>NC_089219.1:160870934-161192916 GCF_963924675.1 Phocoena phocoena | reverse complement strand
TTTGTGGTACACGGGCCTCTCACTGTTGTGGCCTCTCCCGTTGCGGAGCACAGGCTCCGGACGTGCAGGCTCCGCGGCATGTGGGATCTTCCTGGACCAGGGCACGAACCCGTGCCCCCTGCATCGGCAGGCGGACTCTCAACCACTGCGCCACCAGGGAAGCCCATACAGAGGTTTTACCCTGCTCACTATTGCAAAGCCTGTCCTCATTTCTGTCATCCTCCCTGCACTTAAGTGGCAGAAGGGCGGCGTCCTCTCCTCCCTTGCAAAGCCTGTCCTCATTTCTGTCATCCTCCCTGCACTTAAATGGCAGAAGGGCGGCGTCCTCTCCTCCCTCACTTCTACAGGCTCCGGGTCTGTTGGTGCACAGCAGCTTCAGTGGCAGCAACAAAGTCTAGATGCTTCTCTGCCCAGGGAACAGCTCTGGCACTAAGCCAGAGGGCCATCTTCTCTGTGGGGAGGGATATGGGAGTAAGGGTGAGCAGGAAAAGTGAGGTCAGCTTTCAGAGCAGTCACCCATCTCTGCTGAGCTGGCCAGACTGTGAACTGCAGAATATTTACTGCCGGGAGATGTCCGTATCAGGAGCCATTCAGTCTAGCCAGACCCAGAGCCCCCCCTCCAGGGCATCAGGAAGACATAGTCATGACACGGGGACACTGGTTCACAGCCAGGCACCAAATCTCTTGATCCCAGAGAGATTTCCTCTGATCCCTTTAACTACTGCTCAGGGGAAATGCAGAAATTAGCCTGTTCTGAGTTGGAAAGAAGCAATCCAATTTACCCAGGGCAATCTCAGGTTGGTGGCTTACGGGAATCACCTTTGTATCTGGCTTTGGCCAGTGGCGCGGTGGTTAAGAATCTGCCTGCCAATGCAGGGGACACGGGTTTGAGCCCTGGCCCAGGAAGATCCCACCTGCCGCAGAGCAACTAAGCCTGTGCGCCACAACTACTGAGCCTGAGCTCTAGAGTCCGCAAGCCACAACTACTGCGCCCGCACACCACAACTACCGAAGCCTGAGTGCCTAGAACCTGTGCTCTGCAACAAGAGAAGCCACCGCAGTGAGAAGCCCATGCACCTCAATGAAGAGTAGCCCCCGCTCAGCGCAACTAGAGAAAGCCCTCGCGCAGCAACCAAGACCTAATGCAGCCAAAAATTAAATAAATAAATTTACAAAAAAAACACAACGCACCCTTCCCCTGCTTCCTACCCTAAGGGCCACAGGACAGGAGCCTGGGATTCCAGACCATAGCAGCAGCCCCCACCAACACATAGCATAGTGTCTGGCACTTGGTAGAGCTTAATAAACGTTTGTTATTGTACAGGAAATTCTTTTTCATCTGAGGTAGGTGGAAAAAAGGAGGAGCACAAAGAATTACTGCACACATTTTTTAAATGTACCAATACTCCCTAATCTTCCTTTTAAGCTCCATCTTCAGCTCTCCCCCTTCCACAAACTTTCCCCACACTTTGAATACTTTGTATGAAGGCACCAGTTCCAAGCTCTTCTGCCCTCACTCGTCAGTGCTGTGTGTACCAGCTGAATCTTCTAACTAGCACCTGACACACGTTACAAGTGCTCTAGGGCGGTGGAAGGTGAAACGTGAGTTGTCCGTGTAACATGAATATGTGGCTAGCACAGCCCAGGATGCGTAGAAAATATGACCTGGGTAGAAGGATGTGCACCAGAGCATTTTGTTTATAGTAGCAAAAACCTAAACTCTAATAATTGATGCTTGGTTAGATAAATTAGGGCATACTCATATAATGGGTAGTATTTAGATAATGGAATACTAGGCTACCATTAAAGATCATGTTTTAGAAAAGTAGATAATGGCATGGGAAAATGCCCCTAGTATATTAAGTGAAAAGCAGATCAGAGAATTGAACATAATCACGATTTTAGAAACTGCATGTGTAGAAAATCCTGGAAGTACACCCAAATGTTAGGTAGTCTACTTCTGGGTGATGTTGATTTTTAAAGGCCTACTTAAACTGTTTCATATTTTTAAATTTTTATTTTACAACAGACATGTATTCTTCTTTTATAATTTTCAGAACTGTCTATTTTTAAACTACAAACCAAAAAAAAAAAACCATATTATTCCGCAACCGAAAGCAGCTATTCTGTTCCTGCCCTAGATGGTTATGTTCAAGCCTTAGACTATGAAGCCCCAACCAGGGTGCAAGTGGTTCCTCATAATATTTATATCTACAACCCAGAAAATTCTGTCCAAAGGTGAAGTGGCAGCCAGGCACCCACAAGTCAAAAGAGGAGTCCTCTCCCTCGGTAGACCATATGGTTTCTGAAAAGAAACCATATCTGGAAGAGATGCTGACCAGAGATTGCTCTGGAGTAAGCTAAGAAAGTTGGAAGCAGCTGTGGCAGGGAGAGCCATTCTCCTGGGCAGGGGAGAGCTGGTGTTGGTCTGGCACCGTCTCTGTGGCCACAGGTAATTATTCCATTTCTCTAAGCATGCTGATCTCCACCTGTAAAAGAAAGATCTAACATCTGCCCTGCCGACCTCACAGGCCTACTGGGGGGTTAAACAAAATGATGTGTGCTCTATATTTTATAAACCAAAATCCAGGCAATGAAGAGTTTGGTAGCCCAAGAACGCTAACTTCTTAAGACAATGATCCACGCTCCCCACTTTCTTTCAAGGTACCAAGAGAAACAATCTATATTCCCTTCTACACTCTAGGAATTGCACCAGAAATTTTATCAGCCACATTTATAACTCAAGTTATGTTTCCCGGTACCCTTGCCCCATGAAACAAAAACTATGCTATGTGTTCACTCAGCGTGTTCCTTTTTTCTCCTGGGCATATGGACAGGTCGGCCTGCCCAGACTCCCCTGAGAGAAGGTGAGACCAGGAGACTGAATTCTTGCCCCTTCCAGGCTGGGTCCCCACATGTCCCTGTGAGATCCTCCACCCTCTCTCTTCCTCCAGTTCCTGGCTGGTTGTACAAGGTCTGGTGGAAGACTCTGAGGCCTCTGGAAAAGGGTGACGTGCTAGATGAAGGAGGCTGGGTCCCGATATCAGAGTGGAAGGTCACCCACCAAACACCCCATACGACAGGGACACAAGCGAGAAACAACTCGAGACCACTTGCCGCCCCAATTACCTACCCCAGCTAATACACTCTACGACCTTGGTCCCCTCTCCACCCCAGAGCGACAGTCAACACTTTCTGCTGCTTCCCACATGAGTGACTCAAGGGACACAGAGAACACGTATGGTAAAGCCAACCCTCTTCCAACAGAAAACTCACACGAGCAAGATTAAGACAAATATTTTAGATTCCTTGGCAGACTTAAGACCTGCTCTCTTATTTCTATAGGGAAACTTGAGAGTACATGCTAATTTAAATAACTGAGAAGAGAAAATAAGAAAAGGGGAACACGCGGTTGGTTACCTAATCCCACAGTATTTAAGGTGGGTTGCAAATAGAAAAGGGTTAAGGTCTCTCAAGTTGGGAGAGATTAGGAAGGCTGTCGACCTCTCCTTCAGAGGGTAGAGACGATGGAAACAGAGTGCTATCTTGGATCACTCGTTCCTCATATATTTTATCTCTATTTAGCATTGTTCAGCAGGGCTACATGGAAACATCAGGCTCTGAGTCGGGGAGTTCCCAGGAGGACAAAGTAGAGACAGGAAGTGTTGCCCACTTCTCTGCTTTAACTGTAGCCAGCCCTGCCCTTTCTTGCTCGGAGGCTACTTACCTGGTAGGGGTAGAGGGTGACCCCGTTGGTTCTCGACAGGGACCAGGTGCCATCCAGGTACTGGTGAGCCTGGATGGCCACTGAGTTGAGGATATTCCCATTGCTGGGGCTGGTGGCCATCTGGAGGCTGACCTTGGCCTGGTGGGTTGGAGACCCACTCTTCTTCTCCACCCCATTGCTGACCCCGAGGCTGTTGGGTTTGCTGCTATGCTTATTGGTGATGAGGGCTGTGTAGTTGGAGGAGGCATAGGAGGTGGGCACAAAGGCCCAATCCCTGGGCTGCTGGAGCCCCCCCACGTGCCGGGACCCCACCGGAGTGGGGATGTTGGAGAGGGCTGGGGGCGAGCCAGGTGAGCCATCGAAGTGCTCACTGCCAGCCGCCTGTTCCAGGGTCAGCACCATCTGAATGGCCTCCTGCTTCAGCTGGTTCAGGTGTGTGGCACAAATGTCACAGCGGTTGTCCCTGTCATTCCATGCCTTCCGGATGGTATTGGGGACCTGGAGCTTGTCGTGAATCACAGCCGAGAAAGCAGCGTCCTGGAGAACACACAGACAAAAAAATAAGGAGAGTCTATCAGTCAAGGCTGGTAAGCGCAATTCAGATGCCTGGTTTCTGAGTTAAGCCCTAGATGTACCCAAAGAGTTTGACTGTTTGACTGACATCCAGCAGAAATGAGCAGCCAGATTGGCAGACGAGCCCCTAGTTGACAAACACATTTGACAAATGTAAGATGTTTTGTTTTGTTTTTTTGCGGTACGCAGGCCTCTCACCGTTGTGGCCTCTCCCGCTGCGGAGCACAGGCTCCGGACGCGCAGGCTCAGCGGCCATGGCTCACGGGCCCAGCCGCCCCGCGGCACGTGGGATCCTCCTGGACCGGGTCACGAACCCGTGTCCCCTGCATTAGCAGGCGGACTCTCAACCACTGCGCCACCAGGGAAGCCCAACAAATGTAAGATTTTTATAGTGGAGACTTTAAGGAATTTAAAAAAAAAAAAAAAAAAAAAGCTTTCTAAGCATCCTCCTTACCAGGCCAGTCAAATAAGAACATTCCAGATTCTTGTGTCCACTCAAGAATCATAGCTATACCTGGATGCTCCCAAGGTGGTCATTAAGTAGACACAAATGGTCATCCGGGCCTGGCAGGGGTGAGTGCAGTCACTCTGGACCAATGCATTGTGGGTCCCCGTGAACTATGGAAAGTTGGCAGCAGGTGGAGGTACTACTTGTGACCCAGAACAGAGATTCTATTCTAAGAAAATCCTAGCCTCATTAACACCGTGTGCTAAGTGCCACTGGAAGAAAACCAAACTAAACAGATTCTGGACCAGAGATCTAGCCTCTCCAGCAGCCCAGCAAACCCCTACAGATTCACTGTGTTTACCATTGGCCCCATGGCAGGCTGGCCATGCCTGTACCCATGTGTCTGATATCCTGATCCATCAAAAGAAAAATGTCTCCTTGATAAACAGTCCAAGATACTTTTCCCCAGAAACTTCATCTAAAACTATTAAAAACTCTTTCGTTCAGAAGCCCTTATCTAAAAGAAATCAGAAAGTGAATTTAATGAGGATGATTTCTCTCATTTACTTTGCTTTAATTTTTATAGGAAAGCAAGACTGCACAGAGAAATAAGCAGTAGGTGTGTTAACTGGGTATCAAAATATTTGGCTTCTAGTTCTGGTTCTGCTGCCAATTAGCTGTGTGACCTTGGACAACTTACCTAGCCTCACTGAACCTCTCATTTGTCACGTAAGGCAGTGGCCTGTCTTTATTGTAAGGTCCTTCCAACTCCATGACTCTGTGTAGGGAAATGGAGACAGGAGAGGACAGTGTCTGCATATATGGACGGAGCCACTATGCTATTTTGGGGACCTGGTTGAACTTCTGAGATTCCACAATTGCTGCAGGTAACTGATGAGGGTTATCTCAAGGCCTGTTTTCCTTAGGACATTGGAAGAAAAGCTTCCCTTCCGAAATGTGCTGGAGCTTTTTTGGGGTGGAAACCCCATCGGGGCTGACTGGAGTTTGATGAGCTGTGGGTGGGAAGGGAGACCAGCGGTGGGAGGGTCACCCTTAATTACGATCCATCTTGATTATTGGCTCCAGCATTTTGTTTTCCCTGTTTAACTACCCTGAACAGCTCTTCAGTGTGCACTGATTAATTGATTAATAAATCAAGAGGCCTCTTTACACAGCAGCAGCGAGGAGTGACTCAGGAGGTGGAAACTCAAGACGGTCATAGAAAATGATGGGGAACCATAGGAGGTCAAGGGTGATCAAGTCTCGCTGACAAAGCGATGCAAACCACATGACACCTGCTTGCGGCGCCCTCCTCAATGAGAGCTGCTTCGTCCAGAGTCCCTGATCAAAACTCAGCAGGTGTGGGACCCAAAAGGGCCCCTTAGGGACCATTACCTCAGTTTCCAGATAAGGAAACAGCTCCAAAAGGGTTAAAGGCTTGGACTACAACCAGATTTCTTGACCTCTAGTCCATGATTTTCCACTTCAAGAGACAAAGAGCCATATTCATCAATGGACTCATAATTTTGCCCAGACTTAAGGCTTTTCCCACATTCATCTACGAAATGTTCATTTATTCAAAAGGAAGTATTTGGGCCCCCATATGTGTCAAGATATAGACTCTTGCTTTTTCACATAATGAGAATTTTCCCTTGTCAATATATGTCATTTGAAAATGTGATTTTTTTTTTTAATGACCACATGGTATTTTATCCTGTAGCTGTTTTGTAAGTCATTTTTTTATTCCCAGGTCTACTACATAATTAGAGGCAGCGTGAGAGATCAGAGACTGGCATTCAAAAGCAATCTGCCACCCATGGCTTATGCTTTTAAGGCACCAAACTATTTGGTCTCAAGAAACCTCAAATTAATCGCTTACTCCCAATCACCAAGAGGAATCATCACAGTAAAAAAGGCAGCAATAAGATCAGTCCCATCCACACATCATAGTTTATTGTAGATCCTTGTAGAATCTAGATGTGACCCTGACATCTGCAGCTGGAGCAGAAAAGATACATCCACTCCACAAGAACAGCCTGGTGCTGGGGACTCCTTTTCTCGCTTCCTCTTGGTTTTCACTGCTCTCCCTTGAAGCAGTTCCTTCCTCACTCAGCCTACTGCTATTTACTGCTCGACTTGCCACAAGCCATGCATGTTGGCCTCCAATGTGCCAGGCCGCAGATCTTGGGATGCACGAGAGCGGTTCCTGTTCTCTCTGAGTTCACCCTCCAGGGAACCCACTTGGCTCCTGGATTGCCAAACGCCATGCCCCCTTGTTGCCACCTCTAGCCTGGGACCAGTCGGCACACACTCAGACCCATGGAGCCCAGCGCTCCCCTCCCGGTTCCCGAAGGGTCTACAAAATTACCTTGAGCGCCGGAGCTGAGCCCACCACCAGGACGGCCCCCCCGACAGCCAGCCGCGGCAGAGCCCAGAATCCACTGTTGTCTCATCCAGAGGAAGGAGGAGATGAATGCTTTCATGAGTCTTCAATTGCTGACAGATGTCAAAGAGGTGTTCCCTAAATTAAGCCACCCTTGATCTGAAACTTTTTGTGAGTTCTTATCATCAAAAGGCCTCAGTCAGTCAAAAGATACACCTTATGGAAACTAAAATCCCTTTCAAGTGCTGGTCTACACACTATAAATATTTCAGTGCAACTCAAAACTTCGAAGAGGAATGGTCAACAGACATAGCTTTCTGTAAGTGCTGGAACAAAGGGACTACTGCTTCAAGGGAGAATAGTAATAAACAGGGAGAAAAGAAGGTTTCAGAATCATGGATGGCTCACACTTACTGAGCTTTTCTGACATGGACCCAAGAAGAACTGTGGGAGTGCCCTCTCGTTTAGCTGGCACCAAAAGCAACCTGCACTCAGAGCAGGAATGAGTTAAGTGTACAGTCTGGCATGCTACCTAGTGCCTGGGCTTCAAACACATTCATATTGTCTATCCCGATTCATCTCGTGACTTCAGAAAATAGTCAAATGGGAATAACGGGAATCCATGAACGGCTAAACCTCGATTTTTGGAGTCATAATTTTTATTTCAGCACCTCTGAAAATGGGCTAACAGCACTTGGGCAACATTTTCATCCTAAACTTTCAATATAAGTGTTCTGTGCCCAAAAGATTCTCATCTTTCAAAAATAATACAAAATTGTTATTATCCCACGTGTACCATGAAGAGGAATTCAAGAAAACACTTAGGAAACGGATAAAGGTTCTTAGAAGGAAGGTTAGGGATAAATGAAGTTAAATGTGCAGACACCTAAATCTGCCCACTTAGTGACTGCTACAAAAGAAAACTCCAGAAAATGGTTTTCCAATCCCTTTACTGCTCTTCCACTTCTTCTAGGGGCATTTCAGGAACCAGGTGTCCTGCCATGTTCCCTAGGGCTCTCGTAATCTAATGGCTCTCAAAGATTGACTCACATGTCTTCTGGCACACTGCTCTAAGAGATCATGACTAAATCTCTCTTCCTCAGGCAAGGGCAACCGAACCCACGGCTTCCATAGCCATCTGTATCCCGGTGACTGGGAATTCTCCATCTCCATCCATGCCTGGCCCTTCTCCTGAACTCTGAGCCTTACCGCCCCCTAGAAAACATCATCCAGATAAATACTCTTCAAACTGACAATTCAAAATTAATTTTATTTTCCCCTGATCCTATTCTTATTCCAATAGTCACTATCAAAGTAAACAGTATTATTATCCACTCAGGCACCCAGGCTAGAAGTCTAGAACCTTCCTCGTCTCCTCCCTTGCCCTCCAATCCAATCACCAAGTGTGGTTGATGGTCCTTCCTAAAAGCTCTTGAATTGTCCCTCTTCTCCATGCCCACTGCCATGAGAAAGCTTTCAGCGTTTCTCACATCATCATGGTTTCCCTGATTCTAGCCTTGACCTCAAAACCCTCCCTCCACAAAAAAAAAAAAAAGGATTTAACAAAAATGCACATCTGATCATGTCATTATCCTGCTTTCCTGCACCTCTATTCTAAGAGCTATCTTCTTGTCTGTAGTCTTTATTTGTAGAGCTATTTGTCTGTTAGACTGTCAGCTCCCTAAGAGGAAATATTCTTTTCATCTTTAATTGCCCCAAGTCTAGAATTGTGTCTACTTCATAGTAAGGGCCCAACAAATATTTGTGAGATAAATAACTGGAAAAAATTCAACCAAAGCTGAAACAGTCGATAATGAAGTTGGTTTTGGTCCATCTGTCACTTATTTTGTCTAAGTGAGCTAGTCGCTTCTTAGGAAATTATCATGAAATAAACTCCTTCAACTCTAGGGTTAATATAGTTTTCCAATTGTATTTGTTCTGTCTGGCTAAAGAGCCTAATGTGAGTCAACCATAATCTGGATATCCTCCTTTTATTTGAATCTTCCTTAAACTATTAAAATAGATTCTCGGGCTTCCCTGGTGGCGCAGTGGTTGCGAGTCCACCTGCCGATGCAGGGGACACGGGTTCGTGACCCGGTCCGGGAAGATCCCACGTGCCGCGGAGCGGCTGGGCCCGTGAGCCATGGCCACTGAGCCTGTGCGTCCGGAGCCTGTGCTCCGCAACGGGAGAGGCTGCAGCAGTGAGAGGCCCGCGTACCGCAAAAAAAAAAAAAAAAAAAAAAAAAAAAAAAAAAAAACACACAAAAAAACACAAAAAACTAGATTCTCTATTCACTTGCCTCAATACACAATCTATTATTACTCTTTTTCCTAAGTTTCCAAGAAAACAATATTTATATGCGAAGAATTTTTTTTTAACCATCAGGCCAGCTCATCATAGGAAAACTCCAGATTAATACTACACACCTGGTCCAGCAGGGTTAGACCCCCCCCCCCCCCCCCCGCCACCACCGCCACCCAGCAAGTAGGTAGCATGCTTATTTTCCAAGAGCCAGCAGCCAGCTTTCAACACGTGAGGCATGGCTGCTAATGAGGGTGGAGACTCTGGAACCTGAGCAAGAAAAGAAGAACTACGGCCCAGGCAAATCAAGCTGTTTACTAGTGTCCTCACTATTTTCTGTCCCACTTCATCCTCTGAGGGATGGGCTGTTTGGCAATAAACACTCGTGCCACTTGCAAGGACAGGATTTTTTTTTGCAGATTATTTTAGCCAAAAGAGTACTTGGAGTGCATTTCCCCAAAGCCTCTGGGTCTGTGAGGAAAGCAACAGCCAGAGTCAGCGTCCAGCATGTGTTGTGAAAATTCCTGTTGATGTTTGCTCCTGGTTTATTATTCTAGAGGCCTCTAGTGACAAGCTTAACAAGATTTAAGCTGTTCTTCAAAGGCAGTTTCTTTCCACTTTGTTCCTAAACTTTCTTCTTCCATAAATGCTATCCCTTGAGGCCCAGAATGATGGCTAGAACTCTGAGAATGCAATGTTTTGTTCCCCACCGCGGGCAGTTTCCCAGAAGATCAAGGGAATTTACCCTCACACGCCTTGTAATCCTTCCACACGAGGGTCTGCACCCTCCGCCCCTTCCCCACCTCCTGCTGCATTCCGTATCCGTGTCCTTTCTTTCTCTTGAATCTGAGCATTCTTCCCAGCAGTTCTGTCCCCAAAGGCAGGTGTCAATATGAATGATCCTCTGTTTTTAATGGAAACTGCAAAATTGGAAGTTTGCAAAACAACAGGTAGCAAAGCTCAGGTGAATCCAACCCAAGAAAACAAATATTCTCATTCACAGTGAAACATTCAAATATTTGGATTCAAAGGTCTCTCCAAAGAACTGGGTTTGTTTCACCTTGGTAATTTCAGAAGGAGAAAAAACAAATTTCACTTAGCCACTGGCAGAAAAGAGACTTTAAAATCTGAAATTTAAGGATACCCCCAAAATGCCAACCAGTGGGTGTAACTCCTTCCTCAGGAAGATTGGGTTCCTCCGTGCTCATCAGCCCCTGATCTTGTATCTCACTGTCCACACGTGCTTGATGGGACGTGCAAGATCAAGGGGGATGCAAAGGGTTGGGGAACCAAGAGTCTCTCACATGAGACGCTACTCACCCAGCCATCATACCGAATCTACCCAGCAGGAATTGACAGACATCAGTATCCTTTACTCCTGCTGTTCAGAGTTCCCAGACCCACAAACAAGGCATATGACAACCTGGGAGGGAAGCCGGGGAACAGATTAAGACTGTGTCACAAGCAATGACATCCCAACACTCTTTGCAGAGAAGAGTGACCACCCTCACGGGCTGCCATTCTCGCTGACACACGGTGCAAACTCAAAATCCCTGAGTGCTTCACTCAGTCTCACACAGCAGGGCTCATTCTCCAAAGTTAGAGACACGGAGGAAGAGGGGCATGAAAGGGGTGACCAGATGTGTTACAATTAGAGCTTGCTCCCGTGAGGCCTGAGACAGCCCAAACAACCAGCACCGTAGTGACAGCAGCTGGGCCAGGCCCTGGAATCACAGGTGGCCCACAGACCGGCTCCACGAACGTGAAACTTCCTTCTGGCCTTCCAGGCCTCATCCGAACCCCAGGCTTTTCATCATTATTGGACACAAGCACTGATCCTAGCGTGCAAAAAAGAATGAATGTAAAAGATGCTGGATAATGAGCTCAAAGAGAGGCCAAAAAAAAAAAAATGTCAAAGGAAGAAATGTTAAATGTCAGACCAAAGTTGTTCTACATGAGAAACCAAATTAACCTGGACCGTAGTGACTGCGCACAGCCTAAGCAATCCTGCCCTGGGTTACGAGCAGAGAGATGCGGGCCCATTAGAGACGCACATGCACTTCAGTTTGAATGATTCTCTTCAGCACCAGAGGCTGCTGGGAGCGCCAGATGCAGGCAGGATGCAATTAATAGGGCTGCTTGCTGCAACGTGTGAAAAAGTGTTGCAGATGGTAAGACTTATCTGCTTCAAAAGAAAAGGGCGGTTTTTAATTGGAACTTAATGTGATTAAGAAAAGTTCATGAATTACTCAAAAGAATAGGTGAGGTGTTTCTCGTAATGACCAGAGAAATTTTTTACGTCTGTGTCTCTCATCTTTTCCAACTGGATGGCACAGACAATGTCTCGATTCTTTTGAAAACGTTTGGTAGCGAGTATGGACAGTTCGAGACAGGGCTCCATCACTTAGTAGCTGTGTGACCTATCCAAGCTTCAGTCTCCTTAAATGTAAAAATGGGAAATGATAAGAGTCCCTATTTTACTGAGTAACGTAAGGGTTATACATGCAACATGTTTAGCACAGTCCTGGTCCTTGGGAGTGCTCGATAATGGTGGTGATTGTTATCAGTGTTTCACTTCTCAGTATCTAAAGCAGTACCATGTTTATACCAGTTCGGTACTTCAGATGATGGTGGCGATGAGAACAATGATCTGGGGCTTACTTATATCCAGGAGGATTTAGCAAGCACTTTTGGAATTAAGAGGTGCGGGGATGGTAAAGAGAACTTGCGATCTTCAGCTAACCACCTCTTACATCAGAGGAAGTCAGGTCTTCTTGAAAGAAACCAATATAAGAGTGGGTCCCTGGAACTCCTGAGCTGATATCCCTGAGCATGGACTGGATGACTCCCAGCCTTCTCTCTTAAGAGGTGAAATAATCCAAGAGTCATTCATCTCCATGGGACTGAGACTATGATGCCTCTCGCTGAAAAGTATTCCTCATTTCTCCCTCAGGAGTGGGTGATGCTCCAGAGCGGGTGCTGATCGTTCAAGCCGAATCACAGAGCCATCAACTGGCCGGTGCCTCCAAGGAGCTGCCAGACTCCACCCAGGAGATGGAGAAAGAGAAAGGACTTCACATTAGCAAACCTATCTTCAAACCTGAAAATCTTGCTGGGGAAAAAGGATCCATTCATAAATAGTTTAAGAGCTTAGGATGGGAGAGTAGACTCATAACACCTACTTAAAATGTTTTCCTTAACTTTAAAGTTCATGTTCAACATGACACGAAAATAATGTGCTGGACGTTACAAATATGAAGGGACTAATCACGACTGTAGTATGACATGCTAAAATTTTACCTTTAAATTATTAAAGTCTACCTAGATTAGATGTATTTTTTATGTGTGGGCTATAATGTACCATCAGGTGGCAAATGGATTTATTTTCGATCTGTAAGTAGTTGTATTAGTATAAGGTTACTAAGGAATCTGTTAATTATCTAATTATGAAATTTGCCTGATGTTTCTTTTTTCTTTAATTGATTTTGTATGCATGAAACACTGCAGAAATTTACCTGGCTATGTTTCTTTGGACTTAACTACAAAAAGGTAAAGTACCTAAACTTTGATGTTGTTGCTGGTGTTTCTAAAAGATGAAATTTTAGCAGATAAACTCTGTTTTGACCATAAACTACAACAAACTTAAACACTTCTGCCGGTTCCCCTGTGACCTAACCCTTGCAACCCAGTATTTTGGGCCCCATGTGATTTACTTCAAGCTGTCTTGTCAGACATCTCTCTTCGGGTTCCCCGTGTGACCCTGCAGGACAGGCAGGGTGGGTTTCCCTCTGTCCCATAGAAGCCCCTGCATTTCCCATCTCTGTGCCTTTGCTTACGTTACTGCCCTGATGATAATTCCCACCCTGCCTGTAAACCACAAGAAAATTTGGGGGAGGGAGGCAGGTAATAGATATGTTCACCACTGTGGTGATGGCTTCATGGGTATATACATATGACCAAACATATTAAATTGTACACTTCAGATGTGTACCATTTACTAAATGTCAATCATATATCCATTAAGCTGAAAAGAAATCTTGTTTTTCCATCGTAAGGCCCAACTTGTCCATGAAGTCTGACTCCCAGAAGGCGCTTCCATCACACTTCTCTGGTCTGAGTGATTCACGTCACTTAGCAAACACTTCCTTGTTAGTTAGGGTTGTACATGCTCTATCTCCACCATCATGGTAAATTCCTAGGGGGCAGAAACCATACCATAATTTCAACAGTAATGATAACTTCTACGCCTGCCCCACTGGAGTCTACTCAAGACAGCAGCCAGGGTGATCCTTGTAAGTCTTAAATCTGATCCTGGCGTTCCTCGGCTAAAAATCCTCCCGCATCCCCACCCGACTTCCGTCAGGGTCAAGGCAAAGTCTTTGCACTGGGCACCGCAGGACCTGGCCTTCCGTTCCCTCTCCGACCTCCGTTCCTGCCCCTGCTCCCTGACTCACTCTGCTCCAGCCACAAGAGCCTGAGCTGGTCCTTGATCACACAGGGAATGTTCACTGTCACCTCAGTGACTCTGTACTTCTCTTTCCTTCTGCGTGGAAAACTTGCCGCTACACATACGTGCCTGACTGTCTCTTACCACCTTCATGGTGGTCAAATATCACCTTGTAAATGAGGCCTCCCTGACCACCTAATTACAGCTGCAAGCCACCCCCAGCATTCCCCGACCCTCTGCTCTGCTTTCTCTCTACATGATCTATAGTTAGGAAGTCTGTTCACTGTCTCCCCTACAAAATATAAACCGAATGAGAGCAGGGACTTTCGTCTATTTTATTCACTGCTGACTCCCGAATGCCTAGAGCAATGCTTGAAGTAGAGTAGGCACTCAGAAAGTATTTGTTGAATGAGTGAGTGAGTGAGTCTCTTTTCAGTGTAAGGGGTTCCCACATCTATTAGCTTCATCTTTCTTACGGATTATCACTTTTTGCTTTGTGCTAAAGTCTTTTTCTTTTCCTTATTCTTTTTCATGCTAGATTTTAGCGCCCTCAGAGGACTGGGAACATTTGTTGTGTCTGACATCCCTCTGGGGCCTTGTTTCTCAAGGTGTCGCCTCCAGACCCCACCCGATCCCCATCCCCCTGCACTTGGGAAGTTCAGAACAGGTCAGATCCCAGGCCCCCTCCCAGATCCTCTGGATCAGAATCTCTAGGGAGTGGAGCTCTGGGTGCATTTTAACAAGCCTCCCGGGTGATTCAGTGTCACAGAGAAAGAGACGGGGAGGGAGAAGAAGGAAGAGATACCTCTCCCTTTCAAGTATCTAAGCCTAGCTGTGGCCTTTGAAGAGCAGCTGACCATTTCCTGCAGAGCTCTCCATGCCAGCCAATGGATTGCAACTCCTCTGAAAACCTCAGGCCTCCGCTTTTTCTAGACAATAATTCAAGACGATGATAAATGGCTCTTGGGACATAGCCCAAGACTACAGGTATAAGCAAATGTCTTTTCACCAAATCCTCTCCCTAATCCAGTGGTTTCAACCCCTGGTGATTTTGACCCCTAGGAGACATTTGGAACTACCTGGGGACATTTTTCGCTGTCACAACTGGGAGGGGGCTACTGACATCTGGTAGGTAGAGGCCAAGGATACTGCTAAATGTCTTACACTGCATAGGAAAAAACTCCCATGACAAAGAATGATCCAGGCCCAAACGTCAGTTGTGCCGAGGTTGAAACCCTGGCCTGAGCCCTCTCCCTGCTTGCTTCTCACGCGCTCTCCTGGGAATCTCTATGCAGGACCACAAGCGGGGTGTTCTAAATCCAGAAACTAATCTGGGCTCTCATCTACCTCACTTTCTCTTAAGTGTGGAGACACCAAACTCTAAAAAGCACAGGCTCTATCTATGCTGACTCTTGGGTGGTGGCCGACAAGCGGGCCAGCACAGTGTACGTGGGTGGGCGAACCCAGGGCAGGCACTGGCCCCAGGCTTTTAACCCCCTCACTCTGCCGCCCCCTGCCTCGGGCCTCCCTCGCATCTGGATCGCATGCCCTTGCCCTTCCTGGTGCGACGGGCACTGCTGACAGGACCACTCGCTGTTTCCAAGAGTGTGGTGGGAAAGGCTGACGTGAGCCCCAAGGTCCTGACCACACGAAACCGTGAATCCGGTCAGGGTTCAGGCGGCTGCAGCGGATCCCAGTCACCCCTGGCTCTGCCACCTGCCCGGTTTGAGAGGGTGCTGCCGAGGTTACTATGACTACGAAATCCCTTCAAGCCGCTGAGGCAGGTAACTTTCTCTTGGAGAAAGAAAACCAATGCCATGACAAGAAAAAGTCATCTCTGAGATGTAATTTGGTGCAGTTATAGAGAAGACCAGAGATTTCTTTGTTCCTGTGAAAACCACATTTATGATGTAGCACAGACGACGTGCCGGGTTCCATGCCGGTTGGGTTTGGTGAGGGAAGTCACAGAGGCTTTGGCCATAAGTGCCCCCGGCTGGAGGAGACTCCAAGAGGATGAGGACCCAACGGGACATTTCTGTTTCCACTCCTGATACATTAGAGATGATGTCACACACCCTTGGCAGGGGGAGTCCTGGAAACATCTAACAGATCAACAACTTCCAAGACCTAGTTAGAAGATCTGGGCTTGGAGGCCTAGAACTTAACCATCTATCATTAGACATTTGTTTCCTTGTTCAGGGTGGAATAGATTAATCACAGAATAGTCAGCAATACGTCTTACCCTTCTCTCTTCCATAATGATCTTCAGTGAGACAGTCTGAACTGCAAAGTCATCACTGAAAAAGCTATGAACGTGGTAGGACGGGAGGGCTGGGGGCTCAGGAGGGGCAGGAAGTCTTTACCCAGCCTCTCTGCCAGCTTTGGTTAATAACACTCATTCCTGGGAAGCCAGTAGCATTTGACAGAGTGCAGTTGTATTTATCTGCTATACTATTAAATTACTCACTTATCTTCATATTTTTTAAGGGGGCCTTTTGACTAACAGGCCCTACAAAAGACGGATTTGAATCAATCAGTTCATATACATTGTCTACGTATGTAAACTAATTGTGTAAGAAACTTATGACAACAGCAACTATCTCACCAAAATCTCTGACGTGTCAATCTTATGGAGAACATGAACAGCCTCAATGGGAAGGAGCAATGCATTTAGGAATGCATTAGGAGTGCAAGGGGGGGGCTTCCCTGGTGGCACAGTGGTTGCGAGTCCACCTGCCGATGCAGGGGACACGGGTTCGTGCCCCGGTCCGGGAAGATCCCACATGCCGCAGAGCGGCTGGGCCCGTGAGCCATGGCCGCTGAGCCTGCGCGTCCAGAGCCTGTGCTCCGCAACGAGAGAGGCCACAACAGTGAGAGGCCCGTGTACCAGAAAAAAAAAAAAAAGGAATGCAAGGGGGCCACACTGCCCGTCTTCCCCACTCTACGTGTGCGCACACACATACACACACACAAATATACAACTTTCTTGGAGGAAACTATTAAGATGACTCTGGTGGGAGGTTCTGGGGAAGCAGTAAAAATAAGACACACTCAAGAATTAAAATTTCCAAGGGTGGGAAGAAAACTCATCCCCTCCCCACAGCTGCCTCTAGTCGGTCTCCTCCACATCAAGTGTGGAAAGTTAGCTATAGATGTGTTCATTCAGTGATTTGTGTGTCCCATAAGGGATTAGAGTGCAAAACTCTGCCCCAGGCATTTCCTAGGTAACTTTAAAGAAGTAGGAATGAGAGAACAAGAGCATACAACACACTTAAAAATAAATTTTAATTTGGTTTTGATTATAGATTCCAATAAAATTTGAGAAATTTTTAAGAAACATGGTGTGAACTGGATTCGGGCCTTCCACATCAACAGGGAGTCAGAAGCAGTGAAAGATTTAGGACATATTCCCACACATCCATGGCCACGTTTTAAAATTCTTGAACATGTAGTAATTCCCAATACAAATGCAGACAGGTAGATTTTGCCCCGTTTATTCATTCAATATATTCACTCATTCATCTCTTCATTCACTAATTTCATTCATTTATCAAACACTTACTAGGTACCTAATTGTGTCAGGTTCTCTGATAGGCATTGGAAAACAAATATAGTCCAACTTTTATGGTCCTTTAGGAAAACCATAACCTGTTAATGTTGTTATTTAAACTACTTCTGGCTATTATCATCAACTGAAAACATGCTGTAAAGCCTTCTGGAATCTTTTATTACAATTTCAGATGAATTTATAAATGTCATAAAACTTAAGGGAAGAGGAAAGATGACTATGTATACATTTATTATTTTATTCGTTTTGTAAATGTGAATCAATTTACTTAAAAAAAATTAAAGACATGGACTTCTAAAGGGCATCTGTCTGTACGTTTCCTGCGATGACTTCGTTCATTCACTCCGTAGCTATTTATTACACACCTACTATACACCCTGCATTGGCGACAGAGTGGAGAACAAAGCTCTGCAGAGCTCTGCCACCTGCAGCTCTCTTCTGGAGAAAAATGAATAATGAGCAAATACATGGCATGTCCCATGGTGACACGTGGAGAATAAAGCAAGGCAGGTAAAAAGGGACTTCTGGGGTTGGACGGGCAGAGATGGCCTCTCTTGAACAGAGACTTGAGGGAAGCAAGGTCATGGGCCCCAGCAGGTATCCCCGGAAAGCATCCCGGTCAGAGGCCAGGTCCACATGCGGAGGCCCCCAGGTAGGAGCGCTATTAGCATAACTAGAAACAGCAGGGAGGCCTGCATGGCTGGAATTGGGTGAGTGAGGAGGGGAATGGTTGAAAATGAGGTCACGAGATCAGGGAGAATATCAAGTCTAGAGTTCAGGGGTGAGGCCCAGGCTAGAGACAACATTTCAGAGGCCAACAGTGTATAGATAGCATTTAAAGTCATGGGACTGGGAGGGGTCACACAGGGAGTGAGTGTAGATAGAGAAAAGGTGTGATGACTGAGCTCTCCAGCATCTATTTAGGGGAGATGAGAAGGAATCAGCAAAAGATACTGAGAGGAACAGATAATGAGGTAAAAGGAGAAACCAAGGAGAGTGCTGTTCAGAAAATGAGGCGGGGCACGTAGTTGAAGAAGGAGGGAACGATTAACCCGTAAACACTGCAAGTAGGTCAAGTAGAATGAGGGCTGAAAAGTCATCACCGTATACCATGTACGGCCTAGAGGGTAAACTCTTTCATCTCTGTTTCTCAGTTTCCTCACCCGTGTAATGAGGGTAATAACAGTACCCACCTTACAAGCTTATGTGAGTTAATATTCGTAAAATACCCACAACAGTGTGGCATAGTAGGTGGTCAGCAAGTGCTTGTTGAATGAATGAATGTAGCAAAAGGATCCTATCACGATTAGTGTCTATCACATCTCACCTATTATCCATCTATCATTATTTTCTCTGATGACCTTTGAGCTTTTGTCTGAGTAATGGCAACTAAAGGCTGAATGGAGTGAGCTCAAGAAAGGGCAGAGAGGAGAAACTGAAGACAGAGTACAAAAAGTCTTTTTTAAAACTAAATTTGCTGCAAAGGGAATCAAAGAAATGGGACAGTAGTCAGCGGGGGATATGAGGTCAAGTGACCTCTTAATTTTCTTTTTTAAGTTGCGAGCTATAACAGCATTTGGGTATTCTAAAAGGAACGATCCCGTAGAGAAGGAAGACATGATATAGAAAGAAGAGGAAACCTCTGGAGGGTGTCACTGAGCCAGTCAGCAGGGTGGCATCTAGAGGATGCCCGCAGCCTTGCGGAGAACAGGCAGTTCACCCAAAGTATCAGCCAGAGGGGAGAGAAGGTGGACAGTCGGTGGGAGCCTAGGCAATGCAGCTGGGAGGGAAGATGGAGAAGGCGGTGTCAGAGGCTGGGAGGAAGAGGAGAGCATAAAATAGTCTAACAGGAGAGCGGAGAGCGAACAGTACAATCGTCAGCAGGGACCAAGAGCCGGCTTGAGGTGAACGGTCAGAAACTGAACACAGTCACCGTGGTTTTGTGTTTTACTTGACCCAGGTTCAGCTGGGCCGATACGTGGGCAAAGTTGGTGGAGAACAGGATTTTACCAAGGCTGCAGTTTTGTAAGGAGAGTGGGATGAAGAGAAGGCGAGAGGAAGGAAGGAAGGAAGGAAGGGAGGGAGGGAGGGAGGGAGGGAGGGAGGGGAGGGAGGGAGGGAGGGAGGAAGGAAGGAAGGAAGGAAGGAAGGAAGGAAGGGAGGGAGGGAGGGAGGGAGGAAGGGCACAGTAGTTCTGGTCAAAGCAGGGCAGGGCCAGAGCCCCACCTGCACCCCAAGACAGCCTAGCGATTCCACCAAGGAAGCCCTCAGCTTTCTCTGGATGTGTAGGAAGCGTTCTGGATTTCCGTTTAACGCTTATCTCCAGCAGCTGTGACAGCACGACAAAGGTCTTCTTCTTGTTTGTTCTCTGGCTTTCACCTCGTAAATCAAAACCACACCTCTGCCAATTCCTCTCCTTTACAGGCAGCACGTTGCAGTTTCATGAATTACAAGTCAACATCTCATGCCCAAATATATCTAGTTGTTCACTTGAGATTTTGTGGCCTGTCAAAAACGTCAAGCATTGACAAGAATAATAAACCAGATCTCACAGCGGCCATGAGCAAAGTCCTTATCAACTGAGCAAAGAATATGTGCTTACTGTCAATTCCCAAGATGACTTCTCTCCTACCTCTAGCCTACTGCTAAAAGCAAAAAAAAAAAAAAATCTAAAGTTTAAGAATTTAGCAAGAACTTTGTGAAGTTCATATTCACAGGTGGTTTCATCATGCTGACTTGGACACAGACCTTCATGTGTAGAGGGTATTAATCATCTTGGCAAAGGAGAGGCAAATGGAGATTCTCCTGAATATATATATCATGGTAGGAAAAAATAGATTTTATGGAACTTTCTAAATATTTTTAACAGTTTTTATACAATAAAGTCATTGGTCGGCTCCACTCTTAAATCTCAAATGATCCCCATATGAAAGGTATTAACTCCTTCTTCCAACAATTCACACCCAAGCAACTATATACTAAAGGAATTTATTTTCCTAATTCAGCCATAAAAACATAATAGCGAAGGCAGATACCTGGAATATATATTTATGGTTGTTTCTTTCCAAATTAAACATGAATCTAAACTCAGTCTGACTCTTCTTCTCCAAATCCTGCTTAAGTTGATGCCTTCCCTCTTCCATCTCCTTTCTCTCCCCATCTCCTCATACAAAGGTCTTACTCAGCTGGTTCGCTTTCTCCCAGGGCTCTGAAGCACTGAGTTCAACCCTGGTAAACTGGCCTGGATTACTAAGAAATTTGGCAATGGTCCCTTCAGTTCCTTGGGAAAAACAAAATAAAATGAAACAGCATCAACTTCAGAAGAAAGATAGAAGCAAAATGACTAAAGACCATAGACGGAGGAGCCGCCTTGGATGAGAGACCTATTTCTTCCGTCTCTAAAGCCTTCCCTTGCCTGAATCCATATCATCAATACTCTCAATTAAACGACAACTTATTTTTTGAAAAAGCAATTTTATATAAAAACACTGAAGACAACTGTCTCTGCACTTTTCTCTCCTGGGCTCCCACTTAAGTAGGATTTGGATGACTCTATCTGGATGACTCTATCTGAATGACTCTAACACCCTCGACTCTTGAATTTCTTCATCTTGCAATGGTTGCTGGTTGTGAAATTAAAACCCACTGAAGGCAAGAAGCTATTTACTTGGTCAGGGCTTCCCTGGTGGTGCAGTGGTTCAGAATCTGACTGCCAATGCAGGGGACATGGGTTCGAGCCCTGGTCCGGAAAGATCCCACATGCCACGGAGCAACTAAGCCCATGCACCACAACTATTGAACCTGCACTCTAGAACCCGCTAGCCACAACTACTGAGCCCACACGCCACAACTACTGAAGCCCGTGTGCCTAGAGCCCGTGCTCCGCGACAAGAGAAGCCACCAGGATGAGAAGCCCGCGCACCACAACGGACAGTAGCCCCCGCTCGCCACATCTAGAGAAAGCCCACACGCAGCAACGAAGACCCAATGCAGCCAACAATAAATAAATAAAATAAATAAAACAATGATTAGGAAAAAAAAAAAAAAAGAAGCTATTAACTTGGTCAAATGTGTGAAAAATCTTAAGCAGTCAGGACTACTAATGCACACACAATCCCTACGCCATCCACCAAAGGCTCAGAGGCAATCAAATGCATTCCCCCAAAGTGCAACAAGGCCTGGGGATGTTTTCTAGTTCACAGCACCTGGGGTGGTCTCCAGAGGACACATTCTTATTCTTCATGCAGGAGGAAGCAAAGGATTACTTCCCAACTCATTTTGTAGCCTGTGAATTTGAAAATCCAGAAGGGAAGCGAAAAGAAACTCTACATCTGGGTAGTAAAGCATCACGTTAACCCTGGAGGGAGATGATGGAAGGCCCGGGAGCTCAGGCCTCCCACAGCTGTGCTGCCTCCCAGCCAGTGGCCAGTTAGCCAGCAAGGAAGCAAGACACATGTAATTTGGATGCTTCTAAAAAGAGGGAGGAACTTTTCAATGTGGACAATGTGGTTTGCTGGGTGGAAGCAAGTTTATGAGCTAATCTGTATCCACGTGATTCTTCTCTAGGTCCCTGGAGATTCTGCCGTCTCTAGAGCCCTCAGCTTTTCCAGTGAAAAATCTGGCAAACCTACCCTTTTGTATTTCAAGGTCTCTAGCATTATACACACAGCTCCAAAGCTCCCCTAAGAGGACTCCCACTTGACTCCAGGACATTGAATGACTTTTAGTGTAAATTCGGTGTACTCTCAGCCCAAAGAACAAGAAGGACATCTAAGGAGCTAGAATTGAGGATGGATCTAACTGTAGGAATGAAAAAAATAAAGAATGAGATGCAGTAGGTCCTGTCGACTCCATCTCCTAAATATGTTTCAAATTCATGTTCCGTATCCACTGCTGTCCCCAACCTAGTCATCGAGGTCGCCATCATCTCCCATCTGGATGACTATAATAAATCTCCCTGTTCTATACTAGCTCCCTTCACACACAGCAATTAGGGTGGGGTTTTTTTGTTTGGTTTGTTAGTTTGTTTTGAGCTTCAGGAATTCCCACAGCTTAATCCAAAACCGTCCCTTTGCCTGCAAGGCCATCTGTGATGTAGCTCCTACCTCTGTCTCTCCTCCTTCCCTTGCCATATTTATCCTTCAGATCTTGGCTAACAAATATCACACCCTCAGAGACGCTTCCCTGCCTGCAGACTAAGTCTGACCCCATGCTGTACTCTTCTATCGCGAGACCCTGTACTTTTCTTTTGTTGCACTTATCGCAACTGTGACTGCAGAATTAATTGGATAATTAGTCATTTAATGTCTCTTTTCTTCACTGGAATATAAACTTCTTGAGCATAGGAACCTGTCTATCTTCCCTCTGTATTCTCAGGGTCTAGCATGTGGTGTAGGATTGCTACAAGTACTTATGAGAGAATGAATAAACAAATGACTCGTCTCTTTGCACAGGGTCATTCAGGACAGACTTAGGGATGGGGCTAGACAAAGGCAGGGCAGGTCCATTTACGTCCCAATACAGACTCAAAGGATAACTCCAGCTCATCCAGAGCAGCATGTCATTTTCAGTATACTCCCCTGGTTTCACTATAATGGAGGGAGAAAGAATTCCAGAGCGAGGGAGCTTGATCAAACCCATGGGGTCTGAGGTTAGGACAAAGGGCTGGGACGCTGGGCCCTGTTCCCTCTGACTCTGCTCAACTGCAACGAATATGATGTATAAAATAACTCAGGGTACCTAGGCCTGTCAGAATCCACGCTCAGCAAATCCCACGGCACACAGGCCATTTGGTAAATCTCGGCAAAGCATAAATGTGTGGATTTCAGTGCAACTCTAACAGCCACTTTTGTATGGATTACACAGAGTTCCTCAAAAATAAACCAAATTTCTCGTGTATTAAAAAAAGAGGTGACTGTGTAACTTTGTAAATATACTAAAAGCTATTGAATTGTACACTTTAAAAGGGTCAGTTTTATTATGTCTCAATAAAAAAGGCATTCCCTTCACCACCCCAAATCCAAACCATATTTTAGCGCTCATTTTAATGATACATATAAATATTTTACCCATAGGAGTCTATAATCTCAGAAGCCTACCTTCCATAATGAATATTGGCTCTTGGTACTCGAAAATTAATAAAACAAAGTGAAGTATATTAGCTAGACTGAGCAAGGAGTACACTGAAGTCAGAACTAGTAAAAGCTAACATTAATGTGGTAAAGCCACATCAGTATAATAAACCAGCATGACTGCCTTCACAGGAGAAAGTTCCTCCATTATCAGTGGCAAAGGCCACAAGAATAATCTGAAAGCAAGTTCTATCTAGAAAAGATATCATCTTTTCTATATCTTATAGAAAATTAGAATTCTATAATCCACGAACTATACAATATTTCTTGCTATTGTACTCGAATTCCAGTACCATTTAAATATCCCACAAGACCCTCTGTAATCTGGGATACATAATCATGGAATCCTTCACACTGCAAGGACGTCTGTCATAAAAGCTGAGTGCGATCAATATGCCTACACTCCAGGAGCTATTGAGAGGGCAGTTAACGTGCCGTGAGGCTTCTAAGAGTGCTCTAGTTCTCCAGAATGTTTTTGCCCTTTGAGTCAGAGGTCACAACACACCATCAGTTGAGTGAAGCAGGAAGAGTAATGGCTAATTGGACTCAAAAGCCTTTTACGGAGCTACTGAGCTATGCTTTAGAAGTAAAGGAAATGTGGCGCTTAGTATTTCGTTGTGCTTACTATCACACAAAAATGTGTATGCATACACATGCATGTATATGGATCACTCAGTAATGCATGCAAACATATCAGATGTACACATGCGTAGAAACTAACATCCAGGAAGAACCCAACATGTAGATCAGGGATCAGCCAACTTTTTCTATAAAGTACTAGACAATAAATATTTTTGGCTTTGCAGGCCCTATAGTCTCATTAAAATGACTCAACTCTGCTGCTATAGACGATATGTAAATGAACGAGCATGGCTGTTTTCAATAAAACTTGACTTATAAAAGCAAGCAGCAAGCTGGATTTGGCTTGCAGGCTATAATTTTCTGCCCCCTGATATAGATAATGGAAGAATATACTTGTCAAGAAACAGTTATTTAAACGATTCCAAAGGACTCTTTCTAAAGAATTAGAGACAACCTTGCCTTCTTATAGTTATGAGACATAATTTAAGCTTTCGATGATTCAGTATCTACTTATAAACATTAATTAATTTCATACCATGCTATATAACATAATGTGCGATGGAATAGTAAAGTGTAAAAGGCTGTGTGCCCCTAAACCAACTGGTTCCAGGAGGTCATATGTAGATTACAGGGGTCTGTTTTTTGTCTCCTCTCCTCCTGTCAAGCTGTTAGCCATCACTTTGTTGCTTTTTTCTCTGTGATTGTCTCTGTCTTCAATATGCCATTCCTGATCTGCTCCAGGCCAAGAACAGTATCTAAAGTAGGCCTGGCTGTGAAGGACCAAACGTCTCTCTTATGCGTTGAGAAACACAAGCAGGAGGTTTGTCACCCCCAGGCGTGGCTACTCCATGGTCCTTTGGGCTATGTTCTAATTCTTCACTTATTTTACGTACTCAAGGTTGTTAGATAAATGACTTATGGGTGAGATGTTACTCTTGCCTGTACGTGTAGGTGCACCTACCTACACACACATCCACAGTTATTTATTATTCGTTCCACAAATGTTTATTGCATTCCTCTGTGCAATTTTAAGTAACTGGGAATACATCAGTGAACAAAGGTTAGAAAACCGAAATAAACATACACACAAACAAACAAAAGCAGCCATCGAGGAGCTTACATTACAGCAGTGGGAGATGGATAAATCATCTTTGTCCTAAAGTAGAAATGGATCTAAATCACTAAAAACACATGGCTCTTAACACACACACACGTACTTCCTAAGTACTTGTAGGTCACCAGGTTAAATGACTAATGATTTTAGGTTACAAAACCTCTAAATGCCTCCCTCCTCCACACACAGGTAAAGTTACTTCTGTTTGATAAACCCGGATGCCCACTCGCTCCGATTTTCTCCTGCATCTCATTTCCTGCCTCCCCGCCCCAGCGGCAGGCCCCCTTGGAAGCAGAGTTAAGTCACAAACCAGCAAAAAGACCTAACAGACTACCTGGGATTCCAAGTGGTCAGCCTGTTTTTGGATCCTTTTAAAACTGCTTATTTGACTGGTAATGAGGTAATAAATTCCTGTGATCTGGGAGGTGAACCAAAAATCCTAGCCCGGGTTTCAGTTTCATCTAAAATGGACTACTTAGCAAAGGGCCAGTCTTTCCAGTTTAATGAAGCTGGCTTTGTGGTCCCTGAGCACTCTGGGAAAAGAAAGGATAAGAACTTCCAGGGTATCAGCAGCATTCAGGTGAGCAAGGCCAAAAAGCATGTTGTTGATCCAGAGGGTGAACAGGAAAAACTGGGAAATGACTAAACCCCGAAGGCCCTTCACGAGCTCTCCCAAGCGCTACTGCCACAGATCTGCCACCGCCCATGCCTACAGACAAGCAAATCATCTTACAGAGGGAACATTTCCTGCCAGTCCATGGGGTCATGATTTCACATTCGTGGAGAAAGGAAAATCGCATCCCTCCTCAGAGCAGATCAAGGATACAACCGTCACCAAGTGGCCAGATCAATCGTTCAGCGTCCAGGACGAAGCGCACACAAACGGCTGTGACCCACAGACTTGCCACGTTCCCCTAAGTCCTACACATCAATACACTGGCCCCCCAGCAGTGCTTCTTTTTATGGCCCCCCCAGCCTCCTTTCCCTTTCTTCTTCCTGGGGACAGAGGATGGTGCTTCTTTTAGAGAGCCCCCTTGCAGCATAAAGGCAAGAACTACACAGAGTGGGGCAGGATTTTTCAGGGGAGGAGTTTTCTTTTTCTTTGGGAATAGGTGAGCAGGGAATTCCAGCTCTGACTCACTTCCCAAGCCCCTCACTCGGCGGTAACCAGAGGGGTAACTCACTCAGTGGCAACCACTCACTGGTAAACCAGATGCAGGAGCCTGGGATGCCATGCCTGGGGAGGCCACAGCAGAGCCCTACAGGGAAGGGGCACTCCAGGGCTGGGAATGGGTTGAGAGAATACCTAGGAGGTAAAACAAACAGTGCCCTGGGTAGCGAGGCCCATCTGTGGGCTGGGCTAGCCCAAGTATGCCTTCACATTTAGCACAGAAGGGCCATTTGGGCTGTACAGGCCAGGGGTCAGGTGGATGGTCAGAAGTAGCCGTGAGTGAGCAGGGCAGGAGAGGGCAGACACTCCATTGGCCCAACTGTCTCTGTTTCTATCCTAGTTTCTCAAGGATAACAGAAACCATAGACCTACAGGGACATGCTGGGGACTCCAGATTAGATCCAGGGTTTACTCTGTGTAGGGGCATGAGCTTTGGAGTCAAACAGATCTGGGTTCATATCCCAGTTCTGACACCAAAAACTCCTGTGGCCTTGGTCCAGTTACTTGCCTCTTTGCACTTTGGTTTCCGCATCTACAAAATGGAAGGGAAGGAACACCTCCTCACTGGGCGACAGGAGGCTGACAGGAAGGTGACTGTGGAAAGTGCCTGGCAGAGGCAGATACAGTGACTGCTCAGAAACGTCATTATCAGTAGAGGACAGACTAACAGCCACTCACTAACCTGTGTATTGCAAACTCACTCCTCGTTCTTGGGGGTTGTTTCTGTTTCTTTCCCTAGTCAAGCAGCATCCATATTCCTCTCTAGAAGATGATCCTTCTCTGCCCATCCTCTGGGGAGCACTGACCCCCAACTCAAGCAGCGATAATTAATCTGGGAAAGGGCTGGGGTCACTCTTCCGAAGGCTCCAGCAGGGTTGCTTGCTTTGGCATCCTTCCTGTGCACTTCAGGGGCTTCTCACCTACGTGTTGTAAGAGGAGGGGCTGAACGGTAGGAATTTCACTCTCTGCAGAAGACATCTGCTTTGAGGGCAGTAAAGACCCAGGTGGCACTGTTTTGAAGGCAAAGAAATGAAGGGCAATTACCCTGCCATTAATCAGCCAGGCTGCAAGGACTGAACAGTGTGAGTTAAGGCCAGGAAAGAACGTTTTAATAACATTCCTGGCGATAAGGAATGAGCAAAACACAAATTAAGTTAGTAAGCATCTATATGGATTTCCTTGATACATGTCAATGTAGATTTTAAAGCTGCCTTGCAGAATTCAAGGTGAATTTAAAGGGAGCTACTACCACTACCTCTGCAAAACGAAAACAAGAGAGGCCATCACCAACTCCCACACATGTTGTTTCCTGTACTTCAGTGTGTGGGTAACAGGAGACCACCCAACTTTCCTTTCCTGCTTCCTCTGAGTCCCAAATAAATTCCCCATCCCACCTCCACACACACTCATGGGGAGATACTTAAAGATCTGGGGAGGTTACAAGTTAAGGATCTAAGAATAGAAAATGGAGAGTTCCAATTTTTTTTTTTAATGTGGTAAAATAGACATAATGTAACATTTACCCACTGCTTAACGCTCACATCCCCAGAACGTCTTCATCATCTCAAAATGAAACTCTACACCCATTAAACAGTAACTCCTTCATTCTCCCCCTCCTCCCAGCCCCTGGCAAGCACCATTCTGCTTTCTGTCTCTAAGGACTGGACTACTGTAGGGACCTCATATAAGTGGAACCATCAATATTTGTCTTTTTGTGTCTGACTTATTTCACTTAGCATAATGTCCTCAAGGTTCATCCATGTTCTAACATGTCAGAATTTTCTTCCTTCTTAAAGCCGAATAATAGTCCATTGTATGGACATACCACGTTTTGTTTATCTATTCATCTATCAATGGACATTTGTGTTGTTTCTGCCTCTTGGCTATCATGAATAATGCTGCTCTGAACGTGGGTGTACAAATATCTGGGGGAGTATTCCAATCTTATATTAACTTTGGCATTTGTGCACATCCCTCCAGGGCCTGGACTTCTCCGGCAAGGATGGGATTCCGGGCTCTCTGTCACTCACGGCAGAATGAGAAGCTATGTTTCTGTCACCCCAAAGTGCCCAGGCCCTTTCCACTGCCACATCCTATGGCAAATTTCCACCTGCCCTGAAGCGCTTCTGCATTCCTGCTCTGAGGCTTCTCCCTCCTGGATGTCAGCATTTCAGGACTGTGGTTCCCCGGCACCTCGGGCTGCATTTTTCCAGCCTGCTTCTCCAGAATCTCTAACCCCTCCTGTTCCTTACGCGGCATTCTGTGTCTTTGCTGAGGTTTCCCCCACCTCGTTTATGAGCATGTCTGCTTTATCACTTAATTTGAAATCCCTAAGAGAATGAGTGAACAGATCAGACTTCATCTGACACCCTTGCTTCCCCTCCCCCCATGCCATTGTCCCCACTGTTCATCTTCACATGTGTCGTGTGGCAGCCTGCCACTGGTGTGGCCTGCCAGCTTGCCTCTCTGAAGCCGTCTGCCTGGGATTCTTTGTGGGGACTTCCCACGGAGAGCTACGCTATTGCCCATCACCGGCCCTACCTGAGAGGTCCCAGCCCATGCCTGTCTGCTAGGAGAGCACAGCACCCCTATTCCCGGCTCCCCTCCGCAGGCCCGCCCAGAGGGCGTCTGTGCTCTAAGAGGGGACCGCTCACCACGCAGAGCCTGGCAGCCAGAGAAAAATGCAGGCTCTGAGTATCAAAATCCTTTGGTTTTATTGGTCATATACGTATCACTCCATTGTTCATTGGACAAATATTTAATTAGTATCTACTGTGATCTCATTTGATGAACCCCTAGGTCGTACATGAGAGAGGTGGGGGGAAGGGGGTGATGGAGAAATGCAATGAATGGTGAGTGAATGACCATGTATGAAGGACGTCATCGTGGTCTCCAGCCATCCGGCCCCTGGAAAGGAGGCACAGAAGGGATGGAACGGTGTCACACCCTAGGCTGATGTTCCGGACCCCCAGACTCTCCCCAGGTGCTGCTGCCGGCAGCCCACAGCTCATTCTGGGTACCTCATCTGTTTGTGGTCCAAATCCCAAGAGAACCAGAGAACCAGTGCGGGTACAACCACAGTCAAGGATAAGGGGGTATTTATGTAAATTGTCTCTGCCTTTGTAATTCATTGCACTGTCGATGAGTGTTTCCCTCTCTGACTTGTGTTAGTGACAGGTGGTGGGCTGACAGCCCTGAAATTCAGATGCTTCTCTGGGACCCCGCCATGCTGGAGTTAGAAGGAAGCCCAACCCTGAGACTAAGTCAATGAAAACCGTCTCCACTGAGTAACACGCTGCTGGAATATTCTCTAGGGACTAGTGGCCACCTCCTTTCCTACTCCCACCTTCACAAAAAGGAAAACCACAGAAATGGTTAAAGCTTTTCAAACATACTGCCACTTTGAGAGCCTGTGAATTCAGCTGTTTTTTTTTTTCCGGTGATATCCAGATGCCCACATTTCAATGCCTTTTGAACAGAACTGCAAAATTACGGAAAATTAGAGAAAATTACCCTCTAATAGATTATAATATATTAATAATAACACACAACGCATCACAGAAGGTGCGTGGACAGAAAAGACTGCAATAGGGACGCAGCTCTCACTGCAGAATGAATGAAATACCCTGGCTAATTCCCAGCTGTTGCTCGCCCGCCTGTCTTCACAAGCTCCCCATGGGAGACAACTCCCTCTTACCCTGGCACCCAACCTTGTGATGAGAAAGGCCCTGACAGCATGAGAACCGGGTGGAGGGTGGTCCCGGCACCACAATGAGTGCCATGCTCATCCCCTCTCGTGGAAGCTGGGCCTTTATACATCAACTAAGTGTATCACTACATCCCCTGGTCTTTGCTAGAAGGAGCTTAGTGTCAGGTGGTGGTCACAGTGCAGCTGGCCACTCTAGGAACTGTATGAACCCTATCACAGACACAGCATGAATTAAGGCCAGATGCTTACAGCTTATATACAAAGGCATTCAGTTTCGCTGTATGCTTAACAGATCCAGGTAATTAAGAGATAAAATGAACCTAAGATACCCAAAAGAGAAAGTCTAACAAAGTAAAATTACAATTACTAACTCATTGTCTTGGTCTACTTTACAGATATATTTATAAATAAGAATAAATAGATTAAAGGCTAACAAAACAGAGGACTACAAGGGACCCTTAGTCCTAGCAGAATCCCTTATTTTTGCAAATGTTAGGACTAAGACCCCAAAAAGGAATAAATGACTCCCCATCTTGCCATGATCCAAGTGGCACAGGGGGGAGTCAACCCAGGTCTCCTGCCCCAGGTGCGGGCAGCTACCCTGCACACCCTCCTCGGCTAAGGATAGCCCTATCCGCAGAGCTGCTCACTCGGGGCCTCCCTGTCCTTCCTCACCTGTCACTCCCCCGACAGCTGTGACAGGACCAGAGAGTCCTGTGCGATGCCACCCTTCCTTCCAACCTGGCTAAGGGTTTATTGTTGTGGCTGGGATAAAGACATTCCCCCAAAGCCAGATTAGCCCACTATCGTTTTCTGGAAGTCACAAGTTCTTGAGGTCTGATAAACTCCATTTACCACCGAAAAAACTACCTTCATAAAAATATAAAATGCTCACTTTTCCCCATTGGTGTAGTGTCTTAAGGCACTGGAATGTGCATTTAATGGAAAACATGGCTACAAACGTGTTGATGTTTTGCAGTCATCTTAGAAGAAAAGATATGAGCCTAGACGCCTCCAGGGTAAATGCTGTGCAACAACGGCTCTCGACTCTTCCAGGGTCTCAGAACCCTCTGAGATCCAGGTCAAAAGCCCCTGCTGTATCTTCCAGCAAATGTGGACCTCTAGAGACAGGCTGTAGCTAAATGTTTGGAGGAGGGAGAATCCAGAACACAAAGGAGGAAAACAAGGAAGAAAGGAAAAGCAACTAAAACAACCTGTGCAGTAACCAGTCATAGTAGTTCGGGCTCGCTTACATTTATTCCACACGCCCTGATCATCTGAAATGGTACCACGCTATAAAGGAACTCTGTACTTTATAGGTATAACCATGATATATATAGATTTCTAAAGCATTTATGTTTTTAAAATACTGGGTGGAGGTCCTTCCTTACGACAAAAATCACGAGTCCTGTCGGAAGTCATTCCAATTTGGGGGGAAGAACCTGCAGTCCAGTGGAGGGAGAAAGTATCATGTTATCTATGAGCAGGTTCATTTGTTGACGTGACCTTAAAACCAAGGCTTTTCCACTGAATACCGCTTTGCCCTCGGCCCAGGAAACCATAGAGACGAGCCTGAGAGTCCATTTCGTCCCAGGCTTTGGATTCTAAGCATATGAGCTTCAATTCAGCCCAATGAATAGCTGAACAGCTTTCCTCGTGTCAGGCCCAGGGCTAGCTGTAGGGTGTAAGTTGTGATGGAGAATTTCCAACCAGGGCTGCCATCGCAGGCTTGATCGTGACCTCCCACTCCTCTGAGGGCTACTTGGAAACCATTGTCTCTGTTGCTGCTCCCTTGCTTATTGTCAAATGGAGAGATGCAAACTTGTTCCATTGACATAAAGCATGGGGGAGGGGGGGAATAAAATAAGAAACCTTAACCAGAAATGGAATCACCATGAAGCTAAAGGAAGCTTCAGCTTCGGGGCCCTCAGTTGCAGGGGTCCTTTCCAGGCCCTGGGGATGGGGGGCCCGGCAATGTATGCCCAGGGTCATCTGCATTCTTTCTCTTTATTTTTTCCAGCTTCCTTGAAATGTAAGTGATATATACCATTATGTAAATTGAAGGGATAACAATGTGATGATTTGATACATGTATATACTGCAAAATATTTTCCACAATTAGGTTAACACTGCATTCTTATTCTTTTTTTTTAATTTTATGTATTTATTTTATTTTTGCCTGTGTTCGGTCTCCATTTCTGTGCGAGGGCTTTCTCTAGTTGCAGCGAGCGGGGGCCACTCTTCATCGCCGTGCGCGGGCCTCTCACTCTCACGGCCTCTCTGGTTGCAGAGCACAGGCTCCAGACGCGCAGGCTCAGTAGCTGTGGCTCGCGGGCTCGAGAGCGCAGTCTCAGTAGTCGTGGCTCATGGGCGTAGCTGCTTCGCAGCATGTGGGATCTTCCCAGACCAGGGCTCGAACCCGTGTCCCCTGCGTCGGCAGGCAGATTTTCAACCACTGCGCCACCAGGGAAGCCCTGCATTCTTATTCTTAAAGAAGGTCCCCCACATTGTGTAACGCTTAAGGTCTCCCAAAACTTGGTTCTGCCCCTGGTCCCAGCATCGCTGCGACCATAACAATTTTAACTTCTTCAGACCATAAAGCATGGGAAGAGAAAGCAGAGAAATTAAGGAAAACTATACGAGAGAAAAAAGCTGAGAGATGTGCGTGACGATGACAAGGATTCCCACTAAGCACTTGGTCTCTTGGGGCCTGATCCTTGCCCTGCAAAGGGGGCAACTGGACTGGAATCCGGCCCAAAGAGCTTTTCAAGTCACCTTCCATATCTACGGTGTTTCCCACTTATTAATAAATAGATGGATTTTTCCAACTATGAATATAATTCTTAGAGACAGAGAAATGCCTGCTAGGTCTATGTAACCCACAAGATTGCCCTGAACTAGTTTCTGTGAGAAACGTGCGTCACGGAAGTCCCGCTGCCCTCGTTCCTCATCAGCTTCCTCTCCTAATACCAAAGCCCACAGCCAGAGCCTTGGTACATGTGCAGACCTTTCCGTGGCCTCTCCGTGAAAGACAACAGCTCTGAGCATTATGAGGCCACAGGAATTAAAAAAGCACATGGTTCAGAACCTGTGCTTGGCTGCCCTGGAATAAACCCAACGGCCGTTGGAAATTGAGTCTCTGGGTTGAGGACAGCATAACTACCTTGGTGGGAAGAAGAAAAGGCCATTTCACTGAATGTATGAGGAGGTAAACAAATTTACCACTGTCCAGAAACGCTATTTGCTAAGTAACCCAAAATAACTCACCTACTACATCATGTTCCTGATATTTCTGTTGGAAAATTCTAACAGCTTATTTTCTTTCTGAACAGAACACCTTTGTGACAACAAAAGTGAAGTCAGGAGACAAACTGTTGCTGCCTGATGACTTTTATGTACATCTTAAACACATCAGTTAGATTTACTGCAGCTGCTCTAAATGTGCACCCTGCAAAGAACCCACCTCACTTTAATTCATATTCACGAAGATCTCATTAGGTATCTCTCATTTTTCTGGAGACACAAATACTCTTTGGGGCAGGGGTGAAGTGCTCTGTGTTCCTGCCCATCTCTGAATCAGATCAAGTTTACCATACACTTTGATTTCATTTTCACCATCTCCCTCACTTTTCTCTCCATTTGACAATAAGCAAGGGAGCAGCAACAGAGACGATGGTTTCCAAGTAGCCCTCAGAGGAGTCACGATCAAGCCTGCGACGGCAGCTCTGGTTGGAAATTCTCCATCACAACTTACACCCTACAGCTAGCCCTGGGCCTGACACGAGGAAAGCTGTTCAGCTATTCATTGGGCTGAACTGAAGCTCATATGCTTAGAATCCAAAGCCTGGGGCGAAATGGACTCTCAGGCTCGTCTCTATGGTTTCCTGGGCCGAGGGCAAAGCGGTATTCAGTGGAAAAGCCTTGGTTTTAAGGTCACGTCAACAAATGAACCTGCTCATAGATAACATGATACTTTCTCCCTCCACTGGACTGCAGGTTCTTCCCCCCAAATTGGAATGACTTCCGACAGGACTCGTGATTTTTGTCGTAAGGAAGGACCTCCACCCAGTATTTTAAAAACATAAATGCTTTAGAAATCTATACGTATCATGGTTATACCTATAAAGTGCAGAGTTGTATAAATCTTCAGATGAGTATGATTAACTTATGTAATTCTGACACTCTTAAATGCCCTTTTCCTTTGCTGGATAATAAACCCAACCAAACACTTTGTCATTTAGTCAACAGAATGTATAGGAGAACTTTCAGCCTCTTTCCAGCTTTTAATATATTTCTTATTAAACATCTATTGTGTGTCAGGTACTTTGCTAAGTGATATGGATTCAAGGATAAACGATGAAGTGATCCCAGCCCGTTAGCTACAAAAATATACATAAACAATCTAAATAACACAGATAGTAGGTTGAACTATATGAAACTCCCATTTTTGTGGTCAAAATGGTGAACAACGGCAATTTCATATGGTTCTGTTCTCGGAGACACGGCAGTGAGCAGTGGCTTGAAATGAAATCTTAGTTCCCTGCCCAGGAATTGAACCTGGGTAGCCTGAGTGAAAATCAGGAATCCCAACTGCTGGTCCACCAGGGTCTAGAGGCTAGAGAGAAAGTTGCCCTGGCTCTTGCCCCATTTGAAAAATGAATTTCTCAAGGAGGCAAAAACTGCAAAAACAGGTACAAGGTTTATTATCACAGACACAGCATAACATGTAGGAGTGCACACGGAGAAACAGTTTGTTTATTTAAGACAGAAGCAAGGCAGAGATGCACACCCGGAGAGCAAGGGCGTGGGCATCCTCCCTAATCAGAAGGAACTCAGTAAAGAAGCGGTGAAATCATTTATACAGGGCAGGTCTTCCAGCTCTTTGTTTACCTTTAGCCGATTGTCTCATTTCTTTCCAGCATCTGACCTGCCCTAAGACCCTCCCCAATATACGTGTGATCTTTTTTGCCAAGATGGATTCCAGCACAGAGGCCTCTGGGAGGTTTTACAACACTTATTATGGGGTGGCAGCCCCTCCCTTTTGACCCCCAAGGAGCCTTTCTGCGCGTGTGCAGCTGCGGAGGTCTCCCTGACCTCAGGAGTGATAGATGTGGTCATCTTATCTCTTTACTCAGCTGAGCTCAGTTCCTGCCACTACCTTTGCCCTTGGAGTGTCTAGGCAAGACAAAGCTCCAATTTCACTCTGGTTAACAAACTCCAGCTGCTCAGCCCAGGGGCCCATCTACCTCCTATAAGTTGTATACCTCCTATACAACTTAATATATGTAAAAATTGCTATGAGGAAACGATGAATTCAACCCCAGGTATGCATGCGAGGAGGTAGGCAATAGATATCACTTTTCTTTAGGAACACGATATCTTGGGTCCTCCTCTTGTGTTAACAAGCCTGCAAGATCACAGCAGTGGTGTGCTTGAGGCATGGCTGGCCCCGTGGTAGGTATCTCAGGATACTGCACACTCCAAAAACTGCAGGGCTGCCAACAGGAGATGTCTCAATTCAAGGGAGATGATAGACAAGTGAGCTGGGCACTAAGCTAAGGAGAAATAATGGTAAGACAGAAATGAATAAACCCCCACCAAGAGCACCCAGCTCCATCCTACCTCATGCAGCCTCTGCAGTTTCACCATGTGGGGAATGTCTCTCTGCAGGTCTCCCCAGCCCCTTGCAGAGGGGTTTTCCTATGACCCTTGTGAACTTTGTGTGACATACCATCACTGTTTATTGCTTCCACTGAAAGACTTCTTTTTCCACCCAGCTAGGACACCTCAACGTTCTATAAGAACAAGAGTGTATGTCTTGAAGATCAGATGTCCTAAACGATATATCTTGATTTTACTTTTTTCCAGCAACTCTGTCCACCATATGGGACCTATCCCAGGTCTGAAAATGTGCTTCCTGTCAGCCCGACTGTGCAACATTCAGACCAACTCCATCTACACTGTCTGCTTCTAACTTCAGCTTGGTCCTTGAGGGCACATAGTAGGAGTTTAGTAAATGCTTTTTGAGTGAATGAATGAATAAATGATTAGATGGATTGACTAATAAATTCACAACTACATGAACAAGTGGTACCTTAGAGAGCGGGGGCCTTTTAGAGCCTTTTTTTTTTGACGTTGATACTGAGCTTTATTAAATTTCAGAACTTAGTTCATCGAAAGACACTAGAAATAGTCAAGTCACAGACTGCAAAAACATTAGCAATACATACATCTGGCAAATGACCTGTGTTGATAATATACACGTAACTCTAGGGAAGCCCTAGAGCCTTTCTTAAGTAACAAAGTTAAGCAGCACTTTCAGGTTGAGTGAAAGACACCATCCTGAAGAGAACCTTCCTGGGAAATCTCACCCACCATGCAAATTTATGGTTCAGTGAAAGACACTGCTCGGTCTCTGCATCAAGAAAGACCTTTTGCAAAAGGCTGGGACTTCCTTGGTGGCACAGTGGTTAAGAATCCGCCTGCCAACGCAGGGGACACGGGTTCGAGCCCTGCTCCAGGAAGAACCCACATGCTGTGGAGCAACTAAGCCCGTGCGCCACAGCTACTGGGTCTGCGCTCTAGAGCCCGCGAGCCACAACTACTGAGCCCACGTGCCACAACTACTGAAGCCCGCGTGCCTAGAGCCTGTGCTCTGCAACAAGAGAAGCCACCGCAATGAGAAGCCTGCGCACTGCAACGAAGAGCAGCCCCCGCTCGCCGCAACTAGAGAAAGTCCGCATGCAGCAAAGAAGACCCAAAGCAGCCAAAAACAAATAAATAATAAATGTATAAAACAAAAAAACAAAAGGCTTATCTTCTTGATTTCGGGTAATGAATTCCTTTAAATTTTTCCACACCTGTTCACAACTTGGTTATAAAAGTACTTAAAATTGTGACTTCTGTCTACACCGAAGGTCTTTTTCCTTTATTTCAAAATCATGGTAACTGTATCAAGTTTCAGGAAGCATAACTTCTCTCCACAACATGTATAACATGAATGCAAAAACATCCTCCTTCTGAGAGATTATTGGGAGGATCAAATGAGGGTAATGTCTGCAAAAGAACTTTGAAAAACTATAAACCACATGACACACACACACACACACACACATATATGTACATGTGGATATACACACATATATGTGTTGAACACTACTAGGAATATATGTAATACACATTAATATATACATGAGCCGTATACAAGATAATAATATGCCATATAAAATAAATATTAATGGTAAGATGCTTTTAATATGGACACCTGCATAATAGCTTAAAGTTGTATACTGACAGCACAAAACTCTCAGTATTATTACCTCATTTGTCCTAAATCAGGGCCAAGTATCACTATGATTGTTCTCATTTTACAGACCTGGCAAGGGAGATCAAAAGAAGTCAGGTGACTCGCCCAGGGCCACCCAAATATGATATCAATAAGCGACTTAGGAGCAAATTGGAGAAATTTTGACCCACAAGCTAGAGCTAACTGACAAGGTTAAAAACACCCATATTTCTTATACCAGCACTTAGAAGAGTGCATTAGCCGTTGATGCATCCATGGTTATCTGAGCCTTAGTTATCTTATCCTTGGTTATCTCTTTAATAAGGTACTCTGTCCTTGTTAAACAGCAAGAAGGATTTTTAAATGTTTAGGAACCTTCATCTTTTTGTCACTCTAAAAATTGTAAACAATGACCACCCAAGCAACAGAGAACCCACAATAATTAAGAATGCCAAGCAAACGCATCTGTTACTGAGCGCATTCTTGTTCCTTTCTCCACTATAAAATGACTTCAGAATGTAGTCTCTTCCATCAACCAATACTAGTACTCAATCCTTTCAAGCAAAACTAACCAACAGACACAAAAACATGTGTTTGATCTTCCTCTGGTAGAACATGTGTTTGGCCTGTTTTATTCCTGGGTTTGGGGTGAGAGGGAAATGAGATCTAAACTTACTGTCTTGGTTCCTCTCACAAGCCAGTAGTTCCACCTTGGTCCCCACAGCTTCCAGGAACTAAAGGTGAGTTCCAAGGTAACTCATTAACTTCTATGAGGATCAAATCCACAATAGTCAGAGCTCCTGTGCTAAATGGCTGAGCTAACTGACACGGTCTCTCCTGTCCATGTTTCTCTTTGAGGGCGCTGGCCAATCACAGCTAAATTCAGCAGCATCTCAGACGGAAATAAGGAAGACTTGGCTTTCATTTTCTCTTCTCTTAATATCTTCACTTGGGCAAGGCTTTTCCTCTTTCAACACCCCAGTTTTCTCGATTGCTACAGTAACATTCTCTTGTAAAACAGGTTTACAGGAGAGTAGATCACAGGTACGCTATACTAGATTTTTGCTGATTTTCCCCAGAGGAGCAAAATTCTTGATACATGCAGTTAGGTTTGTTATATAAGGCAAGGACATCTTAACCAAGAGATAAATCTACTGGCTGTATTCCAACCAGTGGTAAGACCACAGATAGGAGATGGCGGTAGGAAAAAGGAGGCTTCTTTATGTACACATCTTCATGAAAACAATTCAACTCAAATAGAAAGAAACAGTAAATTTTTGTTATTCTTGTTGATATAAACAATGAAAGGAAAATATTCGAGTTTTAAAAGCAGGAGAGGAATACCATATGATTCCAACTATGTGACATTCTAGAAAAGACAAACTACGGAGACGGTAAAAAGATCAGTGGTTGCTGGGAGTGAGTGAGGGAGGATGCAGGTCTGAACAGGCAGAGAACAGGGAATTTTTAGGGCAATGGAACCATTATTCTGGATGGTACTGGAATGGTGGATACATCTTGTTATACATTTGTCAAAACTCATAGAATGTATGACAAAAAGCGTGATACCTAATGTAATCTGTGGACTTCAGGTGATAATAATGTATCAGTATTGGCTCATCAGTTATAACAGGTGTACCACACTAATGCAAGAAGTTAATAATAAGGGAAGCCGGGGGTTGCGGAAGCGGCATATGGGAACCCTTTGTACTTTCTGCTCACTTTTTTCTATAAACCCAAAACTGCTTTTTAAAAAAATCTATTAATTAAAAAAAAAAAAAAAAAAGGTAGTAGAGGGATTTTGGGTTCCAGCCTGCCTGCCTCTGGCCCTGAGCACTAAGTACTCAGCAGTGTACACGTCACATTATTGCTCTGAGTCTCCAGTTTCTCATCTGGAACAAATAAGGATAACAATAGCTGATTTACCTCACAGAGCTGACCATCATGATATAAGAGTCGAAGTAATATACATCAAAGTACTTTGTGACGAGTAACCTGAATAAATTTAAGCTATAGTCTTTCTAAAACTACAGTGTGGTTTCATTATTATGAAAAGTTCTTATAGATTCGTAGGAACAAATATATTTTCTATAGCGTTAATAGACCAAATGATAACACTGAGACTGTCTTTTCACGCTCCTAAATCATTCCCACTTGAGGGATCCATGCCTAAGGTGCAACAGAAATATACCATGAACTCATGAGTCTAAGCCTCAAAACGCTTCCACTCACATGTTTCTCAAAGTCACAGGCTGCATTTTCACGTACAGTCTCTTCTTCTCCAGCCCGTCTTCAGCAATGGGCCAGAGACCCCGTCAGTAGTGAATTACAGTAATGAAGTTATTCACAAAACTCCTGGGAAGTGACCAGCAACTCTAACCAGGCTTCATCCCCAGGAATTTGTGGACACGTTTCGTGGAACGTTCCGTGGAACGTTCCGTAATCCAGAGACGGGAAAACATTCTATCAGTGTTCTTTGATTTTAAAAAAAAGCATAGTAATTATTTTGCCAAGCACGCAAGATGTAATAATGAAGGTGCCTCAACGATAATTGTTCAAAACCACTTTATGCCAAGTCACTTTCACGGCTGTTTGTCGGGCCTGGCACACGGCCAGCACCAGGAGCCTTCATGAGGAATGCCGAGCGAAAAGGGGTCCCACAAAACGCCACACTGTCACCGGCTCTCCAGCAGGCTGCTCTTTATACTAAATGGTGAGAGCTGAGAAAAGCCTCAGAAATCAGAAAGTCCAGCCTGAGGACAGAGGTCCCAGCAGCCTGAGTGCGTGAGGGATCTGGACCCGGACGTGTTATCATACAGCCCTGTGACATCCGCTCGGCTTGTGTTTTGCTTTCTATTGTTTACACCCTGGCGGTTATAACTTAAAGGAAAAAACAGCCACGGCTATACGGAATTTATCTTCTTGGGTCTACGTCCTTAGTAGTAACGTGATTACATCGAACTCAAAACCAAAGGCATCCGACAATCTGGTCAGTTTGCCTCATTCTAACTAAGGGCCCTTATGGCCTCCAGACCTTTTCCACCAGCTTTAGTTCCTCCCAGTTGCCTGCCCTCCCATCCACCCCCCTCTCTCAATGCCTATTTGTAGACCTTCACAGAGCTCTTATCTCTTGCAGAGAAGAGCATAGCTCTGCTGGGTCTTCTAACTTCTGAAGGAGAGATTCATCCTCTCCTTGAATCTTCTGGCACCTCAGAATGCATTTTTCCTATAAAAGAATTACTGCAGACTCAGTTTTATACTGTCTCTCTCCACCACTGCCAAAATCCCTGAGCTTTTTCTTCCAGTGTACGATACTTCGTGAACCTTAGCGTTTTCCTCCAAGCTGAAGATGCTTCTTAACCGGAGGATAAAGATATATGAGTCGATATAAATCCTCAAAAGAACCAAGATCTACATATTCCTATATTCTTCCTACTTACAAAAGTGTCTTTCTTTCTAGGAATAAAATGGAATCGTGGTTTTTTTCTTGGTCAATCTTGGTTCAGGCTGACCTCAAATAGTAAAAGTTGTCCTTGTTATTAAGAAACCCTTTTCTCTTCACTTTGTTTTGTTTATCTTGCCTCACCAGCCCCTGTTGACCCAATCTGCCCATGTTGAATCTCGGGGATGACAGACACGCCAGCAGGCGGGGGAATTAAGTTATACACAGTTTGTGGAGTTTTCAGAACCACGCTTCACCCTGGGACTCTAATGTGTATGCCAGTCCCCCAAATTTATGCTTGTTGCTTTCTGACTTAGCCCTATGACCTTAAGAGGTCACGGCAAAGTCCCTGCTGGGAGAGGTCAGCATCCATAAATGACACTGCTCAGCTCTGGCACAATTCCAGCACCGGTCTGTTACCCACAGCTCGGAAATCAAGCAGACACTAGCAGGCAAGCCCATCTATCAGGCTGCACACCTCCCAGGGTAAAGAGGTGCCCCTTGGAGAAGCAATGGGGGTAAATAGTCAAGCCCCGCAGGGATACTCAGATTGGCGCTGGCAGAATTCTCCCCTTCCAGAAGCTTCCTCTTCCTTCATCTTGCTGAGACTAAGTGGAATTCACACCTGTATTTGCCAGCCGTTCGTTGTACTGCCTTTTTCGCCTGACCAGTGACAAGTGTTGATATTGTTTAATTGATTTGTTTTGTCTTTCAGTGCCCTGCCTTTTGTGTGTGCTTAATAAATATTTGCTGACCTGACCCAGAGTTAAATCTTACTATGCTAAAGGATCTCCTAGCTCTCTTCTCACAATTCTTAGTCCTTGGGATAGAGGCAATATAAACGAAGAAGAAAAACAATAGATTTACCTCATCTGTACTTCTCAATCAGTCTGCCTCTGGAGAAAGGTCTGGCTCTGCTCTAACCCAGAAATCAGGTGGAGTGGAAGCTTTATCTTAGAGACACTAACTTGCTTAAAAGTGTTAAATTCCCATCTGTCCCCGTATCGTTCAGGGCCATTGAAGATAGAAAGATAAAACCCAGTGGCCATTCTACTTTAGCAAAGTTTCCTTGTTTGGGGTTTTTTCCTTTTCATCTGAAAACCTTCCAATTGCTGGCAAGAAAGGCTAACATTCCCAGTGTCGGAGCCGTGCTCTGCCCAGCACAACCTGCCTGGGGGCAGCCCCTTGAGCCAGCACCAGGGTCTGGGGGGGCTCAAGGGAAGTGACCAGACACGTACAGAGGAGTCAGCTCTGGATGGGGGTCCCACCCCTGGACGTTTAAGGAAACCAAATCCCTTTCTGCTGGCCGTCATGACAGCGCTACAGGATACAGCTCTCCAGGTCTCCCCCGGCCTCCTCCACCCCTACACGGTCCTCACTCAGAATCAAATCTCAGAATCAAATCACAGGCCCCGTTCCAGCTCTTTTGGAGTTACTTCATTCCCCAAGGTGATGTTTAGGTGATTAGGCTGTTTTTCTCAGCAGTGCCCCAAACAAACGGCCTCCCTTCTAGCTCCAGCCTCTAGCTTAGAATAAACAGATCAATCAACCCTGAGGGAAAGCAGCAACCCCTGAAAACCCACAGACAATGAGCCCTCTGGGCCTGACAGATGAGAAAAATGTAAGGGCTATTAGGACCCCTTAATATTGCTATTTGTTAGCTGCAATTTTAGAATTTCTAGAGCTAGAAGGGACCTTAGTTCAATTTCCTCCTTCTGCAGATAAGAAAATTAAGGCCTAGCATGCAAGCTCTTTTAATTATATAAAATTGAATACAGTACGCCCATTTTTAAGCAGGTTTCTAGATTTATTTTCCTCTTGTTGAACAGTAAAGCACAAAACAACATGGCAGCAAAATTCCAGTCAAGGAGTACAGAAGATCCAGATCACCCCTGAAATGTTGAAATCATACATCACCACCACGTAACAGATCCAATATGCACTCCTGACTAGGGCATCCATCACCAGGCCTCTGGGAGCCCCTCCACCATGGCTGGACAATCTGGGCGCCAGCAATCTTAAAGGAAATGTGTTGGAAGCAAGTGAAATGCAGATTACCTGGTTTCCTTGAAGGTGATAATAGGGGTCCTTGAGCTAGTTTGTGTATGTCAAAAGCCCCACGGAAATCACACTTTTATTCATACTTAAGCATTATATCAAACGCAGCAATTCTATCAAATCAATGTGGAGAAACTGGCCATTCAGGCCAATACAAACACTGCTGGGTGGTTATATGTGTCTACATATTTTCAAGGGCATGAGGGGAGACAAATAAATTGTTCCTTAATAAATGCAGGGATAGGAAATAGTTTAAAACTTTTTTAAAGCAAATCGTATCAGAGAAAACAAGAGCAAAAGATGGTTCAAAAAAGATTTGGAAATCACCGAGCTGGGTTTTCATCTAGGGAGAAAAGGTGGAGAATTTTTCTATTGAGCCAAAAAGAGTCTCATCTTGGGAATAGTTTTCCTAAATAAGAAGCAGCCAGGGAACCATAATGTACTCAGCCTCAGGAAACGTCCCTGCAGTGCAATCATGCACTAGCCTGGTGACATGCAAAGGCCTGTGGTCTCATTAGGTGACATTATACTGTGCAGTCTATAGTCATGTTTAGAGCACGTATTTAGACTGGTATTCTGTTTGAATTTGTGGAATTAATGACATACATTATAATGGGAATCTAATTTTTATTGTAATAAAATAACAGAAATTAAAATTTACCATTTCCATTGGAACCAAGATGGCTGAGTAGAAGGACGTGCTCTCACTCCCTCTTGCGAGAACACCAGAATCACTACTAGCTGCTGGACAATCATCGGCAGGAAGACACTGGAACTCACCAAAAAAGATACGCCACATCCAAAGACAAAGGAGAAGCCACAGTGAGACGCTAGGAGGGGCGCAATCACAGTAAAACCAAATCCCATAACTGCTGGGTGGGTGGCTCACAGACAGGAGAACACTTAAACCACAGACGTCTACCCACTGCAGTGAAGGTTCTGAGCCCCACGTCAGGCTTCCCAACCTGGAGGTCCGGCAAAAGGAGGAGGAATTCCTAGAGAATCAGACTTTGAAAGCTACTGGGGTTTGATTGCAGGACTTCGACAGAACTGGGGGAAACAGACACTCCACACTTGAAGGGCACACACAAAGTAGTGTGAGCATCGGGACCCAGGGTAAGGAGCAGTGACCACAGGGGAGACTGAGCCAGACCTACCTGCTAGTGTTAGGGGGTCTCCTGCAGAGGTGGGGGATGGCTGTGGCTCACCATGGGGACAAGGAAACTGGCAGCAGAAGTTCTGGGAAGTACTCCTTGGCGTGAGCCCTCCCAGAGACTGCCATTAGCCCCACCAAAGTACCCAGGTAGGCTCCAGTGTTGGGTTGCCTCACACCAAACAACCAACAGGGAGAGAACCAAGCCCCACCCATCAGCAGTCAAGCAGATTAAGGTTCTACTGAGCTCTGCCCACCAGAGCAACACCCAACTCTACCCACCACCAGTCCCTCCCATCAGGAAACCTGCACAAGCCTCTTAGATAGCCTCATCCACCAGAGGGCAGACAGCAGAAGCAAGAAGAACTACAATCCTGCAGCCTGTGGAACAAAAATCACATTCACAGAAAGATAGACAAGATGAAAAGGCAGATGTACCAGATGAAGGAACAAGATAAAACCCCAGAAAGACAACTAAATGAAGTGGAGATAGGCAACCTTCCAGAAAAAGAATTCAGAATAATGATAGTGAAGGTGATCCAGGACCTCGGAAAAAGAATGGAGGCAAAGATCAGAAGATGCAACAAATATTTAACAAAGACCTAGAAGAACTAAAGAACAATCAAATAGAGTTGAACAATACAATAACTGAAATGAAAAATACACTAGAAGGAATCAATAGCAGAATAACTGAGGCAGAAGAACGGATAAGTGACCTGGAAGACAGAATGGTGGAATTCACTGCTGTGGAACAGAATAAAGAAAAAAGAATGAAAAGAAATGAAGACAGCCTAAGAGACCTCTGGGACAACATTACGCACAGCAACATTCACATTATAGGGGTCCTAAAAGGAGAAGAGAGAGAGAAAGGACCAGAGAAAATATTTGAAGAGATTAGAGTCAAAAACTTCCCTAACATGGGAAAGGAAATAGCCACCCAAGTCCAGGAAGCGCAGAGAGTCCCATACAGGATAAACCCAAGGAGAAACACGGGGAGACACGTGGTAATCAAACTGGCAAAAATTAAAGACAAAGAAAAATTATTGAAAGCAGCAAGGGAAAAATGACAAATAACATACAAGGGAACTCCCATAAGGTTAACAGCTGATTTCGGCACAAAAACTCTACAAGCCAGAAGGGGAATGGCATGACATATTTAAAGTGATGAAAGGAAAGAACCTACAACCAAGATTACTCTACTGGGAAAGTATCTCATTCAGATTCGACAGAGAAAACAAAAGCTTTACAGACAAGCAAAAGTTAAGATAATTCAGCACCACCAGACCAGCTCTACAACAAATGCTAAAGGAACTTCCCTAAGTGGGAAACACAAGAGAAGAAAAGGACCTACAAAAACAAACCCAAAACAATTAAGAAAATGGTCATAGGAACATACATATCAGTAATTACCTTAAACGTGAATGGATTAAACACTCCAAACGAAAGACACAGGCTTGCTGAATGGATACAAAAACAAGACCCATATATATGCTGTCTACAAGAGACCCACTTCAGACCTAGTGAAACATACAAACTGAAAGTGAGGGGATGGAAAAAGATATATCATGCACATGGAAATCAAAAGAAAGCTGGAGTAGCAATACTCATATCACATAAAATAGACTTTAAAATAAAGTATGTTACAAGAGACAAGGAAGGACACTACATAATGATCAAGAGATCAATCCAAGAAGAAGATATAACAACTATAAATATATATGCACCCAACATAGGAGCACCTCAATACATAAGGCAACTGCTTACAGCTCTAAAAGAGGAAATCGACAGTAACAAAATAACACTGGGGGACTTTAACACCTCACTTTCACCAATGGACAGATCACCCAAAATGAAAATAAATAAGGAAACAGAAGCTTTAAATGACCAGATAGATTTAATTGATATTTATAGGACATTCCATCCAAAAAAAGCAGATTACACTTTCTTCTCAAGTGCGCACGGAACATTCTCCAGGATAGATCACATCTTGGGTCACAAATCAGCCTCAATAAATTTAATAAAATTGAAATCATATCAAGCATCTTTTCTGACCACAATGCTATGAGATTAGAAATCAATTACAGGGAAAAAACCATAAAAAACACAAATACATGGAGGCTAAACAAATGACAATGAAAACACGATGATCCAAAACCTACGGGATGCAGCAAAAATCATTCTAAGAGGGAAGTTTATAGCTATAAAAGCCTACCTCAAGAAACAAGAAAAATCTCAAACAATCTAACCTTACACCTAAAGGAACTAGAGAAAGAAGAACAAACAAAACCCAAAGTTAGCAGAAGGAAAGAAATCGTAACGGTCAGAGCAGAAATAAATGAAATAGAAACAAAGAAAACAATAGCAAAATCAATAAAACTAAAAGTTGGGTCTTTGAGAAGATAAACAAAATTGATAAACCATTAGCCAGACTCATCAAGAAAAAGAGGGAGAGGACTCAAATCAATAAAATTAGAAACAGACAGTTACAACAGACACCACAGAAATACAAAGCATCCTAAGAGACTACTACAAGAAACGCTATGCCAATAAAATGGACAACCTGGAAGAAATGGACAAATTCTTAGAAAGGTATAACTTTCCAAGACTGAACCAGGAAGAAATAGAAAATATGAGCAGACCAATCACAAGTAATGAAATTGAAACTGAGATTAAAAATCTTCCAACAAGCGGGGCTTCCCTGGTGGCACAGTGGTTAAGAATCTGCCTGCCAATGCAAGGGACACGGGTTCGAGCCCTGGCACGGGAAGATCCCACATGCTGTGGAGCAACTAAGCCCGTGCACCACAACTACAAAGCCTGCGCTCAGGAGCCCGCAGGCCACAACTACTGAGCCCACGTGCCACAACTACTGAAGCCTGCGTGCTTAGAGCCCGTGTTCCACAACAAGAGAAGCCACCGCAATGAGAAGCCCACACACTGCAACGAAGAGTAGCCCCAGCTCACCACAACTAGAGAAAGCCTGCCCACAGCAATGATGACCCAACACAGCCAAAACTTAAAAAGAAAAATAAATAAATAAATTTATTTTAAAAAAAAACTTCCAACAAGCAAAAATCCAGGACCAGATGGCTTCACACGTGAATTCTATCAAACATTTAGAGAAGAGCTAACACACATGCTTCTCAAACTTTTCCAAAAAATTGCGGAGAAAGGAACACTCCCAAACTCATTATATGAGCCCACCATCACCCTGATACCAAAACCAGACAAAGATACTACAGAAAAAGAAAATTACAGACCAATATCACTGATGAATATAGATGCAAAAATCCTCAACAAAATACTAGCAAACAGAATCCAACAACACATTAAAAGAATCATACACCATGATCAAGTGGGATTAATCCCAGGGATGCAAGGATTCTTCAATATAGGCAAATCAATCAATGTGATACACCATATTAAAAAATTGAAGAATGAAAACCATATGATCATCTCAATAGATGCAGAAAAAGCTTCTGACAAAATTCAACACCCATTAATAATAAAAACTCTCCGGAAAGTGGGCATAGGGGGAACCTACCTCAACATACTAAAGGCCATATATGACAAACCAACAGCAAACATCATTCTGAATGGTGAAAAACTGAAAGCATTTCCTCTAAGATCAGGAACAAGACAAGGATGTCCACTCTCGCCACTATTATTCAACACAGTTTTTGGAAGTCCTATCCACGGCAATCAGAGAAGAAAAGGAAATAAAAGGAATACAAATTGGAAAAGAAGAAGTAAAACTGTCACTGTTTGCAGATGACATGATACTATACACAGAGAATCCTAAAGATGCCACCAGAAAACTGCTAGAGCTAATCAATGAATTTGGTAAAGTTTCAGGATACAAGATTAATGCACAGAAACCTCTTGCATTCCTGTACACTAATGATGAAAAATCTGAAAGAGAAATTAAGGAAACATTCCCATTTACCACTGCAAGAAAATGAATAAAATACCTAGGAATAAACCTACCTAAGGAGACAAAAGACCTGTATGCAGAAAACTATAGGATACTGATGAAAGAAATTAAAGATGGAGAGATATACCATGTTCTTGGACTGAAAGAATCAATATTGTGAAAATGACGATACTACCCAAAGCAATCTACAGATTCAATGCAATCCCTATCAGATTACCAGTGGCATTTTTTACAGAACTAGAACAAAAAATCTTAAAATTTGTATGGAGACACAAAAGACCCCAAAGAGCCAAAGCAGTCTTGAGGGGAAAAAACAGAGTGGGAGGAATCAGACTCCCTGATTTCAGACTATACTATAAAGCTACAGTAATCAAGACAATATGGTACTGGCACAAAAACAGAAACATAGATCAATGGAACAAGATAGAAAGCCCAGAGATAAACCCACACACCTATGGTCAACTAATCTATGACAAAGCAGGCAAGGATATACAATGGAGAAAAGACCGTCTCTTCAATAACTGGTTCTGGGAAAACTGGACAGCTCCATGTGAAAGAATGAAATTAGAACACTCCCTAACACCATACACAAAAATAAACTCAAAATGGATTACAGACCTAAATGTAAGACCGGACACTATAAAACTCTTAGAGGAAAACATAGGAAGAACACTCTGACATAAATCACAACAAGATATTTTTTGATCCACCTCCTAGAGTAATGGAAATAAAACCAAAAATAAACAAATGGGACCTAATGAAACTGCAAAGCTTTTGCACAGCAAAGGAAACCATAAAAAGACGAAAAGACAACCCTCAGAATGGGAGAAAATATTTGCAAACCCATCAACGGATAAAGGATTAATCTCCAAAATATATAAAGAGCTCATGAAGCTCAATAGTAAAAAAACAAACAACCCAATCCAAAAATGGGCAGAAGACCTAAATAGACATTTCTCCAAAGAAGGCATACAGATGGCCAAAAGGCACATGAAAAGCTGCTCATCATCACTAATTATTAGACAAATGCAAATCAAAACTACAATGAGGTATCACCTCACACCAGTTAGAATGGGCATCATCAGAAAATCTACAAACAACAAATGCTGGAGATGGTGTGGAGAAAAGTGAACCCTCTTGCACTGTTGGTGGGAATGTAAATTGATACAGCCACTATGAAGAACAGCATGGAGGTTCCTTAGAAAACTAAAAATAGAATTACCATATGATCCAGCAATCCCACTACTGGGCATACACCCAGAGAAAACCATAATTCAAAAAGACACATGCATGCACCCCAGGGTTCATTGCAGCACTATTTACAACAGCCAGGTCATGGAAGCAACCTAAATGTCCATCGACAGATGAATGGATAAAGAAGATTGATATATATATACAATGGAATATTACTCAGCCATAAAAAGGAACGAAATTGGGTCATTTGTGGAGACGTGGATGGATCTAGAGACTGTCATACAGAGTGAAGTCAGTCAGAAAGAGAAAAACAAATATCGTATATTAACGCATATATGTGGAACCTAGAAAAATGGTACCGATGAACCGGTTTGCAGGTCAGAAATTGAGACACAGATGTGGAGAACAAACGTATGGACACCAAGTGGGGTAAGCAGCGGGGGGTGGGGGTGGTGGTGTGATGAATTGGGCGATTGGGATTGACATGTATACACTGATGTGTATAAAACTGATGACTAATAAGAACCTGCTGTATAAAAATATAAATAAAATAAAATTCAAATATTAAAAAAAATTTACCATTTCAACTCTTTTTATGTGTTGAAAATCCACACAGTTCAGTGAATTAAGTGCATTCATGTTGTCGTTCAACCATCACCTCCATCCATCTCCAGAACTTTTTCATCATCCCCAAATGAAACTCTAAACCCATTCAACAATAACTCCCTTCACTCTCCCTGTCCTCCAAGCCCCTGGCCATCACTAGGGCTGCTTACTGTCTCTATGGACTAGACTACTCTAGCGACCTCATATAAGTGGAATCATACAATACCCGTCCTTTAAACAATAACTCTAGTGGGGATTAGAGTCAAGTAATTCAGGTACCTAATGACACTTTTCCAACCACTGTGTATTATTCCATGAATTTAAACCCTTGCAGGAAGAATAGAAGATGATTTAATATTAGAAACATAAGATATTTCTCCCACTTTTAAGGAAGAATGGTGGGATACGAGGCAAAGTGAGACAAACCGATGTGCACTGACCCCAAGAACATGGGAAACAGTGGTCAAAGCTCAAAAGTGACCGTCTTGACTATGGCTTACCACACGGACAATGGAGCAGAACGTGAGACCCAGAGACTTTAGTGAGGCCTCATTCATCCATTCACATGTCCATTCATTTGTTTATTTAATAAATATGTAGTCAGTTGCTCTACTAGCTAAGCCCAGTGCTGACGATAAACTCTTAAGGGCAAGTGCTGCTACCAGTCCCACTTCCTGACCCCAAGGAGTTTGCCATCTAGTTGGGGATTCAGATAAGTGAGCAGGGTACTACATTACAAAGATCCACTAGCTAAACAGAAGGGCTGACAGAGCAAAAAGGAAGGGGTTTAACGCAGACAGGAGAGGCCTGGCCTAAAAAAAAATGATACAGAGTTGGAGTAGCCAGAAGGAAGTGAGTGGGGAAGGAAGTACTGCAAGACAGACGGAACAGGCCAGGAGGTAAAGAGAGCGAGCACACTTGGCAGAGGTAAAGGGAGGTCCATTACCCTGGATACGGTATGAGGAGCGGTGAAAGCTGAACCTGGGGAAGGTGCCAGGGGCCAAATCAGGATGGGCCTTAGTCGTGTTGAGTTTTAACAGTTTCCTCAGGACAATGGGGAATCATTGAAGGTTTAATCAGGAAAATGGTGTTTATAAAACAGGAATCACCCTCCTTGAACCATAAGCACAGACGTTTAGGAGAGGTTACATGGTTTATATCTGTTAAATATCTGTCAAATGCTTGGACATCCTTCCAAAGTAATTTCCAGTAGTATGAACGCTTTCCTCTGGATCTGGGACGTGGGTGTTTGTCCAAAGGGGTCCTACTCCACAGGACAGACCTTTTGGCCTGTGGATGGAGCGACGGTCATTGCTGGTGGTCACCAGTATTGCTGGCTTTCCTGCCCTTCCAGGACGCACAGAAGACAAGGTTTCTCACCCTTTGTGCAGTCGGGCAGGGCCATGAAGCTGGCATTAAATTTTGTTACTTCTGGGCCGAAGCATCTAAAAGCCAACATGCAAATCTTCCATACCCCTTTCCCTGCCTCGGAGCACCCCTGAAGCTTCATGCTGACATGGGGGTCATGAGATCAAAGCAGCCTGGAGAAGTGGAGGGCAACTGCCCCGGAGAGTCACCCGGACCCACAGAGGACTTTGTATAAACAAGTTAAACCACTGGAATTTTGTCTTACCACAACTTAGCCTAACTTATCCTGACTAATGCAGGTGGAGTACAATATAAATCCATCTTAATCCCAAACTCCATTCTGTTATAAATACTTTATCACAGTTACTATTCCAAGGCAGCCTGGTGGGATGAAAGGGCATTGAGCTTGTTGCCGAAAGAACTGGGTTCTAGTCCTGACTCGGCAACCCATCAGCCATATGAACTTGGGCAAATCCCGTAAGCTCTGAGGGACCACTTTCTTCTATAAAAGGGGGAGCAATACTTGCTACAACTCGAAGAGTTGGTATAAAGTTTAAAATAAAAAGGGAAAATGTACGTGAAAATGCCATCCAAGGTACTACTGGTGTGATCATTTTCTTACAACTGCTAATGAGAGGGTCCTGGGGGAGAAGGGGAGGAATGAATTAGACATTTTTTAATCTCCCCTCCTCAAAAAAAGTGGGTGGGGGGCAAAAGACTTCTGTATTCACGTAGATTAAAAAAATCTCATTTTGTGGCTTGAATAATTTCAGGTTTTTGAAAGCTCATGTGAAAGGTGATAATCACATGTAGCCTCAGATAATTTCCCCAGAGAGCTAAACAAATTAAAATATATTTTTTAACTGCAACAAGCTGACACGGACCATCAGTTGTATCCTTGGTACAAGTTTCATCATGTAGCTTTAATGAGAACCTGGTGGGGAGGGAGGCGGCAGAAAGGACAAGCCAGGAAGTGGTTAGTCAGCAGGGTCCTCCCATCCCAGTGCCCACCGTTCCCAGACGGCCATCTCCACACTAGAGGCAGACCTGGCTGTGCAGACAGAGGCTGGGCTCTTCACAGCTTGAACACGTTGTCTCCCCTCCCACCCGGCCCACCACCCCAGGAGGCTCTCAGTCTGCTACACCTATAGCCTCACCCCAGTCCAGCTTGTCTGATCCTGCCAGGGGGTGATTCAGATGGAGCAGGTAAGGCTAACTCCCCCAGAAAGCAGACTGAAAACCATTTCAGAGGAGGAGACAATGACAAAAGGGTGACCAGCCTAGGCGTCAGCAGCAGCTTTATGGAGCACAGACCTGTATGTGGTTGGCTCCAGACCCAGCCATGCTGCCACCGTGCTGGGGTTCTATGGCCCTGCACGAAGCACCACTCCTTCTGAGCTGAGGTAGGATCACGGAAAGTGGATAATCAAAGAGGACAAATCAGGCAGTGAGAATGACTCCTATACAGGGAGAAGCTAGTCTGAAGGTCAGTAGGTAGGCTCAAGACCCAGGAAGACCCAATGCTTCACTTCTAGTCTGAAAGTAGGAAAAAAAAAATTATGTCCCAGGGCTTCCCTGGTGGCGCAGTGGTTGAGAGTCCGCCTGCCGATGCAGGGGACACGGGTTCGTGCCCTGGTCCGGGAAGATCCCACATGCCGCGGAGCGGCTGGGCCCGTGAGCCATGGCCGCTGAGCCTGCGCGTCCGGAGCCTGTGCTCTGCAGCAGTGAGAGGCCCGCGTACAGGAAAAAAAAAAATTATGTCCCAGATCAAAGGCAGTTGAGCAGTGGGAGCTCCTTCTCACATGAAGGTCAGCCCTTTCGTTCTATTCAGGCTTTCAACTGATTGGACGATGCCCACCCACACTGGGGAAAGCGATCTGCTTTACTCAAGTCTATGGATTCAAATGCAAAGCTCATCCAAAACCACTCTCACAGACACACCAGGATAATGTTCGACCAAATATCTGGGCACCTGCGGCCCAACAAGCTGACATATGAAATGCACCATCACAATGCCAACTGGCAACATGGTCAGCACCAACAACCCTTGGTTTCCAGGCATTCCTGATGCACACTGACCACCCTGTCCCTCAGCTGAGCTCCCCGCACGTGGTACACACCAGTCCAGAGCATTGCATACTTTTCTACAATGTTCTGGTTGGTCCACCTTTCCACCCCATCAAAGGTGAGGAACACATCCTCAGGGAAATGGCTCTCAGGCTTCTGTGGTAGAAAGAGCTATTCTTCTTTGGGCAACTGGTTTGCTTTTATCTTCACCGCCCTTAATTGTGTCACTGATCCCTTTAACTTCTTTCACTGTCTACCGAGAAACTCATGGCCAGACCTGTGGGCCGCTTCTAGAGAAAACTTCACCCCTAATAGCCTGTATTCCATGTGCTCGTCTTATCTTAGAGTTGAACTTATCATTCCCATCCTCATCTTCCCTTCATCTTCATTTCCTGACCTCATCCCTTTTTTTGTTCCACTGCATGTATTAAAAGGACATCTCAGGGCTTCCCTGGTGGCGCAGTGGTTGAGAGTCCACCTGCCGATGCAGGGGATGTGGGCTCGTGCCCCGGTCCGGGAAGATCCCACATGCCGCGGAGCGGCTGGGCCCGTGAGCCATGGCCACTGAACCTGCGCGTCCGGAGCCTGTGCTCCGCAACGGGAAAGGCCACAGCAGTGAGAGGCCCGCATACCACAAATAAATAAATAAATAAATAAATAAAATTTTAAAAAAAAGGACATCTCAAGTTTATTCTTGAATGAGGCAGGTATACACATAAATAAGCCATTTGTGTATGTGTAAACACACACACATCCCCACATAGGTTATTTCATTTTCCTCTCTCCAGGACCTAGCGCCTTGTCATTTTCCCCAAAACTGCTACTGAATTAGACTGCTCTGCATTTTGATAGTCTGTTAAATGCACCGTAACTGCCATACCCAAAATGTCCTAGCTGTTACCTAACTTTCACATTTCAAACACAAGACCACACTGGCTTTTCTTTACTCTTCCCAGAATTCCAGGAATGTGGTGATAAGTGTCACTCTGTAACTGTCCGCCCCTTACCCAGGGGCTGATTTAAACCGACTCAGGGAAAACTCTCATTTAATGGGCTCGAAGGTGGACTCAATATTGGAAACGACAGTTCTGGCCTCAAAAGTTAACAGTTGACATCAAAGTTGGACTGAAAGATTAACCGGTTAAAGATCCCTGGAAGAAGATAACAGTTACTTCTGAAGAGGGAGAAGGAAAGTGGGATTGGAGAGGGGAAGAAAAGATGCAACGAACTGTCTTTGAAATATCTTTCATTAAAAAGAAAAAATACAAAGCCAATACGGCAAAAAGCTAGCATTTGTTAAACATGAGTGGTGGGTTTGTTATAACACTCTTTGTGCATTTCTGTATATTTGAAATATTTCTAAACTGATAAATATATTTGCTTAAAGAATTCTGCTTTTAAACAAAGATCCCTAGAGAAAAGGAGCTTTCAACCAAACCTGAATGGGTATCAGGGGCTTATCCCCCAGGACCAGGAGTCTCTGGGGCCCGCTCATTAGCAGGAGCTAAGGACAGAGCAGAACACTAATTTACTTACCAGATCACAATTCCTTCTTGCTGAAATGGACTGAAGTGTTTTCACAGAGCTTCTGGCATCCTATTTCCTCTTTGTCATGATCGCGCACATGAGACAGTTTTGTTTACAACTATGAAATGCTGCCAATCTCTTCAGTGACAACTGCACCCAGAAAAAGTGCATTACCTCATCTGACAAACTAACGCAGATGATGAAGAATCTTCAGAGTGCCGCCAAAAGTTAATTGACACTAATTTGAATAGTTACCAGGATTACAGATAATAATAATACCCTGCACAATTAGAGTTTTAGGCATTTCCAAAAATGTCATTATATGTTTGCTCTCTCATTGTACTTTAAAGACCCTTGCGAAAGAGGGAGGTAAAGAGAGTGTCATGTCCAGGGTCACTTCTAATAATTTCATAATCCATTCATTCTATCAAGTGATAAACATCTATTCTGTACCAGCCAGACAAGATTAGAGGCCAGTTGCTAACATGAACAGGCACACTCTCTGGCCTTAAAGAGCTCTCCATCAGAAGTAGATAATATAACAAATACAGAAATAAATACAACTAGGCAGACTGTGCTAAGGGCTACAGGAGAGGGATGAAGGGAATGTCTATCTAGAACGAGAAGACACATCCAATTTGACGAACTATGGCATTTGAATAATGCGTAAGGTTTACAAATGTATAGATGAAGGGAGAAAAATATTCCATATAAATAAAAGCCTTCCAAAGCCAAGCCATGGAGTCTGGACTTTATTTAGAAGGCAATGGATAAATTTTAGAGTACAGACACACATCGATAATACCTTTTTCCTACCTTTTTCAAATAGCTTTAATGAGATACAATTCAAATACTGTGTAATTCACCTGTTTAAAGAGTACGATTCTGGGTTTTTAATATGTTTACAGGGTTATGCAAACGTTACCAATCTTAGAACACTTTCAACCCCCTAAAAGAAACTCCATACCCATTAGCTGTCACTCCCCACCTCAGCCCCCCGTAACCTCTGATCTACTTATTTTCTGTACAGATTTGCCTATTCTGGACACTTGGTAAATGTGGAATCATACAATATGTGGTCTTTCATGTCTGGCTTCTTTCGCTTAGCATGAGTCCATCCATGTTGTGGCATGTATCATTACTTCATTCTTTTTTACTGCCAAATAATGTTCCAATCTATGGATATACCACATTTTGGTCAGCCATTCATTAGTCGATGGACATTTGGGTTGGTGCCACTTTTTGGCTATTATGATTAATGCTGTCATAAACATTTGTGCACAAGTTTTTGTGAAGACCTTTTTTCATATTTTCTCTTGGGTATACATATACCAAGGTGTGGAATTTTAGGGGCATATGGTAACTCTATGTTTAACTTTTTGAGGATCTCTCAAGCTATTTTTCATAGTGGCTGCACCATTTTACATTCCCATCAGCAGTGTTTGAAGATTCAGTTTCTCCATATCCTTGCCAACATTTCATATTGTCTGTCTTTTCCATTCGAGTCAAAATGCCCACAGCTACTCCAGCACCACCTGACAGGAGAAGTGTGAGGAAGGGCAAAGCTGGGTGTAAAGAGGAGTGATCTTAAGCGATGGTAGTTAAAGAGCTCAACTGAAAATCTGAAAAAAACTTACGGCAAGGATCCTACACACCTCGGAAGTGGCCCATGTTAGTGGGAGGCCCTGAAGTTTAAATTTCATCAATTTAATAGTAAGTCCACTCTGTGTGCCTTTTAAGAGAGAAGACGGTTAAGGACAAAAGCACAGCGAGATGTCTCTATTTAACGAGCAGAAAGAATAAATAAAATCAACAAAAAAGAAACAGGCAGGGGCTTCCCTGGTGGCGCAGTGGTTAAGAATCCGCCTGCCAATGCAGGGGACACAGGTTCAAGCCCTGGTCCGAGAAGATCCCACATGCCGCGGAGCAACTAAGCCCGTGCGCCACAACTACTGAGCCTGCGCTCTAGAGCCCACGAGCCACAACTACTGAAGCCCATGTGCCACAACTACTGAAGCCTGCGTGCCTAGAGCCCGTGCTCAACAAAAGAAGCCACCACAATGAGAAGCCTGCACACCGCAACGAAGAGTAGCCCCCACTCGCTGCAACTAGAGAAAGCCAGCGCACAGCAACGGAAGACCCAACGCAGCCACTAAATAAATACATTAAATTAAATTAAATTTTAAAAAAAACAGGCAGCATAAAAGCACAGTGGTCCAGGATAATGCCCACAGTAGTTAGTATTTATTGAGTCTATGTGAGAAGTTTCTAAGTGCTTTCTAGACATCACTTGACTTACGACTTATCATAGCCCTATGAGAGAAAGCCAGAGAAGGAAAAACTTTTCCAGAATGGAAACAGAGTCAACAGTGGCAGATGCTGTTAGAAAAAAAGTCAAAAACATTGAAGGCCCACAAAATGGCTTCGGAATTGGTGATTAGCTTTGGTAACCAGTAAGTTGTTGGCCATATTTGATAGAGCGGTTTCAGGACAGTGTAAGGAATTTACGACCAACTGCAAAAGACTAGGAGTGAGTTAGCTGTGAGGCAGCAGATGTGGCAAGCACCAACTTTTAAATGCACCATACCTGCCCTATCCAAAATGGATATTTTGCATTTCAAAAAGTTGGACAGTGGGTGGAGAATCAGGACCACAGTAAGAGGGGTCTGCAGGATGAGGGGACACTTGACTTTCCTTTCAACTTGGCCTTGTCTATAAACGAATAAAGAATCAGATGGAGCAGATTCCCAGAGAAAATAGAAAAGGACATCCAAAACCAAAGAGGAGAAGAGTGAAGAAGTGAAGGGATACTTCTTCCTCAGAGTCAGTGAAGGCAAATATTGATATTTCTGAGGATTCAAGGGAAGAATCTAAAATGGCACCAACTCCAATCCCACTACTGGGCATACACCCTGAGAAAACCATAATTCAAAAGAGACATGTACCACAATGTTCATTGCAGCACTATTTACAGTAGCCAGGGCATGGAAGCAACCTAAGTGTCCATCGACAGGTGAATGGATAAAGAAGATGTGGCCCATATATACAATGGAATATTACTCAGCCATAAAAAGAAATGAAATTGAGTTATTTGCAGTGAGGTGGATGGACCTAGAGACTGTTATACAGAGTGAAGTAAGTCAGAAAGAAAAACAAATACCGTATGCTAACACATATATATGGAATCTAAAAAAAAAAAGGTTCTGAGGAACCTAGGGGCAGGACAGGAATAAAGACGCAGACATACAGAATGGACTTGAGGACATGGGGAGGGGGAAGGGTAAGCTGGGATGAAGTGAGAGAGTAGCATTGACATATTGACATATATACACTACCAAATGTAAAACAGATAGCTAGTGGGAAGCAGCCGCATAGCACAGGGAGATCAGCTCTGTGCTTTGTGACCACCTAGAGGGGTTAGGATAGGGAGGGTGGGAGGGAGACGCAGAGGGAGGGGATATGGAGATATATGTATACGTATAGCTGATTCACTTTGTTATACAGCAGAAACTAATACAACATTGTAAAGCAATTATACTCCAATAAAGATGTTTTTAAAAAGTAAAAATAGGGCTTCCCTGGTGGCGCAGTGGTTGAGAGTCCGCCTGCCGATGCAGGGGACACAGGTTCGTGCCCCGGTCCGGGAAGATCCCACATGCCGCGGAGCAGCTGGGCCCGTGAGCCATGGCCGCTGAGCCTGCACATCCAGAGCCCGTGCTCCGCAGCAGGAGAGGCCACAACAGTGAGAGGCCCGCATACCGCAAAAAAAAAAAAAAAAAAAAAGTAAAAATAAAATAAAACGATACCAGCTCCATTTTGTACCAGTAGTCAGATATACCCTCCTGAATAAAACATCCTCCTGACTCCTCATCAGTTTTGCCATCAATTCTTGAGCCTTTCTCTGGTCTTGTTTAGTACCTGGATTGATCAGGGAGGAGGCAGGGATACTGTGCTATCAGCCTCCATCACGCCCAGAGGGAATACATCAAAACTTAGCTCTCTGGCATCACAAAAGAATGAGACTGAAATCCTTCCAAAACCCCATCAGACTTATTTGTTATTAGTGCTTTTCCTTTCCCCAAAAGCCAGTGCCAATTTTGCTCCCTGCGTATGTGGCTGGTTTATACTGCTGGAACTGGACAGTTTTTAATTTTTCTTTGGTGTAAGGTGACCTGCTCCTCTGTGAACTTTCCCAGGGACCCTCATTGGAAAGGGGTAGTCTACGGAGCTGAACAGCTTTTCAACCAAGTCATTAACTTGAGAAGCATCACATTTGCTCTGTGGTGAAGCCGGCACCTGTAGGAGTGTCTTCACAGCCTCACACTTCCTCCCCCTTCACACCTTGTCACAAAGCCGGACAGGATGTCATTTCATGGTACAAGAGCCAGGAACCACTCTGAAGCCTCAGAACTCGAAGGGGGCAGAAGGGCCCAGCCTGGCTACAGTGCCTTTATGTATATTCCACCAGCACTTGCTCTAAAAGAGAAGTTGCTTCTAGTTTTATTTTGGGGGGGGGGGGTCGGTTCACATTTCCTTCTCTGCACCTTAAATTAACATCGGAAACCACCATTACTCTTTTTTTCAGGTGTGCAAGCAGTAATTACCCAGATGCAAACAAGTAACAAACCCAAATTAATTCTGCCAAGATTGACTAAATAAATGAAGGGAGTCGATGTATTGAGTTCAAAGTCAGAGCTGAAAAGGATCTTCAGGGATATTTAGTCTGACAATATCTTTTCACAGATAAGGAAGTTTAGGTCTGGCAAGGTAAAGAGACTTGCTCAAGGTCCCTGAACATGTTAGAAGCAGAACTGAGAACAGAACTCAAATCTCTCGGTTTATTCTAGTTTTCTTAATCACTGTGCAGATGGCCATTCCCCGTCTCTATAACCACATAGTTCTCCATGTTCTGGAAGAAATAACCACAATTCCCTGATATACTGGGAAAATCCTCAGTGTTCCTTGCTGCTTGTATGACACATAAAAAGGGTGGGGATTAGAGCCATAAGCTCGCTATTACCTCCCTTGCTGCTGAATTTATGGAACCACCTTCCTTCAATCCTATATCCACAGAATACAACGTCCAATTTACGGCTGAATAAAACTGGATGCTTTCACATGACTCAGTTCATTTGGACATGTTTGTGTACTATCAACCATCATGTTTTAGAAATAATTCCAAAACAAGTCCTTCAAATCCTTTACCACATCACCAGCTTTCTCTCCCAACAAGAGATTATTTAGGCCCAGAAGGCTGGCACCCTTTATGGCATTACAGTAAATTTATATTCGATTTTTTCTGACTACTACTGATAATAACATGCTGACAGATATGATCCCGTTGCTATGATTACACGTCAACGAACACAGCCTTGATGGTGAAGTAGCAAATGGACTGATGTAGTATACTAAGCATACATCTAAGAAATATGATGGAAAATGATTGCTTGAAGGTGTACCGATGGAAGTCACAATCACAGATCAAACAAAATTCTTCATCTTTGGTAAAGTTAATAAAATGGTACTTTAACGACATTGCCATTCCAGCTGATTAAAGCACCCTAGAACACTTGCAGAGACCATGGGGGTGGGATAGAGCAACAAAGAAGTGGATACTAAAGACACAGAAAGTGAAACAACTGGGTTGATTCTACTCAGCATCTTATGGTGCTAAGGATTCCGTTTTCACACATCTTGACAACTGTTGAATACTCTGGAGGCTGCCATCTTAACAGGCTGCCATCTTAACACTGATTAGTAAGTAATCAGGCGGTGGAAGGCAAAAGCCTTCGTCAGGGATTTCTTTGAGATCCGATTCAGCTCAAGAGCCAACAGGCTGTTAAGCTTTGAACCAGATTCATTTAACCAGTAAACATTTGAAATGATAACAGCAATATAACATTTCCTCTCTTCTGAAGAGCTCTCTGATACAGGTTTCAGAGAATAAAAGCCTACAACGTTAAGACACAGGGCAAGGACAGGACGACCTGGGACTCCAGGCCAAGTCCTAGAACCCTACTGAGTTCCAACCCCCGGAACCCAACCAGGTAGTACAGCCAGAATTTGGCTGGGCAGCCACTTTATTGTACTGCCTGGCTGTCCATTTATATAAACACACAGCTGAAGAGAATCCAGGAACATCTCCAGAGGAGAAAGCCCTGCTTTTGTCTGACAAAGCTGCTCTGACCCCAAAGGAATGCACAATAGGAAATGAAAGTTGGACAGAAAATCAATTCCAGCAGGAAACAGGAAGATCCCTGCTCAAGCTCAGTTGTAAGATATATCACTGTAATAACCCAGAGCACTGTGGTCAGGAGCCCCGGCCTCACCTCCTGCACAGTTCAGGAGCGAGGAGGAAGGAGGGCCCAGAGAAACCAGGGGAGGGGGCTCACAGTATAGCCATCACAGTTCACTGTCATTTCAACAAGATTTTAATTCATCTGTGCCTCTACCAATGCAAGGATGATGGTTGTGTTGTAGGAGGCACTTGAACTAAAGACATGAAAAACCTCCTTTAAAAGTAGGCGGAGAAGAAGTTATGAATGAGCTATGTCTGAAATCGTTAACAAAATGAATTTTCACTGAGCAAATCCACGTATTGTAATGTTTCACAATTAGAAACCGGTATCTTCCGAGGCTCTACTCAACACACAGTTAACTGAGCTCCAGAGGCCAGAAGCAGAAGAATGAAGATACACTCCCTCCTCAAGCCACACCAGAATTTCAGCTGGGCAGCAGGACACAGTGTTTTCCCCAAAACTACTAGAAAGCTCCAGAAGGCTTCACCGAAGTAGATTTTAAAATGTCTGATAGCCTCAGTTTCCCTGACAGGCAAACGGGAACCCAGTTTAAGAGGCAAAGCAGGTCCTCTATCAGGAGCCCAGTCCCCTATCTCAGGCTCTCTCCTCCCACGCTGCTTATTTTCTGACTCACTTTGCCAGTCTGTTAAAGCGTGTCAAGTGCAGACCGTTGTCACAAGAGTTACTAGAGAACAAAGAGCATGAGAGAGGATTTTGCAAAGCTTAAGAAGTCACTATGACTTATTTAATAAAGGACAACAATGACCTGGTAAGTAGCTCGAAATGGTGGCTAATGCCGAAATTATTTACACTAAATTGGATTTTCTTTTCCAGTAGGTAGAGTGGGATGGTGGAAAGAATTCTGGATGTAGACCCAGAAGCTATAATCTCCAGATCCAGCTCTAACCAATATTAGCTGGGCAATCTTGGGCACACTACTTAAGGTCTCTGTGCCTCAGTTTCCTCATATGAAGTGCAGGATACTTGCTCAACTCCTCGGGACTGTTGTCAGGATTGAAAGAGATTATTTATGTGAAAAGTGTTTTGAAAATTCAAATATTAACTTTTATTACTTTCATGATTATATTATGTTTTTCTTACATTAAACGTAAAATAAATTTGCCTTTCCTATGAAAACACTGTCTGATGATGGGAAGCCAGCCGGGGAAGGAAAAGTCAACATGGGATCAGAACTTGTCCTCTCATAACACATCAAGCAGATGATCCAAACTAGAAAAACATAAATCCAGAATTGAACATAAATGCAAAGTGAAAGCCATTCATTCGATCAGACCTGTTGGAAAAAGGATTTTATTTACCATGCTAGACTCTGGGTAGTAGAGGCTGGCACCGATGCGATAGTAGTAAGGAAAAGAAAAAAATAACGCAACTGTTCAAACCCAGCTCTGAGAGTGCGGGTTAAGCTAAACGCCAGGCAGGAGGCAGGGAGCTGGGTTAGGAACAAAAACAGGTTTGGTAATCAATCCAAAATCACAGTTGTGAAAACCACATAAAATGCCATCTGGCCTCCTGGACCATTAAGCAAAGGCAGCCTTCCAATACACATGTTCTCGTTTCTCTGAGACCAGCTCTTCTCATTACCCAATCAACTGTGAAAGAATCACCCAGATCCTGGTCCAGAGTTGCTGCCCTCGCCAGAGCTGCTCTGAATACTAGCGAAGCAGCTCCTGTATCACAAGGAGGCTGTCCATCCGATGCTTTCTGCACTCTGAAAACCGGTTGGTGATGTAGAGTCTCCTCTGCTTTCCCAAGACCGTGCCATAACCAGTTCCATGTTCCTCTTGTCTTAAACATGTTTATAAGTATAGCTGACAATATTCTGGAGAATTAACTTTTGTGTGTGGTAAAATATAATTAACGTGAACTTTACGAATTTGACCATTTTTAGGTATACAAATCAATGGCACTGATTGTACATCCATATTGTTTTGCAACCATCAACGCTATCCATCTTCAGAACGTTTTCATCATCCCAAATTGAACCTCTGCACCCATTAAACAATAACTCCCCATTGCTCTCTTCCTGGCCCCTGGCAACGTCTATTCTACTTTCTCTCTCTATGAATTTGCCTATCATGTAAGTGGAACCATATAATATTTGTCCTTTGGTGTCTGACATTTCATTTAGCATAATGTCTTCAAGGTTCATGCTATATGCTGTAGCATGTATCAGATTTTCATGATTTTTAACACTGAATAATATTCCATTGTAGGTATTTGTTTATCCATTCAGCTAGCAAAGCACTGTGGAAACGACTTTTTGTATAATATAAGCTCACTTGTAGTGAATGAAGGTCAAATCTGCCGATCAGTTGGAACATTAGGCATCAATGTTCCAGGTTCACAAGCACACGGGAGATTAGCCACCTTGGTGTCCCACCTCCCAGCCACTAGGCTGTGAGATTGGGAGGGGCAGGAACCATGTCCTCATCTGACACTGCTCCCATTCCCGTCAGCCAGCACGATGCCTAGAACAGGACAGGCCCTTGACAAATACTTCACAAAGGAACAAGCAAACCTGGAGAACACCTTTTTCTGAAGGCTGAGCCTACCCTTTTACTCTAAGTCAAATTATTATTTTAGGGAAAGACATACTGCTCAGAAGGATATTTCTGCTAAGGAAGGCTTCCGTTTTTTAAAAACTTGTGACTCTACGTTTTTGAAGGCAGAATTTATTTGCTCCATCAAGCTAAGAGGCAGTGAGCAGCTGTGGCAAGGATACTGCTCATGGAGTCAGAAGACAAGGATTGAAATCCCACTCTGCCGCTGACTGTGTGACCTTGGTTAAGTCACCGGACCTCTCTGAGCTTCAGTTTCATCATCTGGAAATGGAAATAATAATAACTGTCCCCCCGCCTCAAACTGAATGTTAATATAAGGTGGTTCATACAATTCAGTGTGCATAGGTCAGTTCTACTTGCTTGGGCGTACAAACACTCTTAAGTGTGCTGAGAAGTCAAAACATAAATGAAGTGACTAAAAAACACTCACAAGGTACCTGCAGAATAAGTACAAAATTACACGGTACCGAGGCGAGGCCGTAAAAAGAATGTTGGAAGAGCTGAATTTTGACTGTGCCCTCGAGGAAAGCGATAGGGGTGAATTTCCAGGAGCAGAGGGGATGGAATTCTGGGCAAGTGACATAGAGATAACAAAGGTGGGGAAGTGAAAACCAGTAGCTGGACAGGGAAACATAAGGTGGACTTTGCTAACCAAGGGCTCTGTTCCTGACCTAACATAGGCATCCCATCAAGACTCGTGCCAGCAGAGGCTCACGAGTCTAGAGGCTACGGGAGGGTCCTTCAATCAGAAGTCCACAGGGCTAACCCTGGTGCACGTCGGACAGATCCAGACCCACTTCCTGACTGCATCGCCTTTTGGGCCCTTATCATCCCCACTTGGATTATTACCCACACCTCTGACTGTTCTGCTTGCCTCTGGGATTAAATGGCACTAGCCTGTAATATGGAGACTCAGGATGTCAACTACAAAGATGGTTCTACAGCACAGAACTGAGGGAGAGACTTCAGTCAGCAGCAATGGACACCCCTCACTTGCTTCTAAAAGGGGGACACCATGTGCAACACCTACCCTCCTTGTTCTCTGAGCTTAGGGTAAATTTTTCAGCCCATAAAGAAAAAAAAAAATGACAACACATCAAAACTCCTAGGACCCTAAAGCTTCCTTCCCCAAAGCCACAGGTCTTAACAGCAAACTGAGCCCAATTCAATTTATTCATTCAACTCAAGGGCTACAGACTGGCAAACAACCAAACCTGAAGATTTATTGGATACCTTATGATCGACATTAGGCTAGATACTAGGCGTACAAAGATGAGTAGTGGAAAGGCAGAGAAGTCTCCACAAGTTCAAGTCCGAACCAGAGCTGTCTTAGGCAAACGTAAATTCCCAAAACATCTTCACACTCATTCAGGTCTCCTTCTATCCCAAAGCCATCGAGTCAAAGCAAATCCACCCAAGCCAGTCTCTGAATAAAGTCCAAAAAAAGTCTCTCAGGCAAATCCATATACTCAAAACTAAACAGAAAATTTTTTCTAAACATACTTAATGGACATCTCTCTTTCAATTACTTCAAGTCCCTGGAAAGGAATGTTTCCAAAAAGGACTTAAGAAAATACTGAATAGCATCATCATCTCTAATGTCCAAATTGCCTCCGGGAAGTTCACTCTCATTACCTCCTTTATGGCCTGTCACTCATCCAAACGTGTCGACATCTTTTCATGTGCTTTCAACATGGATTGAAAATACCACTTAATGTGAAGTCAGATGAGACCTGGAGGAGTGGGGATTATGATTTCATTTTATTATTTCAGGAGATGTTGGTCTGGCTCCATGGTTCAAGTTCTCTGACTCCTCCTTAAGTTTGACCATAGCCACTTACCTTGTTACTCTAGGCCTGTGTCTATGTCACACGAATGACCAGTTGGTTCAAGCAGCTGACTGGTTCGGTTTTGTTAAGAATCAATTAGGAAGCTAACTAAATTGACCATTTGTTGAAGTGTCTAATTAATTCAGTTAAAATGTTAAACCAATGGTGTGTATAAACATCTCCCTGGAATATATGGAGTTGTACCTAATGTTTGAAAAGGAATAATTTCCCTGCATTCCCATTAAAGGTTATTTTTCCTACGGTACGCGGGCCTCTCACTGCTGTGGCCTCTCCTGCCGCGGAGCACAGGCTCCAGATGCGCAGGCCCAGTGGCCATGGCTCACAGGCCCAGCCGCTCTGCGGCACGTGGGATCTTCCCGGACCGGGCCACGAACCCACGTCCCCTGCATCGGCAGGCGGACTCCCAACCACTGTGCCACCAGGGAAGCCCCAATAAAGGTTTTTAATACGTCTATGCTTCATTATTTATGTCTCGATGGGTGTGACATTCTACTTTGGGCTCTCTCTGCCATCTTTCCCCACGAGTTGAAGGAGACCAGGATATATTTAAGAAAACATCAGAGCGGTCAAAAACTGGAGTACCCATAGAACTCAAACCTGGCTTTCCTAAGAACATTTCCTTTAAGAACTAGTTTCAACCCTTTTCCTCATCTCCTCTCTCTATTCCCAACATTAATAGACCTGAAAGAGAAATTCAATCATTCAGATGAAAAAGCAAATGCCTGCTATGTACCTGATTCAGTTTTATGCTGTTCAAGGGTAGCCTTGTTAACTCCGACTCCTTAAGAAGACAAGTCAGCTCATGATATATGAAGCAATTCAGAAAAAGGAAAATTTGAGAGGGGAGCGACCCTACTCCTTCAAGTATGTAAGAGGTAGACCCTGTGGATTAATTGTTGGAAGGATCCTCGTGTATAGCTAGACTCTGATCCTTTGGTTCTTTCCTTGAGAACAGAGTAAGGGGCGGGGGGCGTTTGTTACAGATCCTCTCTCTTTATGACTGAGAGTGAAACAAGAGCCTGGAGATTGTGGGAGGTTTCCAACACAGCTGTACCGCCTTACATTTCTACGGCTCCTTTCTCTGAGAAAGCTCTGAAAGTTCTGTGAACCTTGTCATAGACTTCCTGTCCACAGCCCCTCAGGATACAAAACAGGGCCACCATTATGGTCTATATTCCTTAAAGGAAGAACCCAAAACAGTCTAACTGCCTTCTTTCTCAAGGGGACCCTGCCTGTGGGAAATCAGAGTTTTAACTTGCAAATTCAAAGACTATCATTCATAGTGATGCTTCTTCCGAGAAGATGGATCCGCATGATTAAATTCAATTTTAAGCATGTTCCTAAACAGAAAAATAAAAAGAAAGAAATCTTCCTTATTCATTGCCACGCTTTTACCCCAAGAATCTTTTCACTGCTAAGAGCCATCCATCTGCTGTGAAGCTAAGTTCTGTCTGGAAAGCCCCCGAAGCCGCTCAGGCTTGGAAGATCAGTCAAATCACCCAGGAGACGTGTGCACACAGTTCATTTGCACCAAGAGCAAAGACCCCAGGGCCCGCAACGCTCCGCTTCTACCATCACCTCCCACTCCAGCTGCCTGCACTCAGGAAGCATGACCCAGACCATCAGGACCTCGCCAAGCAAAAACAAGAACGAAATAAAAGGGACGGCACAAGCAGAAGACAGAGAAAACAAGGTTTTGCTTAGCCCTGAGGATAGGATTAAGAAAGATAAAACACACACACACACACACACACACACACACACACACACACACGTAAGGTCTGAGTTTAAAGCCTCGCTAAATTACATTTCTTGGATTTTATTATATTATCTTTGTGGCACAGTTATTAAACATTAAAGATAATAACTCCATTCTCTAAGTAACCCGATATTGAACGTGACTGATAAGCAGAAATCATGGGCTTTAAAGAAAACTCCAAATGTTGAAATTCAGGAGCGGGGACAAGACAGGAGTGGCACTCAGGCCACCTGGGGAATGAACTGCTGGCCAGAGCGGGGCCGTCAATGTCTCATCAGGCAGAAGCTGGCTGGTTAACACACTGCTTCTGTGACCCACCGAGGACTCAATGGAGCTGGAAAGGGAAATCTGCTTGCAAGACACACTTGGTTCACTGTATTGACAAAGGTCTGTCAGCTACTCCCAGAACACAGCAAAGCTGGTGAAGCAGAGCTTAGAGACACGCCCACGACAAGCAACATCTGCTTCACCCTGAAAACCGGGTGCCCTGAGGTAGCAAAAGGTTCTGACACATTGCAAAGTTTTAAAAATGACCCCCAATAGGGCTCCCCTGGTGGCGCAGTGGTTGAGAGTCCCCCTGCTGATGCAGGGGTCACGGGTTCGTGCCCCGGTCCGGGAAGATCCCACATGCCGCGGAGTGGCTGGGCCCGTGAGCCATGGCCGCTGAACCTGCGCGTCTGGAGCCTGTGCTCCGCAACAGGAGAGGCCACAACAGTGAGAGGCCCACGTACCACAAAAAAAAAAAAAAAAAATGACCCCCAATAAAAGGGTTAAAAAAAAGCGGGGGCGGATCAGCCTCTTCAACCTGTGTGAGGACTTATGCAGCCACAGTAAAGCACCCAGCCCCTCGCCAGCAGGCAGCCAGAGTGACAGCCCCCTTCCCCAGCCCTTCCCTGTTCCCTCACTTCCAACACCCACAGGCTGAGAAGTCACTGTGGAGCCCTGGGCTCAGGATAACTCTAAAAGTGCGCATTAAAGGTGTATTCGAGGGACTTCCCTGCTGGTCCAGTGGTTAAGACTCCTAGTAGAGGGGGCCTGGGTTCGGTCCCTGGCCAGGGAACTAGATCCCACATGCATGTCACAACTAAAGATCCCATACGCCGCAACTAAGATCCAGCGCAGCCAAATAAGTAAATAAATATTTTTTTTAAAAAAAAGATGTATTTGAACAAACACTACTGACAAGATTATCATAACCAGTGAGGATTCGGTTTAGTCCTTCTGCTTTCTTCCCAAGGGCATGCTGGGTATGGTGTTTGGATGGTGGAGAAGGGAGGTTTTGTATCCAGTCTTGCATTCCTCTAATCTATTCTCTACTCAGCCCACAGAGGAGTTTTTTTTTAAGTGAACTGGGTCCTATCTTTCCCCTGTTTAAAACCCTTCAACAGCTTCTCCTATCTCTTGGGAAAGAGCCTTTAGGGCCTTGGAGCCTGGGAGACTGGGCTCTCCACACCCTCCCGCCCTCGCCCCTGGGCTCCAGCCTTTCTGTCCTCCTCTCCTTCCCCGCCCCCCCTCCACTCTCCACATCCCTTCTCTGTCTGTAAATGCTCCCAGGTCAGCCATCTCCAACTGACCCCTTCAGGCTCACCTTAAACGTCATGTCTCCAACAGGTCAGTTGTTATCTGTTCTCTTCAATCCTACATGTCTTTGTAACTAATCACACTTGTAATTTCTGCTCAAATACCTTCACCACTACAGGACAAATTATGTTTCACTTGCTCACTGCTGTATTCCTAGTATAGAGTCTGGCTTATACTAGGTGATCAAGAGGACCGTAGGGGCCCCACAAATAATCTGTCAATTGACTAGGAGGACTTGGGCACTGACGGGAAGCACAAAGGCCTGAGTACTTGTAACAGTGGAGTAGAGCCCTTGGGAGTGGTAGGATGACAAAAGCGATGTGGAACGGAACCACAGAGAAATGTTTTCTTCTTTGAAAGATTTTCCTGATTTGGCTAAATCTAATATTCTTCAGATTTAATTCAATTCAAGCAATTTTTTTTTTGAACACTTACTTTCTGCCAAGTGTGGTAGGTTGCTTGCAAAAATAACTGAAGACATTTTTGTCTTCAATTATTCTCTTCCCTGTATCCCTGACCCACTATAGTGAGACTTTGCAGCTCTCCCCGCCACCACCATTAAAATGTGAAATCTATTTCCCCTCCCCTTAAATCTAGACCAGACTTGTGGTTTCTTTTTTTTTTTTTTTTTTTTTTTTTTGCGGTACGCGGGCCTCTCACTGTTGCGGCCTCTCCCGTTGCGGAGCACAGGCTCTGGATGCGCAGGCTCAGCGGCCATGGCCCACGGGCCCAGCCGCTCCGCGGCATGTGGGATCTTCCGGGATCGGGGCACGAACCCGTGTCCCCTGCATCGGCAGGCGGACTCTCAACCACTGCGCCACCAGGGAAGCCCCAGACTTGTGGTTTCTTTAGCCAATAAAATACAGCAGAAGTGGCATCATGCCAGTTCAGGCCTCTAGAGACCATGCACACTTCTGCTTACTCTCTTGGAACCCTGCCCAGTTGCCTCTTGAACGAGCCCAGGTTGGCCTTTTGGAAGATAAAAGATCACAAGCCCCCAGCTGACCTGGAAGCTGAACACAGACACAGGAGGGAGCTCCGCTAAAAGCATAACTACCCAGCTGAGAACTACCACGGCGAAATAAATGACTGTCATTTTAAGTCACTAAGTTTTGGAGCATAATTGATACACCAAGGAGCGCTGGGGATGCAGAAATGAATGCCGGATGGAAGAGCCCACCACCTCGGTGAGACAGACACTATTTCCATTCACTCATTCACTCATTTGATACAGGTTTTATTGAGCACCTAAATGAATGCCGGCCTCTGTATTAAAGCTGGAGATCGAAAGGTGACAAGACACAGTAAAAGAGAATAGAGACAGTGAACAGACAATTCCAAAACAGAGTGTATTAAGTACTAAGACGGGGTAAGGAAACCTAACAGAGTTGGAAGTAGGATTGTGGGTAGAGGGGGGCAGTTCGGGGAGGTTTTCCAGAGGAAATGATGTCTAAGCAGAGCCCTAAGGAATGAGCAAATTTAGCCAGGAAAAACAGAAGATTCTTCTGGGCAGAGGGTTGATACTTATATTTCCAATCTGTACTACTTATTGTTAAAAGGAGAATAACATGCATTGTGTTATTCCCATTACATCTCCTGATGCTATGCCTCTCTTTATTGGTCTTCTGAATGAACTGAGAAAACTCAGGGATTAAACTCCCAACTCCCCTGCAGAGTAACTGGCAATCTAGAACCTGTTACTCCATAAAAAGAGTTTTAGTTGAACACCCTCCACCCTCCAAAAAAGAAGGAAAAATTTTCAGCTAGATGGGAAAGGAAAACATAGAAACTCTAAATACTCAAGGAGGAAAAAAAAAATTTCGAGACTGCAAAAACTCATTTGAGCCACAAAGCCACAGTTTAAGTTAGCAATTTTCACCCTTGAGGTTGCATACCACTCCTGATTACACCAATTAATTAAAGTGAGTGCATCTGGCTCCTTCTAATTTTCTGCTATCAGGCATCCAGCGGCTACTAATAAATGTTTATTAGATGATTTTTTCAAGCCCATACACTTGCTGAGTAGAAAATCACAATAATAATAATTGAACGGGGTAATAGAAGGGTTCTACGATGTCTGGATTCCTATAAATTGTTAGTAATTTTTTCAAAGATAGTCTTCTATTCAAGGTGCAGAGGATGCTTTCAAATCCCACCCTATAACCATATCTATGATTAAACCAAAATTCAATTTCATTGCATTTTATGAAGAAGGTTGTCTGACTTGGTCAATCATTTACAGAGAGGATTCCAAAATCACTGTCGCTTCAGAGGGAAACATTTTATTTCTGAGCAACTTTTGGACACCAATTCCAACAGCTTTCTTTTCTACGTAAGTCATATATAAAAAAGTAGCACAAATCTCAGACATAATCAAATACGATGGAGCCCACTACAGTAGCTGCCTGCGTCTTATACACGGCAGGTATAAAAAAAATAGTTGTCCTATCTGGACTGACTTTCCTCTTGTTGATAAAAACCCCTTCCTTGAAGTAGCAACAGTGAACTAAAAACACGGTATTCAACTGTCATGGATGTTACAGGTCTTTGGGCAAGAAATAAAGACCTTTGGGTTACTCTTATTGCTGTTAATTACACGGAGGCTATAAGTGTTAACTCACAGATCTAGTTCTATGTGTTGTATAGCTCTTCCTGTTCAAAACACAAGGAGACTAGACATAAATTAGAATCAACTCATTCAGACTTAACTGACTGAGAACCCTGTCATTTATCTTGTGATGCTGTCTCTCTAGGAACCCTAAAAGCCAACTGGTCTACCACTGTCAGGCAAGACTTCATCTTCGATGGACCCCATCCTCATTTTTATGGTACACATTCCTATGTCCTTTCACCACATGAGTGCCACCTTTTCCGGGGAAATTTGCTCAGTACTGTTTCATGGCAGCTATAATTTCTCATTGAGATTACGTTCTGGAGGCATTTAGAACAGATTATTAAATTGGATGCTGTATTTTCCTCAATCCATCGATGCTGTCCATTTTTCTGTCTTACGTTGGTTGCTAAGGAGATTAGTGTGAAATGGGGTCCCTGTCCTAAGGGGTTAATAATTTTACACTGCTCACTCTCCACAGAAGTCATAATCTGCTGTGTGTGAAATCACATTTAGTTGCTGTGAAAATGATTACGATGCTTGCAATGGAACGTTATAGCTTCAGGTGGGAGATAAGTAGTAAGAGCAGATGGACTCCTAGAAAATACAAAAGTTCTTTCCAGGAATAATGCTCAGTACTAAAAAAGAGTGGGAGGAAGGGATGGTGCAGTGAAAGAAAATAATTTGGGACACAGAAACTGACTTTGTCGGCGGATTTTGCTTCCCTCTCTTATCATTCTTTTTATCTCTTTAAAAACCTATAGTAGTATGATTGGGACACTCAAAAGATAATCATCAAAATCCAGAAGCTGGTGGGAAAAATAAAGATGGGGAGATGAAAAGGAACAGCTACTTTTCAACAAAATCCTAAATTACCATTGAAATTAGGAATTCCTTCCTCTTTCTTGGGCATGTATCAGTAAAGAGACAAGGCACTCAGAGATCCTCAGATCACAGGTTCTAACTAATAATGTGATCTCTTTAATGTGCTAAAAGCGCCAGTCCACCAAAAGGCAGGTTGCAGTAATCTCTTAGACTGAAAATAGAGCCAAATCCCAATAATTTGGGGAAAGAAAACACATTTTTACAGATTTTGAAAAACTGGAGATAATTAAAGTAATATGCAAACACAGTCCAATTTTAAGACATTTATTATATCCTGCCTAACATGAAAATCTAATGACTTAAAGTAACAGAAATTAACAAGTGTGTAAAATGACCCATATATGAATCCTTAAACATTTTTTAAAATAAAAATTAAATGGAATAGTTAAAAATATATAGTGAACACCACAGAGGAAACATAGTTCCAGATTTGCAAAGATTGTCCTGTTATATGTGATTCAAAAGAAAATTCTGAAAAGCTGTAAGAAAATCAATGATTAAAATAAAAAATTTTAAATGTTTTGAAAAAATTTGCTACTTAATTTACTTGTACCGACTCCTTTTATAAAGTGAAGAATCTTTCATGTATGAATAGCCACCACCATTTATCTTTTTTATAAATATGCCAAATATCTAGATATCTTAAAAACGGGACAAATTCATATCCCAGTAATTTTCTGCAGAGTCATGACATGGTTCACCAGTGGCTTAAGGAGCAACGTCCAAAATATGTGAGTTTGGGTTTTGTTTCACTTTCTCCTACCCATTCCAGCCTAAGAAGCCCCAGGTAATGCTCAGGTACTCCTCAGACCAGGTGACACCCTTGGCCTCTGAGGAGTAAGTTTTAAGGGCTGAGGCCGCCACGTGGATTCTGTTCTCAGGTGCCCTACCCTCCGGAAGCAGTAAAGCAGGAGGAAGCAGTGGTCCATTTGAGTTAGTGTTCCTCTGATTTTCTTTTTTTAATTTTAAGAAACATCCTAGCTGGAATATCCCACATGAGAGACCTCAGGGGTAAAAATGAACACACTTGAGTGATAAATTCAACCCTCAAGAGATTTAAACTTTTGAGCATAAAACTCAATGAGCACAGGTCCACGCACACTGACAAACATGAAGGAGAGTGATAGCCCTGGCAAATTGAGCTATTATTCCAAATTCTTTACCTGTATCTGCCATGTGATTCTGCAGTTCCTTCCACTGAAGGAAGAATCTATTTCCTACCCCACTGGGGGGGCCATGTGAGTTGCTCTGGCCAATGGAACATGGGCAGACACGAAGCACGCAAGGCCTAGACCTTAAGAGGCATGGCGTCTTTCGCCCAGCAGTCTTCTACTTCTGCCCCAGCCATGAGAAGAAAACGCTGTGCTGCTCCATGGAGGATGACAGCCACGTGGAGCAGACTGCACCCAGGGCTCCCCTGGGAGCTCAGCACAGCTGGATCAGCAGACCCTGGCCGACTTCCCAGGCACAGGAGCAAGAAAAAATGAGCATTACTTTAAGCCACTGACTTTTGTGGTAGCTTGTCATGTGGCACCACTGTGACAATATCCGTTTTACTGTTTTATTGCTGTATACCAGGCCTAATACTTTTAGAAGTGTAGGAATCCAAATGAGAGAACTCCATAGAAAACAGGGCTCCCCAGATGATGACACCCTCAGTGGGTGAGCTAGGACAAAAACCTGCCCCACAGAAGAAAACTACAGACATACACACCTCTCTCAGACTTGACTCCAGGTGTTATGGATGAGATGCAGAACGTCTTACCTAAATTTAGGGTTTGAATCAGAATTCACACTACCTGTGTGTTCCTTAAAAAAAAAAAAACAAATTTAGTTGACATGCCATATCCAAGTACCTGGAAAAGTAAAATCCAAATACCTTCTGGAAGAAGGTTGTTTAAACCCAAGACTCAAAAATTCCCCAGAGGGCTTCCCTGGTGGCGCAGTGGTTGAGAGTCTGCCTGCTGATGCAGGGGACACGGGTTCGTGCCCTGGTCAGGGAAGATCCCACATGCGGAGCGGCTGGGCCCGTGAGCCATGGCCGCTGAGCCTGCACGTCCGGAGCCTGTGCTCCGCAACGGGAGAGGCCACAACAGTGAGAGGTCCGTGTACAGCTAAAAAAAAAAAAAAAAAATTCCCCAGAGATGAAATTATAAGGAACATGAATCCCTCTCAGAAAATTACTGTAACTAAATCTACACAATTTTTAAAAAAAACTTTAGCAAGTTGCAGAAAAAGGCAAATGGTATGATTCCATTTATATAAAGTTCAAAAGGAGGAAAAACTAGACGATGTGTTATTTAAATGTATAATGTATGGTAAAAGGTATATTACTCTCAAGGGGTTGATAGCACTAAATTCAGGGGGTAGAGAGGGGAAGGTACAATGAGGGAGCATCATATATGGGCTTCGAGAGTACTATAATATCCTATTTCTTACGCTTGCTGGGAAGGACATGAGTGTTCTCTTCTTTTTGTTCTGTTTTGTTTTGTGTTTTAGGCTGCAGAACTTCCCTGACGAGGGATCAAACCCGTGTCCCCGGCAGTGGAAGCACAGAGTCTTAACCACTGGACCACCGGGGAAGTCCCATGAGTGTTTCTTTCACTACTCTTCTTTAAACTCTCCATTTCTACCATACACACTGTTTTACACACATATTCTACAATAAAAATTAAAGAGAGAGACAGGTTGCCCAGGCCCTGACTGCCTACAGCCCAGCCTGGGTACTCTCGACTCAGCATGGCCAGCAAGTTTCTCAATGGGCCAGGCATTTCTCTTTTCCAAGTGGGTGAAAAGAGAAAGCAGATGGTCTAAGGCCTCGCCATCATCGGTTTGGGGAGCAACTCTAACACGAAAGCACGTGGGAGGTGGAGAACTGCTTAGCTGGGGAGAAATGAGAACAGTCAGTTTTGATGAAGGTCCACATTGCCACTACTTCACACAGACAGAACAGAAGCACCGGCACTAACCCCGCCATGCCTCCTTACCACCTCAGTGGGTAACCGTGGAAGTCCACTGATGAGCATAAGCGCCTGAGACAATGGAGAAAACCTAAGAAGACCAGCTACCTGTGAGTTCTTTTCAAACACAGACAGCCCAGAGACTACCTGGGACCTCTTATTTCCCAGCACAGTGCCATTCATGGGATCAGAGGTAACATCCCACTGCCCTTGTCCGGTGACTCCAAGAGGGCCCCCTGCTCCATGAGTACAGGAGAGGCCTCACATGAACCGGCAGTCGGACGTGTTGAGAGGAAACCAGGTTCCAAAGAGAAGGAATCAGAGGAGGGCCTGAACTGAAGGCTTCGTGTGCAACTGGTCTGAGACTCATCCTCATGCCTGCCTGGGGGTGCATCTCATGATGGTCGCGTGGTTTGAGGAACGTGAGTTCCTCAATCACAATATTACCCAAAGATTCGGTGAGTCTCCATTTTATAGGAGAAAATATGGAAAGACGAGTTAACTAAGAGCTCAGGCGTGTGGCAGAGTTGGGGCTGGACCTCACAGCCCAGGTGCACGGGTCCCCACGCACAAGCCTCTGTTCTTTGCAGGAAGGAACAGAGTGCGAGAAGGCACTGAAGGATGGCTGGGGGTAGAAGCAGATGGAGTGCTCTTATAGGGAACTCTCATCACCCATTCTTATCTCCATCTTTCCTGCTAATAAATCAAGACCTATTAAGTATGCTATCTTCCACAGCGGACTTCTGGAGAGAAAAAGAAATTTCTGATTCAGGAAAGGAATTGCTAATGAATGCCAAACGGAGAAAGCAGGGACCTGCCTTTATGTCGAGGCTGTTGATGGAAGCCTGAAATTCTGAATACAAAGTAATGAAATAAAGGAGCTCTGAAAATGAGAAGTGATGTAAAATAAAAAGTATACTTACTGATGTCCATGACTTGAAAAGAGGACATTTTGGCAGCAAAATCAGTGCAAAGAAATGGACACTCAACGGTAGCAGATGATAATGTACTAAATGAGTCCTGCTGACTGATCCACGTGGAAGACGATGCTGATGAGACAGTGTGAACAATACAGGTAAATTGTCCTCAAATTTATGCGTGGAGGAGAGTCTGAAGTGCGATTTCTATGGCAGTACTGGGGGAAAATTATAGCACTCTAATGTAAGTGCGGTTTTTCCTTTTGCTACCACCCCGCCTCCCTTTCCCCCTAACCCTTTTAAAACCATTTTCCTGCCGGCCCACTTTTCCCCACCCCGCTGTATTTAATGATTTCACCCCACCCCCTTCCCACCCTCCGTGCTTTGCCAGAGGCCATCAGTAAACCAGAGACACATCAGCCTTGCATGGGAATACTTGCAGGATACTGGTCATGAGAGGGAAAGGGGGGAGGGCAGCTGCTCCTTGGGATTTTATCTGAAGCGCGGGGGATTCTGCAGACTCCCGTCCTCCCGGGCGCAGAATCTCTAAGCCCCCCTCCATTTCCAAATCATCGAGTCCTTGGACCGTAGGAGCTGCTGCTCCCCTAAAGGGTATCTCCTGGAAAGGGGCCGAGAATGGCATGTGAAGAGAAAGGAGAGAGAGAATGCAACCTGTAGGGATTTCATGAAGTTCCTTTTTCTTTTCTTTTCTTTCTCAAGTGGCAGAAATAGCTCACCTAAGACAGAGTTGCTTTGGCTTAGGAGGTCCAGGACCTGGAGCCCATGGGCTCAGCCTTTGCTGGCACACCCCCTACAGCGCAGCCCCTAGGGCACCCCCTGGGATCCCCGGGGAACCGAGAAGTGCAGTCGGGCCCTACTGAACAGAAGCCCCCCACCAAACAGCCACAGACCGAGCCTGCCTCACTTGGAGCAAGGAGGCTGGGCTGATGACATCAGAAATCCCCCTCCCAGGCTTCCCGCAGTAAAAGTCCCAAACTCACTTCCCAAGTTGTATTAGTTTTCTGGGGCTACCGTAACAAATTACCACAAATTTGCTGGTTTAAAACAACAGGAATGCATTCTTTCACAGTTCTGGGGTCCAGAAATCTGAAAGCAAGGTATCGGTTCCTTCTGAGGGCTCTGAGGGAGAATCTGTCCGTGCCTCTCTCCTAGCTGCTGGTGGTTGCTGACAACCCCTGGCGTTCCTTGACTTCGGACACATCGCTCCATTCTCTGTCCCCATCTTCACATGGCCTTCTCCTCTGTGTCTCTTCCTTTTCTGTCTCTTATAAAGGACGCTCATCACTGAAAGGATTTAGGGCCCAACCTGATACAGAATGATCTCATCTCAAGATTCTTACCTTAATTAAATCTGTAAAGACCCTCCTTCCAAATAAGGTCACATTCTGTGGCTCCAGTGGACAGATCTTTTTTGGCAGGCCACTGTTCAACCCACTACACTACGCACGGACACATGGCTATGGCTCACCTGCACCAGGTGTGCAAGGCAGGTGTTGGCTGGGCAACCAACAGTCCTGGTTCGCTCAGAACTCTGCCGATTTTAGCACTGAAAGTCCTACGTCCAGGATAACCCTCAGTCCCAGGCAAACCAGATGCTTGGTCATCCTAGCGTTGGCACAGAAACACGTGGATTTTTAACATGGTGTTTACAAAAGAGAAATTAAAATTCAGGGGCCGGAGGAATAGGAGATACCTGGGCAGAAGGCCCGGACCAATTCAGAGGTCAGATCTAATCCTCCTGGGCTCTGATTTCCGTGTGCTGACTTATACATCTCAACTCAAACAGTGGTCCCAGCTTGGCACCGGAAACACGGCTTCATGGACGGCCCAACTTGTGAGACAGGAAGGGCACACAAAGGGCCACGCTTTTATTCCCTCTCAGTGGTCTAAAGTTCTGTGTTTAATGTCACTCTCTAAGTATCCTCACAGCAATGAGGATGAGCTTTCAAACCTTTGTGGTGCAACAAAAAGCTTGGATATAAATATAAGAAAGCCCCCCCCCCAATGGAGAGACAACCAGCATTAGGTCCCAGGTCTCCTGAATTCATTCTTTAAGTTCCCTAAAAATCTCTCTTATAACTCACAAATACCTGTCACTCCAAAACATTTAAGTGGTCAAAATATTTATTCTTACCTGAAAGCCTCAACTGAAGAATTCCTCAGAATTTGTCAGGTCCTTGGAATTTGAAACTCACTTTGAATCATTGCCTCTTTATCATTTTTCTTCTATTGGTATGAGACTCAGATGCCACCAGCAGGATCCGTTCTTAGCTGATTCTAATACTAAATGGCTGAGCACAGCAATCACACCTGCCCGAGTTTACAGGTAACTACAGTTGAGCTTCCTTGCACACGCCAATATAAGAAAGGAGATTTCAGAAAAAAGTAAATTTATCTCGGAGACTGCTGCATCGAGAGAGGTTCGCTGGGGCATGCCTCGGCTCCATCCACACACCAGCCCTCTGCTTTTGGCAGTGCCGGGGTTGTAACTTTCGAGATGCATTAAAGGCATCCGGTAATAAAGAAGCAACATCTTCCCAGCCTAAGAACCTTTTGTGGTCTGAATATATGCACTACTGGCTAAGGGTTGATGCCATGGCTGCCTCTTGCATGTGGCGTGGAGGTGGCAGGGGGCAAGGAGGTCAGCGTAGAATTAAATGCAGAGAGTAAGAGTTAGGTATTCAGTGGAGACCCTGCAAATCCAAATCAAACCTGCCTTTACTGCCCACACTCTATACACCATGGGCAGTATAGGAATGCCCTTCAGTTAGATATTAATAAAAAGAGCTGCCGTTTAGTGAGGTTTACTCTGTGCCAGGATGTTTCAGTCATTATACCTAACATTCTAGTTACTCTTATGGTACAGATAAAGAAATTCAGCAAGTCATATGCCCAAGGTCATACAACTAGGAGATGATACAACGGAGGTCCCAGTCCTGGCCTGTCTGACTCCAAAGCTCATTCTCTTCCCATCAGGATCTATGTCAGGGAGTGGAATGCTAGGACTGTGAGCCCATTACTTGGATAATAGGGGTAAAAACAAATTGCTTTCTGAAGTTGTTGTGCCAAGTTACAGCCCTCCTAAGTGACATATGAGATCCCCACTGACCCAAGTTACAGCCCTCCTAGTGACGTATGAGATCCCCACTGACCCAAGTTACAGCCCTCCTAGTGACGTATGAGATCCCCACTGGCCCAAGTTACAGCCCTCCTAGTGACGTATGAGATCCCCACTGGCCCAAGTTACAGCCTTCCTAGTGATATATGAGATCCCCACTGGCCCACATCCCTCACCAACACGCAATAACGTCAGATATGTTTTTTCCAGTCTGGCTGATCTACAATGGTATCGCGTAACGGTTTTAATTAGGAGTTTCTAAATACTGATGGTTACGCGCCTTTTCCTATGTTTATTAGCTATTCCTCTTTTCCATTCTCCGAAATGCCTGTTCAAGTCCTTTTCCCATTTTCTTTTGAATTATCCATCGTTTTCTTATTTATTTGTAGTATTTACATATTCTGGGTATTAATCTTTTTTCAGTTATATATATTGCAAATAAGTTCTGTAAGTCTGTAGGGATTTTTTTAACTTTCTCTATAGTGTCTTTTGATGAACTGATATTTTTAGTCAAATATAGTCAAATTTATCAATCTTTAAGTTCATGGTTTATGCTTTTTATGTCTTCTTCAAAAGGTCATTCCTTACTCCCAAGGTCATAAAATACCTTCCAATATTCTTTCCTAAACTGTTTAGAGTTTGCTTTTCACATTTCAGTCTTTAATGCACTTGGAATTACTTTTCTGTATATGGTGAAGGTAGCGATCTGATTTCACTGCTACCCTCCTGTACTATTTTCAAGTTGTCTCAGCACTACTCATTGAATGATCCTTCCTTCTCCCACTTTTCCACAATGTTGTCTATCCTAAGCTAAGTTTCCCCGTGTACAGGTCTGTTTCTAGCTCTGTATTCTTCCTCTCACTGTTGTGGCCTCTCCCGTTGCGGAGCACAGGCTCCGGACGCGCAGGCTCAGCGGCCATGGCTCACGGGCCCAGCCGCTCCGCGGCATGTGGGATCTTCCCGGACCGGGGCACGAACCCACGTCCCCTGCATCGGCAGGCGGACTCTCAACCACTGCGCCACCAGGGAAGCCCTCTAGCTCTGTATCCTGTTCATTGGTCTATTTGTTTCTCCCTATGCTGATACCATGCTACCTTAACTATATATGTAGCTTTATAATGAGTCTCCCTTTGTCTCTCAATTCTTTCATATAAATAGGAGAATCAATGTATCACATCCTCCTCTCCCAAAAGCCTGTTGTAATTCTGACTGGAATTGCACTGAATCTTTAGCTCATTTTGTGGAGAAATGACATTTTGCAATATCGAGTCATCCTACCGTGAATATGGTATTAACTTTCCATTTTTTAGGATTCTTAATGTCTTTTGAAAAAAATTTATTATTTTCTCCATAGAGATTTTATGTATCATTTGTTAGATTTACTCCTGGGTACTTTTCATTAGCAAACAATTGGCGATGTAAATGAATACGATTTAATTTTATAAGTTGCTTTTGAACCCAGTTATCTTGATAAACTCTTTTATTAAATTAATAAATTTATTTATAAATTGGAGGGGTGATTTTTCATACAAAATAATGACAGTGCTTTTATTTTTTTAAGAACAATAATTCAAAACTAGATGCCATGAGACCAAGACCAGTAATTTCCATTTTCTTTGAGTAACACTTTAACAGGACACAGGGAAGAGCTTGCAATGCACTCCAGTTTCTCTACTTGGTCCCAAAGAAAAAAAGAGATGCAGTAATGTGGGGCAAGGAGCATGCACGTTTAACACTAATACATTTGTCAGATTATCGATGAAGACAATAGTCGGAATTAGTGAGCATCCCCTATACGCAATGCAACACTTCACCTACATTCACACACGTAAGAATGTTGCTGACCATGGAAGAAAGGAGAAGAAAAAGCTGGAACCGAGTATCTGTTTAAAGCTGTGGTCAAGAGCTTAGAGCTCTTTGGAGATAATGTAAATGCCAGGCACTGCTGTTTTATAACACAGGGATATAATGCAATACATCTTGAAGAGAGAAACAATGCACTATTGTGTCTAGCAAAGTTTTGGCCAAAATCTCAGCTTTGCATGTGTTTGTATTTAGAGAAATAAATCTGCCTTAACAATTCTTTAATTAGTGGCATCATAACTTAGAAGCTGCCATCTGTGAATCTAATCATCTAAATACTGGAAAAAACTGACGATGATCCTGAGGGAAAAGCCTCAGCATAAGAAAGCTGGGCAGACGCACACAGGCTGTGGCCGCAAGATGACAAAAGAACTAGTCAGCTCGTTGAAGTCGGCCAAACCAGTTGTCTAGCATTGTGACATCTGTTAACTAATTGTGCTTCTCTTTTTTCCAAATGAATTTTTTGGTTTCACCCAGACATTAAATGACTGATGCTCGACTCTAGGAAGAGAGTCCTCCACAATAATTATGCTTTTTAAGGAAATGGATCTTACAAGTCACACATCTCCCAACGGGTCTGGCAAGTCTGCTGGCTCCTGGACCAATCAGCCCGAGCTCCTGAGGGCAGGATGCAGATGAAATCTGCAACAACAGAGTCTGCCTCTCAGCTTTCTGTCCCCAGTGCCTGTCCCAGTGCCCCGCACATACTAAGTACTCAATCAGCGTTTGTGAGATGTATCTGCAGATCTCTCTACAAAGGCCTCGATTTAGACTCTGAGAACTGCCCACTAGAGCACGTCAATTCATCACACATGCCACCGTTGTGCCTGGAGAGTATGGAGGGAGCATTAAAACACCAGAACCCAACCTGGAGCTTCATACAGCGTGTGTGACAGAGGCATAACTTCAGATGCAAGCCCCTCCACCTTCTCTCCAGATCGCAGCAAGCAACTGCAGAGGTGAACTCATGGATGAAGAGGCACAAGGGGTCAGGAGAATGAATGGGTCAGAAGAAGTAGCGCATCCACTCATCACTACTAAGGAGGGCTCCCCGCCTGCCGTCCTGATTCTCCTCCTGTACCGGGGCTACAAAAGCAGGGGCTGCTTAGTCAGAGGGAGGCTTTTGAAGTTCCCTTGTCATGACTCTCCTGTTTGCTGCCTGACATGGAACCCTGACCAGAAGTAAAAGATGCTAATAACAAGAACAACGAATACTTGCTGTTTTTATTTTGCGCCAGGTATGGTTCTGAGGGCTTTCACACACATACACATGAACTAATGAGGATGAAGTTCTCTTTCTGACTAAACCCCAAACACTGGTTGTGATATCAGTTGCGGACAGGTGCATTTGTACATGAAAGGAACATCTGTCTTCCGTCCTTCTAAAAAGTCCATTCTACTTCCAGAGGGAGACTCCTGAGAGGCCCCACTAGGAAATCATCCTCTCACTGGACACTACCGGAAAAGCAATTAAAAAGTGAAGCACAGACAGATGTCTCTTAAGAGTCAAGAAGGAGGTAAAGAAGGAGGTCTTACCAAGGAAATAAAATTGTATACAAGGCAAAATTACAAGTAATCAAACTTAGCAGCCCCTGGTCTTCTCTACAGTCATTTACTTTGATAGGTGGTTGTCTCCTATACTTCTTGTAATATTGAGCCCTGCGTATTTAGATGTATATATTACAAGGAGGAAAAGAAGGGCTCTCCAAGAACAAACATACAGATGGGACCAAGCTGTCTGCCAGCATGGGAAGCAGCGGTAATACTGTGTTCCACCTCAAGTATTTCATGCCCCAGTTCAGACAGGATATTTGAAAAATGTTGGCCACACTTATCAGGGACCAAAAGAACATAAGGCAAGCTGCTGTGGAGAGAGATCCAGAGATGAACGATAGCTCCCAGATTTCAGATTCTGCACATTAAGAACCATCTGGAAATTCAAGGGTTAACTGCTCAGACGGCACAGTTCGTCAACCAGCCATCACTAAGCATCTGTGGACGTTCACAGCCCTGGGCTAGGTGCCACGGAGGATAGAAGACAGGAACGTAGGAGACAAGATGGCTGTTGAGCCAATAATCTAATAGCAGAAGTGCTGCATCTGAAGTCCACCGACTAAGTGACGTACACCCCTTGTCAGGAGCCTGCGTCTGTCTTTGTTGAGGTGAGCGCCTATCCCGCCCAGGCGCAGCACAGATACCAGCGTGACATTCATACCTGGCAGGAGGTAACAGATGGGCGAGAAGAGCTTCCCTCTTCCTGCCATTCAAGGGAAGGACATTCCACCAGGAAGTGTGACAGGCAACCAGTACACAAGCTGCAAACGCTGTTAATCCTATAGGCCTCACTGAAGTCTTATATTAAAAATAAGTTTATAAAGCGTCAAAGCATTCTTGTTCGATGTTCTTTCCAGCTCTCTAGGGAGAGTCAAACATTCTCATTTCCCTTCTTATAGGTACCCAAACCCCAGTGAAGTTAAGTGACTGCCTTGGGTTACACAGGAAGTTGGGAGAAAAGCTGAGGTAACTTCCAAGCACCTGGTGGCCCCTACCCACATCCACATCGCTTCACCGCACAGACCTGAATGACATTTCTTCGGTGACAGAAGACCAAGGGTGCCGCACACTTACAGAGCATCAAACGATTCTGGAGGCCGAGCTTCTCCTGGACTCCATGGGAAACTCAGCAAGGGGCAGGCAAAAAGCCCACCAGGAGAGTCCAACTCCATCAGTGCTTTATTCCACCTTCCTGCCTCCCTAGCCCCAGCCCCCCGAAAAAGCAAACCCCTCAGAGAGCAAACAAACAGCGTCCTATCCTGCCATGTTGCACCCCAGCTGTACTGCACTTCGATAAACTCAGCAGATAAGATTCATCCTAAAAAGGAACTTTTTTCAGTTATTAGCAATATCACAAAAGGCTTCTTCACACTATGAGAGGCTTGTTTCCAGGTTCCCAGGAAGTGACGTTTGCATTTAGTGGCCAGGTACAACCAAAGCCCAGGGCATTTCTACCTCATTTTGTAGTCTCCATGAGCTTACTTCCTAGGCCTTATTCTCCAGAATTCAGAAACCTAATCTGATGAGGGCATTTAAGTTCATGGGAGCTGACCCTAATGCCCCCTGCCCAGCATCACCTATGCATTCCCGTGGCTGGGCCCCAGTCCTTGCCCAACAGGGAGAGATGCAGTGGAGCCCAGCGGGGCCAGGGAGAGAAGACAGGGGAGGGCATGTGTGGTCTTTTCTATGCCTCGAGTCCCATCACTGGGTAGCCGCGATCAGGGCTATGCTCCAAGTTGGACACGTGAACAGACCTAACCTGGGAAAGATCTTAAGAAACCATCCAATCCAACAACATCTCTTCTTTTAGTGGTAAGCAGAGTGAGGCCCAGGACAGAGGTGTGATGTCCCCAAATTCCCCTGGCCAGTGGCAGAGCTTAAAGTCTAATATCTCCTGAGCCATTATTATTTCTATCACCCGATAACCTGCTCTCTACCTCCCGCAGAGGGGGCGGCTTAGGTTTGGCAACTGGAGGACTGTTGCAAAAGTCTGACTGACAGATCTGCGGCATAAAATGAGGGGCATCTGTGATGGCAAAGCAGCCTCGCTTTTACATTTTACGCCAGCGGGCGTGTCAACATGCCAAGCGCTAAAGTGGGTTCACACACGGGGAGAGCGGAGCAGAGAGGGCTGGGGAACCTGCCAGACACGTGGTGAGTCAGCAACCGCCGGGGCGGCCTCTGCCTCAGCCACTGTCCTCACCCCCGCCCTCGGCCCCCACGGCTCTGATCTCACGCTGCCCCCCGATGCCTCGCTCCTGGATAACAGCTCTGCCACTGTTATCCTTGGCAAACACCAGGGTATTGTTACCCAAGGCCCCGGGTCAGACGCTGTGAGAAGACACTTGGAATGAGACCTCGCAGCTCCACACAGAGCAGGTGGAATTTGGAAAGGGTCCAGCTGCTAATCACAGTGAGACAAACTTTCATTTTAGTCTCTCTCTACTTTATGGCTCCCAATTGTTTACCTGCTCACGTCTGCAGGTTAGCGAGGAACGAGCTTTGATCCCGCTCCAAGCCCAACAGCACCGTTTGCCCACGGCGATGAGCAAAGGAAGCGTGGCGAGCAAAGCAGGTCGGGAGTGAGGCCCCCGTCGTTCCCAGGGGGCCCCGAGACTCCTCCCCGTGCACTTCGGCCCCCGAAGTTTGCATTTCACTTGGCCCACGTGGCCTAGTGTGGTTTTTATCTTTATGCGTTGGTCCTGCCTCCTAGGACAGCAGCCTCCGAGAAGATGGGGTGATGACAGCGGTGAGAAAATGACAAGGAAAACAGCACAGCACAAAACAGCAGCCCTACCAAGGGCCCCAGGGCCCCAGGCCTGGGCAGCTTCCAACTCGCCTCCAGAGAGTGTGTGAAGTAGGACAACCCGCTGACCAACGGCCTTGATAACAAACCTGGACTTGGGTCCTGTGTCACCTGAGACCCCGCCACGGCTACGCTTCCAGCCCTGGGCCAGGCCACTGTGTGGCAAGGCCTTTCACTCGACCAGGACAAGAGTTTCAGGGCAAAGAAAAGAAAGTTCATCAGTCTCTTCCCACTAGCTGAGAGGTTAAGCGGAGGTAGTATTTGAGACTCACCGCGTACTGGCCGGATGTGGGCGACCTAACCCGTGAATCCACACGTGACCTGTAGACAAGCAAAGTCACCAAACACTCCTAAGATGGGGGAGGCTGAGAAGCGCCGCTCCCCTCAGCGCTGCACTCTCCAGGGATGGCCTGGGCCTCAGCTTCCTCACCGGGACAATGAGACCGTTGGACAGGGTGGAGGTGACAGTGCCTTCCCGATTTAACGCTGCCACCTGCCTCGAAGTGTCATGAAAACATGTATGTCGGTTTCATATTTGCAGTTAACAGATGTCACGCAGTACGTGTGTGGACCCAGGTAAGGCAAATCAGGATTTCATGTCAAATCCCCAAATGTTGGTAATATTCCTGGCCTGTAGCATTGGTGACCTAAGGGCTCAATTTTTTTCAAAAATTCACTAGCCATTAGAAGAGATGGGATCTTAGATTTTATAGATGAGAAAGCTGAGACTTTGAGAGGTCAAACAGCTTGTTCAAGGTCATACAACTGGGAAGGGGCTCACCCAGGTTCAATGGCCTTTGCAGCACACAGGGAGGGGGGGGAAGGAAAGGGTTTAAGCAACAGGAGATCGAGAAAAGAAAAAAGAAAAAGAAAACCAAAAATGACACAAAAATCCTGAAAAACAGGATGACCTTAAGTGACTCATTTAATCCTTTATGCTTCCCCATTTCTACTTCACAAAGAAATATTTCAACCATTCGCTAACTCTGAGTACCATAAAGAAATGGGCTATGTGAAACCAAAGAAGCACCATGTCTAACAATTTAGAAACTTCTACTCTGGAGGAAAAAGAGAGAGAGAGAGAAGAAAACATTAGAGGTAACATCTTGTTAAAAAGAAAAAAGGAATTTTTCCATGTGCCCATATCTTAAAATTTTTTTTTAATTAAAATGTTAGATTTTTACGTACGCAGATCATTCTGCATACGTAAAAGTGTGGCAGCACCGTCTTCTGTGCTCCTGGTACAGCACAAAGCCACCGGCTCAGGTCACCTGTGGGCAGTGGGTTGTAAAAGCCTAAATAAGTGCATCGAGCAGAAAACATACACAAAACATGGCCGTAGAAAGCGCTTTTGAGAAAGAGTATGTATCAGTGAGGGCTCTTTAAAAGGAGAACTCACAAGCCTGACCATGTTTCAATCTAAACGGGTTACACACGGCTCCAATCGGGAAACTCGACGTGAGTTTTCAGAGACTTCTCCAAAGGACACTGGCTGCAGTGACTCTGAACACTTAACTAATTTTGATGGGTGTGGGGGAAGGTATGGAAGAAAAGCTTTTAGACCTTTCAAAATGGCAAGAGTGTTTTGTTAAGAAATATAATTGCTATGTCCTAAGCCCAAGCACTGAAAGGGTCCAACAGTTCCAAACCTGACCTGGGCATTGCATAAACCCAGCAAAGGGCAGCTGTCTTTGTAGCTTCCATGTGCAGCTTCTCTGAGAATGCACTTGCAGTAAAGGTGCTGGCCCCATGTGCGGCATCAAGAACAGCTCCATGAAAAGTTATGTGCTATGCCATATAAACTGCAATCGATAAAAGGGGAAAAAATTTCCTCCCCAGGTTACTCTTCCCCTAGAACTAAGAATCTGCCACCTTTATATATGTACTTTTGGAAATCTCTATAAATGTCTTTCAACAGAAATTGCCCATGCCTAGGAATCTGAGCTCATCAGTTCTGGCAGGATATGTTTCAAAGAAAGTCATCATTCAAAAAGAATGTGTTATTTTTCCTTTTGCAAAAAGGAAACACCCCCCCCCGCCCCTTTGTTAATTTTTGTAGAATTACCTTTACCCTCACTCTGTAAAGCATGAGGAAATTCCAGCATTTTGCTCTGGAAAGTTCCAATACCTGGTTAGTTCTGGGTGCAATGTCTAGCAGAAATTATTGTGTCCACTATGTGCCTAGCACTACTAGCTATGCTACCTTATGTATGTTATGTATGTAATCTTATGAAATTCTAGAAATAAAGTTATTCATAAAAAAAAACATTGCTAAAGTAAATGCTTTAAAAGCCACCTTCTTGATGAATTTTAATGACATAGGAAATGCCCATATTAAAGGAAAAAAGTAGGACTTAAAATTCCATACACAATATAATCCAAAAAATTTTCTAAATCGGTGTACAATTAAAGAATAAGTAGAAAAACTGAACAGTCCTATAATCATTTTTAAAAGTTAAATGAGTGGTTAAAAACTGACACAACAACAATCCCCACGTCAAAATAGTTTTATAGGCAAATTCTACCAAATTTTATCAATCCAATCTTATGTAAACTCTTCCAGATCATAGAAAACAAGGAAACATTCCCCAACTCATTCACCAAAGCTACTATAACTTTGAAACCAAACCAGGTAAGAACAGTACAAGAAAAGAAAATTATAGGCCATGTTTACTCATGTACACAGATGTGAGACTCCTAAACAAATTTTAGCAAGTCAAACCCAGCAATATATTTTAAAAAATAATGATGATAACCAAAGCACCTTTAGTGCAAATACTATAAGAATAGCTTAACATTAGAAAATATCTTAAAGTTTCTCCCCCATTAAATAATAAGGATAAAAAGTATAATCACCTCAATAGATGTAGAAGCCCACTTTATAAAATTCAATTCCCATTCACAAAATTTTAAAAATATTAGCAAACTGGGACAAAAGTTTCTTTACCTTGGTAAAGGGTATCTACCCACATCACACAGCGAACATCACATTTAATGGTTGAATGCTAGATGTATTTCCTTAAAAGCTTTAGAACAAGGATGCCTACTATCACTACTCCCATTCAACATGGTACTAGAGAAACTGGCTAGAAGAGTATGACAAGAAAAATCAACAAGAGGAAAAATGAAAAGAAGGAGACAATGGTCATCAGTGCAGATAATATGATTATCTACACAGAAAATTCAAGAGATTGCACAAAGTATTAGGCTTAATAAAAGAGTTCAGCCAGTTTGCTACATATCTCATAAATATGTAAAATCTATTAGAGAAATATATAAGGATCTACCTTTATGAATAAGTTAAGCGAGGATATTTTTAGGTACAACATTAAAATTACAAACCATTGAAGAAAAAATAGATATTAGTACTATATGACAAAAGACAATATAAACACAGATTAGGGGAAGATATTTGAAATTATAATTAACATAGCAGACCTGAGACTACTGCCCTTCAAAAGGACTCCTTGCAAGGTTGGCCCTTGGCTGGCATCTGGGAACCTGGATTTCAGGAGGGTTCCATCATTCCCAGAACTATTAAGAGTGGCTCACTGTGCCTAACCTGTTTGTTCAAGCATTGTGGTTTATGCTGAACATCTGCTTTCCCTCTAGGAGTCTTCACACTTCACACTTATTGTCACAATTTGGTGCTGGAGGAATTAAGCGCATCCCATGTGACTCCACAGGAATGGAAGTCCTCAAAGCTTGTGCCTGGCTTCCTCTGAACTTCACCCCATGCTCCTTTTCCCTTTGCTAATTTTTCTTTGTAACCTTTGGCTGTAATAAATCTTTGCTATAAGACTTTGTTCTGAGTCCTTTGAGCTCCTGGTCACAGGGGACCCTGAACACAATAACCAACAAAGATGTACATTCAAACCTCCTAAAATTCAATTGTACCAATGGATATGAAAAAGACAAGTAGTACAATGAGAAAAATGAGGAAAGGCTATGAACAGACTATTTTTAGAAGAGAAAAATCCCATGGCTAATAAAACTATGAAATGATAGCAATCTCACTAGTAATCAGGGAAATGCAAATTAAAACAATGAAACACCCTTCCTTCCCATCTAACAGGCAAAATTTTACAGTAAGAAAACATAGAGTGAGGGTGAGATTGCAGACAAACCATTTTGGAGAACAGCCTGGCAGTATCTGGTCACGCTAAAGTCGTGTGTACCCTGTGAGCCTGCATGTTACATGAGCAAGATATGTGTGAAGTATTAATGCACAAGGATGTTTACTACAGCATCTTTTGTAAGAGTGAAACAACCTCATGTCCATCAAAAGAAGAATGGCTAAGTGAACTATGGCATAGTCATTCAGTTATACAGTTAAAATAAAGAAACTAAATCAGCAGATAAATCCTGAAGCTTTCATCGAGTGAAATAGCAAGTTCTCAAAGGGTATGTAGAGTATGCTACCATTATGAATGACTTTAAAATACACAAAACATACAGCATTAAACATTGCTGCTATATGATACTCCTACATACAAAGCTATGTAGTTACCCATGAAAGCACAGATGAGGCTAATTTCCATTATCTCTAGGGAAGAAGAGAGGGCAGTGGAAGGGGAAGCCTTCAACAATAATGTTTTATTACATTAAAAATGCATCTGAAGCAAAGATGGCAATGCCAAATATGGATGAAAGCTACATGGATCATATAATTTCATTTCCTGTAGATTTAAATATTTGAAATATTTCTCAATTTTTAAAAAGTGCTAGACATTTGGAGGTTAATATTCAACACATATAGTCACAGGGCCTTCTATTAGTTGGGAAAATAGGATTTCTTCAGTTTCTCAGTATATCAATCTACAGATACACTAGTTAAGGTTGCTGTCAGATCGAATGTTACTGTTATTCTAACCTGTGCTGTATAAACCCCAAAACAAAGTGATGTTTCCCAGATCAGTTCTGTGGATTCAGTATCTAAATTAAAGTGTGTTAACCTATGTCCACAAAGCAGGAAGCTGACATGTCATTGTTATGACAGGACTTCCGTTTGGCCATTGAAATTCATTCTGCTCCATCTGTGTTATAGTTGCCTCCTTGCTTCTTCCTTCACTGTTCCTCTTGCCCTCCTAGCTTACTAAGCTAAAGCAAAATCACTTCCTTTGCCCTAAATTCAAGTATCTCCCTCCACAGTAATCTAAAGTTTTTCCAGAGATACTAAATCTCCACAAAGCCTTCTTCAATGAAAAAAAAAAAGAGAGAGAGAGAGAATAGAAGATTAAATTTATTCACATCCTAACAACTTATTTCCACTTAGGGTACAGACTGATTTACACGTGATTTCTTTGACATGTCATTTAGTGTTCATTTTCATGGGAGAAGCTATGTCAGAGATATTGAAAAATATCTCAAACGGAAAAGAGAAAATAAGGAAATCCACAACTCAAGTTCAGTTTAAACTACATTGGGGGATAATCACGTTAGCTTAAAGACAGATTTTATGAGAGAGTTTAACCATAAAAACAACAAAGTGTTATCTAAGCCTAGATCCCTGCTGTGAAGCACACATGAGCATTTCAATCTCATTACCATTTAGTTCTTGGTACTTACAACTTTCATGATGGTGGAACACGCAAAAGCAAGCACACTTCTTTGATAATCATTAAAATGAGTGATTTGGGCATTATTCCCAGGTTCAGGAAGCAGCCTAAGTCCAGTCTTTGGCCAAACATAGGCATCTGCCTATGTGAAAAGCTGTTCTAAAACAGTCATGGAAACACAATGAGAATCTAGAGGAATCTGAGTAACCTAAGAGATCCTTCTTCCCCCTTGCAGGCCGGCAGAATGTGACTGAGTGAACACTGGCTCTCAGACCTCTGAGGACAGCCCCTGCAGAGGCTCCTTCCACTACGGAACCAGCCAGTGCTCCAAGTAATACTGCTGATGGTCTCAAGTAGGTCTCAGCATCTTTGTCGAGACACTCAGTTATTTGGGGTATAAAAAGTCTACTGTCAGCATTTTCATCACAGGGAGAAAAAAAGCAATGTATCTTAGCTATAAGCCTCAGACTCACCCAGGATGTTAAGAGGATAATGAAGCCATTTGAATGTTCATGGCAGCGTTTGCACGGCTGGTGGTGTGACTAATAGAAGATGCTTTCCCTTATCTTCCAGCCCGGCCCCGCAGCGAGACCCAGCATTTGAACCAGGGCTAATGTGGGCGCTGGTGAGCTGCGGACATCTGCTGCGACATCTCTGTGCAAAGGAGTTCAGAAAGGTACATGCAGCCAAAGAAAAGAGGGCAAAGCTTTCTGCAGGATGTGGATACATGTGGCTGAGGCGAGGGCCCCCTCCTTCTGCATCCTTGCTCCTCCAAAAAGGTGAGTTTTAACTGTTCTGGGGCAAGGAGCCTGCCCTCTAACTTAAGGGGTGGCTGGTTATTTCCTCACCATGGAATTTTTACTGATATTCATATTAAATCCCAAACCCAGTGTCCGGTCTTCAGGGTCCTGCCAGCCCCCTCTGCATCCCTCGGGCCCACTGCCCATGACTCCCACAAACAACCCACCTCCCAGCCAACCTCACCACTGTGATGGCCCACAGCTGCACCCCCTGCCCAGGCCCTTCTCCCCATCCACAGTGTTCGCCTCTTCTCTCCCCACCAACCTGCCCTGCCTTAAAAATTCACTTACTTGATACTTCTCCAATCAATTACATTTTTAAATATTCACTAAAAACCCTATGCAGCTACAGTGGCAGGCACCATAGGGTCACACAAAGAAAATCGTTCAGAGCAGTCCGGCTGTGTCTTTCCTCTCCGACCCCGCAGCACCTGTGTTCCACATCAGTGTCAACTGGTGATGCACTGCTTCTTTAAGTCTGTGCGTGTGTGTGTTCCGCCCTGACAAGCAAGCTTTTCATGCACCATCTATTATTATAGTGTCTCTAAAAGGCAGCACATAGCTCTGCATACAACGAAATTCCTTTTGTCCTCTAACTACAGAAAAGGGCCCACATTTTGTTTTATGATGTTTTGATATTCATGACGTTTAATAACTATGGTGGCATGGACACCTATCAATCAAAATAGATTTCTCAGCGACCATGTGTGAGGGTGTGTGGGGAGGTGAGGCTGTCTGCCTGTCTGTCTCCCTACTAGAATATAAACCAGCCAGAGTCTTGGGGATGAGCAGGGCCCTGGAGACCTCCTGCTGTATCAGGTGTTAACCCTTTAGTTGCTGATTGTAGGGAGGTCCTAGAAATCCTACAGGAGTGGCTTGGGTGGTGGGGTGGACGCGGACTCAGGACAGCAGCTATTAACCAACGTGTGTGATGGTATTTCAGTATTTTAACAACCAGTGTGGCCATACATATGTACACCAGCTGAACAGCAGTCCTGCTGTTGATGCTACTGAAGGTATGGGTGATGAGCACAATGGTATCCCCCACCCCTGGAAGAAATGATGATTCCAGGGAGCAGAGTCTCGAGTCAGGTGGCATCTAAGTGGCCTGGGCTAATGCTTAAAAGGTGGGACTTACAAAATAACAAACAACCTGATTTTAAAACATACAGAAGAGCTGAATAGATATTTTTCCAAAGAAGACATCCAGATGGCTGACAGGCATGTGAAAAGATGCTCAACATCCTTAAGCACCAGAGAAATACATATCAAAACCGCAATAAGGGCTTCCCTGGTGGCACAGTGGTTGAGAGTCCGCCTGCCGATGCAGGGGACACGGGTTCGTGCCCCGGTCCGGGAGGATCCCACATGCCGCGGAGCGGCTGGGCCCGTGAGCCATGGCCGCTGAGCCTGTGCGTCCGGAGCCTGTGCTCCGCAACGGGAGAGGCCACAACAGTGAGAGGCCCGCGTACCGCAAAAAAAAAAAAAAACACAATGAGATATGATCTCACACCTGTCAGAATGGCTATCATCAAAAAGAACACAAATAACAAATGTGATAACGAGGGTGTGGAGAAAAGGAAACCTTGTGCACTGTTGGTGGGAATGTAAATTGGTGCAGCCACTGTATGGAGGTTTCTCAAAAAACTAAAAACAGAACTACCATTAAGACCGAGCAATTCCACTCCTGGATATATCACACACACACACACACACACACGCGCGCACGCACACACACGCACACACTGGAATACTACTCAGCCATAAAAAAGAAGGAAATTTTGCCATTTTCAAAAACATGGATGGACTTGGATATGCTTAGTGAAATAAGTCAGACAGAGAAGGACAAATACTGTATGATATCACTTATATGTGGAACCTAAAAAATTCAACAAACTAGTGAATACACAAAAAAGAAACAGACTCACAGATATAGAGAAAAAAGTGGTGGTTACCAGTGGGGAGAGGGAAGGGGGAAGGGGCAAGATAAGAGTAGGGGATTAAGAGATACAAACTACTATGTATAAACTAAATAAGTTACAAGGATATATTGTACAGCACAGGGAACATAGCCACTATGTTATAATAACTATAAACAGAGTATAACCTTTAAAAATTCTGAGTCACTATGTTGTACAACTAAAACTTACATAATACTGTAAATCAACTACCCCTCAATTAAAATCAAATAATAAAAATAAAATGTGGTCTATGGAATCTAAAAAAACAGTACTGATGAACCTAGTGGCAGGGCAGGAATAAAGACGCAGACGTAGAAAACAGACTTAAGGACACAGTGGGTGAAGGGAAAGCAGTGACAAAGTGAGAGAGTGGCATGGACATATATACACTACCAAACGAAAAATAGATAGCTAGTGGGAAGCAGCCGCATAGCACAGGGAGATCAGCTCGGTGCTTTGTGACCACCTAGAGGGGTGGGGTAGGGAGGGTGGGAGGGAGATGCGAGAGGGAGGAGATATGGAGATACATGTATACGTATAGCTGATTCACTTTGCTGTACAGCAGAAACTAACACTACATTGTAAAGCAATTATACTCCAATAAAGATATTAAAAAAAATAAAGATGTATGGTGGTAATGGTTATGCAACAATGGGAATGTACTTCATGACATTAAACTCTATACCTAAAAATGGTTAACAAGGTAAAATCTGTACTATTTATGTTTTATTACAATAGAAAGGCAAAGTCACAAAACTGAAAATAAATAAATAAAATGTGGAACTTTGCTGAGACGGATTTTTCAAGAGTGACATCTGAAAAAAAAAAAAAATTCCAAGGCTGTACCTTTAAGTCTTTTATTCTATTGTAAATCTTAAATCCACCTCTGATGGATCCGGAAAACTACACAAAGTTACTCCAAACCTCCCAAAGGTCTGCAATCTGTGGGCTGGAATGAGGGGTGTGAATTCAGAGTTTTCCAAAGGCTTACCTTCTGCTGAGAACCATCAATACATGTGCTGGGAAATGGGACTCAGTCCTAGTATCACCCCAGCCTGAAAGGGTGACAGCGAGGCCTAGCATTCCTGAAACTCCCCATCTTGGGACGCAACTGTGTGATGACAGCAGGACCACAGTCAAGGGCTCTGCTCCTCAGCAGACCACCTGCGTGGTATCCTAGGGACACAAACCATGATGCACAGACAGACAGGCAGTTAGGAACAAAAGCCAGACAGCTCAGAGAGACCCCAGATGAAGCCATGGGCGGCCCTGGCTTCTGCAGACTTTCAGTCGTGTCATCCAGCCCCACTTGTTATATAGACAACTGTCTCCATCACGAGTTAATTTCTATTCTTAGTCTTTCATCAGCCACCATTCCTTCCTTCTAATCATTCGGAGGTTCATGCGCCCCGGTGTGAAGTTCTACACCTTACATACATAGAAAGGAACAAGAGAGCTCAGTCTTGAGGTGACTGAAAGCTAAAAATTTCATCCTGATTTTACCCTCTGACTCATGATATGGATGAAGCGACCCTCACTCTGAGCCCCTCTCTGCCAAGCTGTGGAAGGGACTGGGGAGACCAGAAGGGATCACTAACGGTAATCACAGAAGTAGAAGCACCCAAGTCCAAAGCAAATCCCAGCGTGGTGTATGCGTGTGCACACATGTGTGTGTGTCTCCTCTCACACTTTTATGCAGATTGGAATCTGGCTATAATGAACACCTAAGACAGCAGTATGAGAAGAGAGGTCAGGAGAGACGTGGGCCTCTGGACGTGCCCATGACCCTCCCTTGTGACTGTGACATAAACGTCCCCTCACTCTGCATCTGCCTTTCTCACCGACTCAGCCGAGCACCACAGGATGGGTCTGGACTCGGCCAGCAGTCCACAGCTAAAGTCTTTCCCAACTGTGGCTGAAGCCCATGGAGCCACTCCCACAGTCACAGAGCTTTCAGGAACTGTATTGATTCTGCCATAGTCAACTACAGACCATGACAATATTCAAGATACTATTCTGCATTTCTCAAGAAGAGACTCTGAAATATCTCGGATTAGGGTTAGGGTTAGGGTTAGGGTTAGGGTTAGGGTTTAGGGTTTGGGGTTAGGGTTCAGGGTTAGGGTTAGGGTTAGGGTTTCATTTTCATCTTTCTCAGACTAATGAAACAAATGAGCTTTTAGGAGAAAACACAGAAAGATTTTTAAGGAAGAATTTTCTTAGATAAGACCCTCAAAAAGCAAAAACAATACAGAAGAATATGGGTAAATGTGACTACATTGAAGTTTAAAACTTCTGTACGACAAAAGACTAAGCATGATGAAAAGACCACAGACTGGGAGAAAAAACACGCCACACATAACCAACAAAAGATTATTACTTCGAATATATGAACAACTCCTAAATCAGTAAGGACAAAACAAGCAGCTAATGGAAAACTAGGCAAAGGAGCTAAACAGGCAGTTTATAGAGGGGGAAACTCCAAACAGCTAATAAGCATATGCCACAATGATGATCTCACCAGGAATCAGGAAAATGCTAATTAAAACAACAATGACACATCACTTCTCACTCATATGATTGGCAAGAATTTAAAGTTTGATGAAAAAGAAACAACAACAAGTGTTGGCAGGGGAGAAACAGGATGGGAGTGCCGTTGGAACAATCACTTTGGAGAGCAATTTGGTAAAAACCAGTAAAACTGAAGACATGCACAATCTATGACCTGACAATTCCTCCCTCCTTTCTCTTCTTCTCTTTCTCCTTCTCTCCCTCCCTCTCTCTCTCTATCTCTCTCTCTCTCAATATACCAATAGAAACTTCCACATAGGTGCAAAAGAAGACATATACAAGAACGCACACTGCAGCAATGTAGGTAACAGAGAGGAAAACCCCTAAATCAGAGATTACTAAATAAGGCAGATATTTACACAACGGAAAACTATACAGCAGCTAATACTGTGCAGCCATCAAGTTGAATAAATCTCAAAAATACAACATTGAGTGAAAACGCAAACTGAAGAATGCCACACACAAACTAACACCGTTTTATACACAACTTTTTAATACTTCTAATGATGTACGCTAATATTTGTTAGCTAGGACATGTAGCTAGAACATAAACACCATATGTGGGAAGGGTAACCACAAATGACTTGCAAAGCTACCACTTCTAAAGAAGGAGACCAGGAGCAGGAAAGATCACAGCCAGCCTCAGCTCCATCTTTATCACCTTAATTCTCTAAAAGAAAGTGGGGCCTGAAGCCAATGTGGCACCGTGCTGAGATCTGATAAAGCTGGTGATGGACATTCAACATGTGATTCTCTATTCTTATCTATATGTTTGCACTATTTAAAAATAACCATGGACTTCATGATGCTATTTTAAATCTCATAGGCATTTTTCCCTTTTGATTCCTCAGCAAGAAAAGACGTGGCAGGCAGAGGGAAAGGCATGTTGAAAAGCACAGAGGTTCTAGAATACCTGGGAAATTCAAGGAAGGGCAATTAGGCCCCTGCATCTCCAGTGGCTACAGCTGAGGCTGCCAGGTCACAAAGGGGCCCTGGAGGCCACCTGAGGAATGTGTTTGGAGCTCATGCCACGGGCAAAGGGGGGCCTCCGGGGCCAACTCCCAACGCAAGTACTGATCAGACACAGCTCCTGTTGCCACTGCTGCTGTGAGCACCTGCCCTGGGCCCCAGAGTCTGCCGTGGCCACTGTCCCCACAGCCCTGCGGCAGTCCCCAGGTCCAAACAGGAGGGTCACCATCTCTTGAGGCCCTCACCCTGCAAGGTAAAGGAGGCTGGGGCCAGCACTGATCAAGGCCGTGGACTGTGGCCTCTAGCGGCCTGGAAGCCCCGCTCCACCCCCACGGGCCCTGGGATTCTGCGTCTGTGCACGACAGCTGGTCTGCTGGCTCCCTTTGGTCAAATGAGCATATAAAACCTGCCGACTGCCTCCCCTCCACCTGGGAGTCCTCAGGCTTTGTCATCGTTCCCAGCTGCCCCTTCCAGGCTCTGGCCACCACGGCCATTCCACCTCCTGTCCCTTGCTTCTCTCGGTGGCAATGACACCCCCAAATCCTCCGGAGCCACTCAGGAAATACTGACACTAATTGGTGCCAAGGGAAGACAGTCCTCACTACCGATTATTATTCCTCTGACAGAAAAATTCCGAGACCAGGAAGAGCTGCTTAGTAAAATTCAGCGATATTCTGCATGCCCTGTAGGACCCAAGAACAGGAAACAGTGAAGATCCAGGGTCCACAAGAGGCGAGCTTGGGGCAGGTCCCTGGGGCCGGGCCAGTGTCCTCCAGCTCAATCAGGGCGCAGAGGAAGCAGGCTCTCTCCTGAGTCCCCTGGGGCTCTCTCCCAGACAGCTCTGACCTGCCTCCGCCCTCCCTGTGCCACCAAGCTGCAGCCTCCATCCTCCCCCTGGCAGCTCCCAGGAGCTTTTTAGCTTCCTCCCCGATGGCGTCTTCTGCTCCTGGCTTCTCTGAACACAGTCCTTCTTCCACCGACATGCCTTGCTGATGGGACCGCCTCACCCAAACTGTCCGGCTGCCCTTCTTCTCTGCTGGCTGCCCACTCACCTCTAGCCCTAATGGAGTTCTTGGTAGAAGAGTTAATATACTGTGAGCCCCCTTTTGCCTTTTGAAAGCTTCCCCTAGAAGGGAAAAGACTAAATAGAAACACAAGAGTCTGAGGAGAATGGTATTTCTCCACAGTAATCTTACGCACACACACGCGTGTGTGCATATGTGCATATATACACACTATTCTGAGCACGCTCAAAATAACGCAGATTTCAGATTCCAGGGTTTATGAAATAGAAGACAAAGTCTACCAAACCGAAATTACGATGTTCAGGAATTTCCACGTTAAGACGCGTACTAATAGGTGATGTTGCAACTCTCCTCTCCTCGTTACCATGACAACACACTGCCTTCACCCTCCCCCCCCCAGGAAAGAAAAATAAAGAAAATGTGGTAATGGAAACTGCAAAGTGGACTCAGGAAGACTAGGCATCAGAATAATTCGGGCGTATGGAGGAGAGTGGTGTGACTTTCACAGGAAGGAACTCTTTATGTGGCAAAGAAAAGTACACGGTCAGGAAAGATAACTTTTGGATGGAAAAACACGAAAACATTCAGGTCACCGTACTGAGCATAATCCTAATCAATGGATCCAAAATTGGTTCCAGTCACCTGTTACGGCATTTCCTCTCAGTTTTTGATACAAGTCAATGCAAAGAAAGAATTCATTTCCTAGTAAATCACTAAAATGCAGCTCTTCTGGAAAGTGAATCAGGTGATCTTTTTTCTTGATCTCATGTGGATAGCTCCTTTTTGCTACGTGCAGTATCATTATTTTCCATGGGATTTCAGCTAAATATCTGCATAGATGAAAGAAGGACAGGAACTCATTCTCAGGGGGAACAAGCCAACTGCAGCAGGAAGCAGCGGCATTTCCTCCCATCCCACCTCCGTCTTCCACTAAGTGTCATGCGCTTCCTGGCCACAAGGGCCATTCTAAGATCAGGGAAGTAAAATCAATGGATTGGGAGGGGAAGGGGGAAGTGAGGCAGAAAATAAAACGCTTTTAGCAAATGGTGGAAAACAAATTTTGAGATAAGAAGCCATATCTCCACATTAAGGGCTACTCCAAGTCATGTCTGCAGACGGTTTATTGAGGCCCAGAGATAATTATAGACATTAAAGGGAAGCATTTAGAATCTTTTGTAGCAATTTGAATATAAAATATATCTGTTGTTTCCAATCATAAAAAAACTGGGGGCTTGGGACTTCCCTGGTGGTCCAGTGGCTAAGACTCCACACTCCCAATGCAGGGGGGCCGGGTTCGAACCCTGGTCAGGGAACTAGATCCCGCATGCCTCAACTAAGAGCCCACGTGCTGCAGCTAAGCTCCTATGTGTTGCAACTAAGACCCAGTGCAGCCAAATAAATAAATACATTTTTTTAAATAGGGACTTATATGTCTTTAGGCTTCTTATTTCATTTTTCTAGTATTTTTATTGTATTTTGTAAATGCATTAATATGCAACATATTAAAAATTATGAAAATTGGTCCTTCACCACAGAGAGTTTAGGAAGTGCTGCCCTCTATGACGAACATTTAAAAAGACTGGTATTTTGCAACTTTCAAATAATGATTTTCCTATTTGCACAGAAATTTGCAGATTCCCTGGAATAAACCAAAGTAAAGCACTCTGTTCAAAAGATAGCCCGCAATCTGCCAGCAAAGAATGGGGGGAAATGTGTTTGTTTCCAAAAAGCTGAAAGCAGTAAACTGGGAAGTCCCTGATGTTCATGGGCCCCTGGGCCCCAGCTTCAGCATCACAACTCACCAGGGCACAGTTTCCCAAAGCCAGGGAAACAGGCTTCACCACAGCCGAGTGATCGCTGACACCATTACCCACCCAAGGTTTCCTGGGTGCTGGAGAAGCACTTTCCCCATCATGAAAGCTCCATCCAGATGGCCTCCAGGAACCAATGGCACCTTGAAACTGGTGGCAGGAGAGCAGACTTGCTATCAGAGAAATATAAATGTGCCATCTGTCCATAAAGAAGGGAGGTTAAATGCCCACATCTGCTACACGCTTAGTCCAAGGATGGTCTTCAGAGGCGCATGGTAGGAGACCGACCTGTAGATCACATCTGTCTTTGTCCAAGTCGTGGTATTGGCAAAGGACACACCACCAGGGGCAATGGCATGGGAGGAAGGAAGAAGGAAGTAGGGAATGAGGGAGGGCGGAAGGGAGGAAGCTAAGCGTCCAGCCAGCCATGGAGCTGCTTAGGGCATCACAAGCTTCATTTCCGAGGAATTCAGCTGCTCTGTAGCCACAGAAGCATTTGTGGTCGTCAGCACTGACCACTCCCTCTCTGCCTTAAGTAACACTGAGCAGTCACTTCACGCCTCTGTACCCCATTTTTCCATCTGCAAAATGAGAGTTCGAGCTATGCGATCTCGTGAGTTTAATCAGGCAACACAGTTATTAGGTATCTACCATGTGCTCTGAGTAAAACAGGCAGGGTCCCTGCCCTCATGGTGGGCTCACAGCCAGGGAGACTCGCTATTCCCTCCCCCTAGCTCTAGCATTCGAGGACTCGGTATTGTGTACTTGTATTTCTACGCTCTAGTGCTTTTAGGTTTAGATTTTTTTTTTTTTACCAAAAATAAGAAAGTACAAGGAAAAACCAACTATCATGCATTATACAAAGCAAACCAGATATTCTTTAAGAAAACTCACTACGCCAGAACTCTAACTTATAAAACAAATATAATTCAGAGCTGATTGTTAACATTATAAATTTATAAAGGAATTCATTTCAAGGTTCATTCAAATGATAGATCCTGTAGTTCACTTATTAGCCATTACATTTATCAAGCATCAGTTATGTCCCAGGCACTGTGCCAAGCTATTTCATATACAATATCCTTTAATTTCAACAACAAGCCTGTGATGCAGGTAACATCTCATTCCCGTTTTGCAGCTGGAAAAAGTTGAGGCTGAATGAGCTTAAGACTAAGATGTCCAAAGACCCACAGCTGGTAAATAAATGATGGGACCAAGATAAGAAGTTAGCGTTTACACGCTTAACTTTCTTACCCGTACATACCTTGCCCATCAAAACGTAAATTATATAATGTGCGCGAGCATCTTGTAGTGGTGGTGGTGATGTTTGGGGAAAGCAATTGGCATTTTCTTAACTACTCAAAAACCTACCCAAATGATAAACCCCATTTTTCACTTACACGCCTTAAAATTGCACACACAGTTCCCAGTTACCACAGTGACTACTGCAGGATCTTTATACAGTACTCCAACATCACAATACCGAATCATTCAAAACTCTGTGGACCCACCGATGTACAGAACAAACGTATGGAGACCAAGGGGGGGAAGTGGCGGGGGGCAGTGGTGGTGGGATGAATCGGGACACTGGGATTGACATGTATATACTAATATGTATAAAATAGATAACGAACAAGAACCTGCTGTGTAAAAAATAAATAGAAGAAAAGAAAACAAAAACAAAACTCTGTAGACCCAAATCTCACTTAACTGATATAAATTTTCACTTTGAATGGCAAAGGACATCGACCTCTAATTAACCGTGGCCTTCAGGAACAACCTTAACGTAAGACAGTAATGATCTAATTTACTAAATTCCAACATATACAAATATTTCCCTTGAATACATCAACTCTGCAAAGAAACGTACAGAGGTTGCCCCTCCACAGACAGCTAAATGTAGTGTGGGAAGCAGAGAAGGGAGACCAAAAAGTCACACGACACTTCGCAGCTATTTCACCAGCTGGGAGTGCGGCAAAGCCCACTTATCTCCTCAGGACCACTCTGCCTTCTGAAAGGCAGGGAGGCCATGGCCACCCCCGGCCAAGTGGGCCCAAGGGCCACCAGGCTGGTAGAGGGCACAGGGTTCTAACACAGCAGGTTTTTACTCTGTTAGAGACACTTCACAGCAGGCTGGTATTGCAAAGACCTGGAAAAGGAGCCCCTGCTGAGTTCATGCAAGTCCAAAGCTTACCATCCAACCGGCAAACCTGGGAGTTCACAGCTGAATAAATCAGAGCCCTTTCCCCCTTTCCCTCTTTTCACTGCAAACCCCCAGGAAACACCAAAGCTCTGGGCTGTTTCCCCACCCAGGCCTGTTCACAGGAGGCCCAGGAAACACTGCTTCTCACCAGCAATGCTCACCTGCTGTGCTGAGAAAACTCCCCTGCCTGGTCCTCTAGCTCCCAGAAACAAGTGGGTGCGGCCAGGTAGCAGTGGGACCTGGGAGACCTCCACAGACTGCAAGGCAGAGCTCCCCCTCAAGTTCTGGGCCGGGACTTAAAGTCTAGATTAGAGGCCTAAATGTAAGACTGGATACTATAAAACTCTTAGAGGAAAACATAGGCAGAACACTCTATGATATAAATCACAGCAAGATCCTTTTGACCCACCTCCTAGAGAAACGGAAATAAAAACAAAAATAAACAAATGGGACCTAATGAAACTTCAAAGCTTTTGCACAGCAAAGGAAACCATAAACAAGATGAAAAGACAACCCTCAGAATGGGAGAAAATATTTGCAAATGAAGCAACTGACAAAGGATTAATCTCCAAAATTTACAAGCAGCTCATGCAGCTCAATGTCAAAAAAACAAACAGCCCAATCCAAAAATGGGCAGAAGACCTAAATAGACATTTCTCTAAAGAAGACATACAGATGGCCAACAAACACATGAAAGGATGCTCAACATCACTAATCATTAGAGGAATACAAATCAAAACTACAGTGAGTAGTTCTGACCTCACACCAGTCAGAATGGCCACCATCAAAAAATCTACAAACAATAAATGCTGGAGAGGGTGTGGAGAAAAGGGAACCCTCTTGCACTGTTGGTAGGAATGTAAATTGATACAGCCACTATGGAGAACAGTATGGAGGTTCCTTAAAAAACTAAAAATAGAACTACCATACGACCCAGCAATCCCACTACTGGGCATATACCCTGAGAAAACCATAATTCAAAAAGAGTCACGTACCACAATGTTCATTGCAGCTCCATTTACAATAGCCAGGACATGGTAGCAACCTAAGTGTCCATCACCAGATGAATGGATAAAGAAGATGTGGCACATATATACAGTGGAATATTACTCAGCCATAAAAAGAAACGAAATTGAGTTATTTGTAGTGAGGTGGACGGAGCAGAGTCTGTCATACAGAGTGAAGTAATTCAGAAAGAGAAAAACAAATACCGTATGCTAACACATATATATGGAATCAAAAAAAAAAAAAAAGGTACTGATGAACCTAGGGGCAGGACAGGAAGTACAGAATGGACTTGAGGACACGGGGAGGGGGAAGGGTAAGCTGGGACAAACTGCGAGAGTAATATTGACATATATACACTACCAGATGTAAAATAGATAGCTAGTGGGAAGCAGCTGCATAGCACGGGGAGATCAGCTCCGTGCTTTGTGACCACCTAGAGGGGTGGGATAGGGAGGGTGGGAGGGAGGGAGACGCAAGAGGGAGGAGATATGGGGACATATGTATATGTATAACTGATTCACTTTGTTATACAGCAGAAGCTAACAACATTGTAAAGCAACTATACTCCAATAAAGATGTTAAAAGAAAAAAAAAAAAAGATCTGAGTGGGAAAAATGAAAAAAGAAACTTTGCTAAGTCCCAGTTGTAAAACGAGGGTGACATTATCTCCCAGGATTACTGTGAAGATTAAGTGAGATAACAGATGTAAATCACCAAGTATTATTTCCTGCACAGAGTAGGCGCTCAACAACTGTGTTTTGTTGCCATTATTAACATTATCATTACTCTTTCCTCTAGTCCTAATTATAACTAAAGGAAACTTTATAATTAAAAAGGAGAAACTGACCTTGGTTTCTTAATTCAGAACACATGGGAAGATATGGACCTTGGCTAGCTCTTAGGAACATTTAGCTACAAAGGTGATTTCAGTTATGGAAATATACAAGTGAATATACAAGAGAATATACAATATATACAATATACAAAATATACAAGAAAAGAAAGAGGGCCCACTAAGGAGCTGCTAGGATGGTAGAAGGAGCAAGGGAGAGTGAAGAGAACATGTCTTCCCAGTCACCCGATTTGCTATAGGATCTATGTTATAAAGTGATAGGTGCACTTTATATGACCCTGCTAGTACATATGGCTTCTGAGGGCAGGGCTAAGAATTTTACGTCATGGATAAATACAGTCAGAGTTTAAAAAGAATAAACTACAAAAGGATTTTTGGAAAACAACCCAAATATAACAAAACCTGCTACACTTAGTGACTCAGGAAACAATGTGTCTAAAACTTTAATGGTGTTCTTCCTATTCTCCTGTCATTATTAATTTTAAATTCCACACACTGGAGCATAGCAGAGAGCAGGCTGAGAGGCATTGGCTTTGTACACAAGGAATCCAAGATGGACAATCATCATCAAAGCGCCGCACGAGCGGGGTAAGAAGGAAAGAAGAGGGCTTCCCTGGTGGCTCGGTGGTTGAGAATCCGCCTGCCAATGCGGGGGACGCGGGTTCGAGCCCTGGTCTGGGAAGATCCCACATGCCGCGGAGCAACTAGGCCCTCGTGCACCACAACTACCGAAGCCCATGAGCCTGGAGCCCGTGCTCCGCAACAAGGGAGGCCACCGTAATGAGAAGCCTGTGCACCGCAACAAAGAGTCCCCGCTCTCTGCAACTAGAGAAAGCCCATGTGCAGCAACGAAGACTCAACGCAGCCAAAAATAAAATAAATACATTTATTAAGAAAAAAACAAAGAAGGAAAGAAGAGAGAGCGGTGAGTAAGGAGAATGGAGGCCACAGCCTCAGGCCTGGGTACAGAGACACAGCTGGGCTTCCCTATCATGTTGGTGTACCTGCTGCTATGTACCACGTCATATGCAAGCCTGTGTTATGCTGTTGATTTCAGCAGGCTTGAAATTCTCTGGCTGTGGAATAAAAGGGTTTTTTTTCTTTTCTTTACCATACAGGTAGGTAAACAGCGACTCATCCCATCACAGGGACATCTATCCTTCCTTTCAGACCTGTCCATGGCTCAGCTCAACCAGGAACGCAAACCCCTCAGCAACTGGATCTTGATAATAATGTTGCCTGGTACTAAATAAGCAGGTTCCCTAGAATATGTTAAAAAGTGACACAGGACTGGCTCACTCTAGGGGGGACTGAGTTCATAGCCTACCGTTCTCTACAGTTCATTCAGAGCAAACTGCTTGTATTTCAAGAATCTGAAAAATGCCACCTGACAAACCAGTGACATGGAACCGGATGTCTGTGGGGGGCCTAATGGAGAACAGAAACAAACTGGTTTCCTTAGGCCACCTGTATGGGCACAGGGCAGGTCTCCGGGCTTTCTTATGGCAAATTAGAAGCTTAAACCCATGACATCATCATGATAACTACACAGCACCATGTGACTCTGTAATGCCCTTTTCTTTCCAAAATTCCAAGAGATGCGCGCTCCCCAGGAATACAAACTCAGGGCTGAGATTCCCAGGCAAGAGCGACCAAGACAGAAAACGCGCTCCCTGACGGTCGGGAAGATCTTGCTTTCAGTCTCAGCTGGAAAGAGCTTGTTAAATAAGAGAGAATGTGCAGTTGGCTCCGGAATCTGAGAAGCCCAGCTAATCTGCAGGCCTCAAGTTCATGTCCTCAGTTTCCACTTCACCCCTTTCCCTGTCGGGGGACTTTAGGAGGAAAAGTTGTCACTGTTGGACAAGGCCTGGATTCCAGATCTTCCCCATTTTGTCCAAAATTCCTGCCGGTAATAAGGACCCTGGGCTCCGTAGGCAATGCCCACCCCCCCACCCCCACCCCAAGTGCCTGGATGATGGTGAAGATTAAGATGCTGGATGTAAATCACTAGGCACTATTTCCTGCACACAGGGAGCACCCAATGATTGTGAGACCACTGATAAAGCAGCAACAGCACCCTTGTTCTATTTTTTTTTAACACATCATGTTCAGTGAAACACAAAACCAATTTGCCAAGTGCCTGTTCCCTTAATCCTGAACCCCCGTATGGTTCAGATTTCACTCACAAATAAATCAACATAATGTTTGTTCAGTAAAAGCTGTTTTATGCTCTCATTTCTATGAGCCTTTTTATCCCAAGTTCTAAAATAATAATAATCATCATCATCATAAAAGCTAGTTCTGTTTTGCTAAGGGTAAATAAACTCCGGCTTAAACCCTTCTGTCCCCTACGGACTAGAGGTGGGGAGGTGCCTCTGATCATAGCTAAGCGAGAACTCTCTCCGGCCTCAAGCCACCCGCACAGGACTTCAAAGCCAGGGGGAAAATCCACAGCAAGGAACTCCAGGACTTCGATGAGTGAGGGAAGCCCAACAGAAAAGTAGTTGTTGATTCCCAATAGGAATTATTAAATGGCGGGAGCAATAGGCCCATTCCTCTTGCCTGATGCAGCCAATGTAAGCAGCAGAAGCCTGTTTTCTCCTCCTGCAGAAGGTCAGAGATGCTCTTTGTAGAAATCTGGAGCCTCAGAAGACTCAGATGCACAGAGATTGGACAGTAAAATAAAGCCCATGGCCACGTTGCTGCCACAGATACTGATATTCTGGGAAGCGTTTTTCTATTAGAAAGAGCGCCCTACCTGGTATCCCTCTCCTTGTTTTATAAAACGGTGCTTTAACAGAGCTTTACAATGCCTTACACCTGGCTGTGCAGTCCTCCGCATTCCATTTCCCTGCCTCCCCCACCAGAATCGCTGTCATCTGGAACCCTATGCTCACCACTCCCATGCTTTCCTGTTTATATAGTATTATTTCATCTACATGAATTCTGAAAGTGTGTGTGTGTGTGTGTGTGTGTGTGTGTGTGAGAGAGAGAGAGAGAGATTTGCTGTTTTAACCTTATAAAAAGGCTATTAGGGCTTCCCTGGTGGCGCAGCGGTTGAGAGTCCACCTGCCGATGCAGGGGACACGTGTTCGTTCCCCGGTACGGGAAGATCCCACATGCCACGGAGCGGCTGGGCCCGTGAGCCATGGCCGCTGAGCCTGCGCGTCTGGAGCCTGTGCTCCGCAACGGGAGAGGCCACAGCAGTGAGAGGCCCGCGTACCGCAAAAAAAAAAGAAAAAAAAGGCTATTAGACTCATACATTGTGGTGGGGATTTAAATAGTAAATTACTTTGGCAAACCATCTGGAAGTTTCTTACACACTAAACATAAACACCTATGCTATGACTAGTCCAATTCAACGCCTAGGTATTTACCCCAGAGAAATAAAAACATGTTCACAAAAAGATCTGGAAACCATACCCTATAAACTCACACACTCAAGGCCCATAACAAAGAAACAAAATGATTAACCGAGAGCCCGAAGCTTGTTCTGCAGAGGATCAGGGAAATTGCAGATATGGAGACAACCTGCTGACAGCCCCTTTGCTTGAGCATCACACAGGTGCATTGAGGGTACAATGACCTATAGTGAACTCTGGAAATCACAGGCTGAAAATCCACCACATGTAACATACAGAACCCCCCCCGCCCCAAAATTGCACGTGTGACCCACGAAGAGGCGTGGAGGACAGTCGTGCCCGCACAAAGAACTCTTGAAACTTCCCCTTACTTCCCACCAATCATTTCCAAGCCCCCTCCCCCTCTTACTCCCTACTTCCACAATAAATACCCCCCCCAAAAGCTGATGGGGAGACAGATCTGAACATTGCCTCCTGTCCCCTTGCTTGGCTGCCCTGCCCTCTCTCTGAAAAAGACAGTTGCCTTGGTATTTGGCCTTTCCGTTGTGCAGAGGGCAACAAGCCCACTTGCTCAGTTACAATTTGTACAAAACAGCTTTATTCATAATAGCCAAAATCTGTAAGGAGCCAGATGTCTATCAATAGGAGAATAAACAACCTGTGGTATATTCACACGATGCGATACAACTCACTATAAAAAGGAATAAGCGACCGATACAGTTAACATGGTACATCGTAAATGCAAAGTCAGCTGTGCTCAAAGTTTTAGTTCTCGGGACCACTTACACTCTAAAGTACTGAGGACCTTCCAAAGCCTTTGTTTCTGTAGGTTATATTTTATAGCAATAGAAATTAAAATGAGAAAATTCCAGTATATGTATTAATTTATTTAAATATAATAAATAAGCCTATTATAAATTAACATGTTTTTGAGAAAAATAATTTTCCCAAGCAAAAAACAAAAATGAGAACGGCCCTGTCCTTTTTTTTTTTTACATTTTTGCAAATCTCTTTTATGTTTGGCTTAATAGGATATAGGTCAGATCTCATATCAGCTTCTGTATTCAAGCTGCTGTGATGTTTCTGTGGTTAAAGTATATAAAGAAAATTCAGCCTCACACAGATATGTAGTTGAAAAATGGAGGCATATTTTAATAGTCTTTTCAGATAATTATGGCTATTCATCTTTGATACAAACCCAAACCTCACAAGTGGTTGCTTCTTAAAGATTAGTTGTAACGTGGAACCTGAAACCACATCAATAAGCTTTTCGTTCTCTGTTACATGAAAATTCATTGGTCTATTGACACTTGGAATGGACCTTCTACCCATATCTGATGTAACATCATACACAGGACATTTGGAAAATAAGGATTCACTGAGTTATGCAGAACTCCCGAATGTTGATGCATGTCATGACACAGTATTTCAAAAATCACATTTACTAAAATCACCACCAATCTCATCAGAAAAGCCTTGAGGTGTTGGGAAGCTATCAAGCTCACGGTGACACGAGTTTCCAAAATTTTCATTTTTGTCTGAGGCTCAAGTTCTATCAATAGTAACAGACTGTTTAGTTATTTCAAGTGACAGGTTCACTCTGCCACATACTCAAGTCTAAACCAAAGTTTGTCTGCCATTTGTTCTTCCAGGTGAAAATGATACTCATAAAAAAAAAAAAAAAAATAGTTCAGCTCACAACTCAAATAACGGTACACATGCTGTTCCCAGCCACAATCGTGGTATGTAGCAGCAGCGCTGCAAGCGTGCTTCCCATTTTGTCACTGAATGCTAAGAGGACATGTACTCAGGGGCCAAGATTTATTGTTTTTACAGCTTCAGCAGGGGCATTCTTAGGTCATACGCTTCTTTTTCTACAGATGCAGGTGAAGAACAATAACTAGGTACAGTTTGGTGTCGCTGCCTTGATTCACACTCGGGCACCAGCAGCTTTCGTCCCATCACCTTTGCATCATCAGTGTAAAAGTCAACACGGTGTAAAGGGTGAAAAGAGTCTCAGTACTACTATGAAATTACTGTGACATCCAGAACCCTTGAAAGGGCTTTAGATACTCCCGGAGATCCACAAAACGCTTTAAGGACTGCTGTCCTACGTACTTGAAAGAAGTCTCACACAGAAGGATATATATTTTATGACTCCATTTATATGCAATTCTGAGGCAGACGAAAGTAATCTATGGTGGAAACAATCAAACAGTAGTTGTCTTGACGGGGCAGTCTGAGGGGCTTGGCTTGGGAGGGGCCATAAGAGGACTTTTTCTGAGGCAATGAAAATGTTCCCTATGGTGTCTCCAACGTTCTATGAAATGCATCAAGAAATAAGACAGATTAATGCAGGGCTTCTCAACCTCAGCACTCATAAACTTCGGAGCTGGGTAATTCTTTGTGGTGGGCCTGTCCTGTGAAATGTAAGAAGTTGAGCAGCGTTTGGTCTCTACCCTCTGGATGCAAAGAGCACTCCTCCTCCAGAATGGCCAAATGTTCCCTGAGGGCAAAGTCAGCACCCCCACCCCCACCCCACCCCGACCCCCGTTGGGAACTGCTGCATTAAAGGATGGATGGATACTGTATATGATAAAGCAAATATAGTAAAACGTTAATGGTAGAAAGTAGATGGTGAGTGTACAGGTGTTCACTGTGAGTGAAATTCTTTCAACTTTAGCGTTTGAAATGTTTCATATTAAAATTTGGAGTCAAAATGCTATCATTTTGTTGTCTGCCTGAAACTAATATAATGTTAGATGCCAATTATACCTCAATTTGAAAATAAATAATTTTTTAAATGCTATTGTGTTGTGAGCAATCTGTTTTGCACTTAAAAATGTACATATATTATTGTATGTCATTGTAGTCATTAATATGGGCTGTTTATAAAAATTCCACTGTGTGAAAAATTCTATAGCTTATCCATCACCTTCTCAATAGGCATGTGGGTTGTTTCAAGGTCCTGCTGCTGTGCTCCTATCAATATGCCTGTGTACGTAATTTGTAACTCAATCTATCAGTCTTGGTCACTCATCGAGTTTTCTTCTTTTGCTGTCGTATTTAGATAGGGCTTCCCCACTCTGAGATCAGATAGAAATTCACCTATATTTTCTCCTGGTCCTTTCAGAGTTTCATTTTCTACAGTCAACCATTCAATTCCTCTGGAGTATATGTTGGTATTCAGCATTATTCATTCCAGAACCACTTGTGAAGAGATTCTATTTCCCATCCCTAAGTTGGCATGTAATAGTTCTTAACCATTCCAACATACCTCTTCCTACAAACAAGAGAACTGAGAAGATGCTCCAGAATTACACTCTCCACAACTTGGAAGGATTACGATTCACCTTCTCTGTGACCTCACAGCCTTCACCACATCCTGTCTTGTATGTGCTCTTCGTGTACGTATGTCTGGCTACGCTGATTGATAGGCCATAAATTCCAATGAACTCATGGAACAGCCAGACCTAGAAGCCAGGGCTCCTGACTTCCTTGTGCTTCAAAGGATAACAAAGGCATCTTTAAGATGGTCCTTGAAAACCCAACAATGACCCTCACAGCTACTGAGCTATTTGGTAAGGCTGCCTGAGTTTGTCAGCTGAAAAGCTGAACGTAAATGCAGAGTGCAAAGCAGGTACAGATCAAGAAAAGGTTTTTTCCCTTCCCTTCAAACTTCAGAGAAAGTCGGGCCACCTCTGACCCCAGAAGGCTTGTTATACATGTTGCCCAGTGCTTTCAGGAATGTGGAAACGGTTTCTGAAGATGCTGCCGTCGGTCCTGCTTGTTTATTCCTTTTCTTTCTTGGGTTTGACCTCACAAGACTTGTTGGTGACATTAGCTCCCCTGTTTACTGTTAATATTGGTGCTATGTTGAAAATATTTGGATGCAGACTGCATATTTTTTAAGATTGGAGAGGAAAAATTCATTTCCCATTAACAAACTTACATATACCAATGATTCTTTGGACCCTAACTGGCAGCAATGCCCCTCCACAGGCATGTGCCTTTCCCAGCTGACAGGAAAGCAGTCATTAGAGGTCCCGTCCAATGGGGCTGTCCTGGCTGATGTTTGGTTTTTATGGCCTCTGCTAATCCCTGGGGCCTGTTCCTTCCTGATCCCCTTCTTTCCCAGGCTTAAATTTGAACATCCCGCAGACAAAATCGAGGACAGTGGAGCCCTGTGAAATTCATTACCAGGGAAGGACAAAACGGCTCAGGCTGTGGTCTTCCCTCCCCAAGCTTGTCCACACCCACCCCAGGCCCCAAAACCCACACCCTACACTCCTGGAATTTCCATTGTGTTTGGAAATTCTGCAGGCTCTCCGAGAAACAATGCTGGTGTTGCTGGTAGTTAAAGAAAACCAACTGTAAAATCGCAACCTTTTTTTTTTTTTTTTTTTTGCAAGAGACAGCAATTATGCCCCAAAGGATGTTATCTCAACCCCGCACACAGCCACGCCCCCGGCCCCCCCCCCCACACACACACACTTTATTGGAACGGCACACACGGTCACACATCTTACCCCTTCAAGATGCCTCACCAGAGAGGGATGCCCTCCATCTTGGCCTGCTTTTAAGCGAGGCATCTTCATCCTCCCGTAGCCAACACAGATGACCAACTGCAGTGAAAGTTTACACCCGCTTCCTTTCCACACTCTACTCTCCACTCCAAAGAAATGGGACTACCTGTCAAGCTTGAGAGACAAGGCTCGCAAACCCAAAGCTAGAGGAGGGCTGAAAAGAGCAGCGGATGTGAAGACAGTGGGGCCTGCATTCTAATCCTTTGGTCACTTAATCTCTCTGAGCCTCAGTTCCTGTATCTGTGAAAAATGGAGCCAGTAATACTAATAATTCTTACTTTAACCACCCCCCCCAGGGTTACTGTGAGAAAGGTGAGCATATATGAAAGACTTAAACTGATCAGTACAACTTAATAGTGGTGGTTATTTCTACTCTTTGTCTAAACTGTCAAGGGGAAGACAAAGAATTCTTAAGGAGGAAAACACTGCCCTATTCTTATTTTCTGTTCCCCCCCGCCCCCCGCAAATTGTTCACTGGCCTTCAGTGCAACATGGACAACGTGCTGCTGGGAGAGAGGCCAGAAGCTCCATGGGAAGAACCTGGCCTCTGGAAGGCCAGCCTCACCAGGCCTCCTGCAAAAGCAGATGAGGGAGCACGCCAGAGTCTGGGCTGATCAGAGCTGTTCAGAAGAGTAAAATAAAGTGGAATGTGCTCCAACCCCAAAAGCCTCCTGAGACCTAGATGGGGCCGTCCCAGCATCCTGGGTGGAGGTCGCTGCCCTCTCCCACCACAGTCAGCTCTGCCTGAAAAGAGGGGAGTGACAGGAAAAGCAGCGATCAGGGTGAAAACTGAGAAGACACAGCTGGTGCTCTGGTTTCCAATACAAGTAGGTGTTTGACATCTCCTGTGGTGACAGCGCCTTCACCTCTCAGACAGGCATAAAGAAACCCAAGGTCAGACATTCGCCACTCTCAGGAAGGGGCACCTTCCCAGAAAACAATGTGGATGCAGGATGCTGCCTCCTGGCACACGTGGTCTCGGGAGGATTGCTGCAAATCATGATGGCGAAGGCAGAAAACACCAGCGGGAGCCGGCAAAAGGGCGCCAGGTCTGGCCGAGGGGAGCTTGTCAGATGTACGAAAAGCAGGACTTAAGAGCCAATCACTTTTTAGTGGTTCATGCTGCCCCGAGCTTTCTTTTTCAAAAGGCTCAGCCTACTTATTAATTCATCAGTTTGGAAATCTAAAGCCCCCCTACAGCAAGGTACGATGCCTCTCTGCTTATTAAATCCTTATCTAGAGCCCACATGTGAAATACACAGTGAAACTGTCCCTTCCTAGGCAGCCCCGTCTTTAGGAATCCCACAGAGCACACCCAGCTCCGTAGGGCTCACCCAGGCTGGAAATGGGGCCAGGGGGAAACCTGGTTCCTGTTCCCCCTTAGATAGTCAATTCTCAGATCTCCCACTGGCTGCGTGAAAGCCATCAGGCCCCATAACCAACACCCCCCTGCTTCTTCTCACTCGCCCTCTTCTGTTCTCCTTCTGTCTTTCAGATGGGCAGACAGGTAAGCAGGGAGGAGAAAGAGTGCCCTGGAGTTTCTTCCCTTTTCACCTGAGCTCCCCTGGGGAGCAGCTGCCAATCCTGTACCTGCTCACCTTACACAAACCAGACCCAGGGGCCTGAAGTGGTGGTCACCCACCCCGCCGAGAAGCCACAGGCTCGGGCTGCCCCCCGGGGCCTGATGTCACTGCTCAGGAGACACGAACACACAGACAGAAAGCTGGACTGCACTGGACTTAAGAGCCTCAGAGTCCTGGGGGTCCCAGCCGTGGCCTCAGCCCTCTGTCCCCCGCACCGGACCTATGTGTACTGAACTACAGTTCAGCTGTCTTCAGAAGTACCATGTAAAAGCGACAAATCAGAGTGCCCAAATATTGTGTCACCAAATTGGGATTTGGGGAAGAACACTGGACTACATCTGAGTTCTGCTACCAGTTAATTAATCTCAAGCACGTATCTCTCCGATGCCTCTGGTCTTCATTTGTAAAACTGGAGCGATATTAAAACCTAACTGGCAAGGCAGTGATAACCAAATGAGGTCAGAAAAAGGGCAATGACAATCGCCATAACTATTCATAAGGAGGCATGGGGAAGTGTGCGTGCAGGTGTGCGATGACGGGTAGCTATCACCGTCATTACCATTAAGCACGTGCCTAGCCGCTCCGAGCTTCCGTTTCCTCGTCTGAAAATGGAGGTAATAATCTTTACCAGGCAAGCACTCAGGATTCTTGGGAGGCCGGGGGGTGCCCTGAGATTACATATAGAAATAATATGTGTGCTGCAATGTCAAAAGGAAACCTTACAACTAAACAGATGATAAGAAATTTTTCAGAATTAGAAACCTCTCTACTCAACACAAAATGTCCTGTTTCATTGCTAAACTGGGTGTGCGGGCTTTTCTTGTTTTTTTTTTTTAACCATTTACACCTTTGTCTCCTTTTGAGTTTCAACAGTTTAGAGCAAATAGGGCCTCAGTCAGAGGGGAACTGGCCATCACATCTCTGTCCCCAGATGAGCAGACAGCAGTGGGGGACCTCCCTGCAGAGGCAAACATGCTTCCCCATGGCGGGAATGCCTCTGGGCTGTGTCAGGAACAACAAAGCTGCAGCCCTCTCAGAAGCGCCAGGGATATAGTGGTATAATGGTCTTAGATACGAAGAAAAGGCAAAAGTGAAACATGTTCATATTAAACAGTTAAAAAAAACTGCAGTCACAGTTGATGGAGGAATATAGCCTCCCCTGAAGATCGCTAAGCCTCGCTAAATCTTTCAATACCCTGACTTACTCCAAAAGAACCAGTCTGCCAAAGAACAAAGGTCAGCCACTGCATTACCCACTGCAGGGCTGGTTTATGGGTGTTTCCAGGGGACCGGCTCCCCAGATGACTAGATGAGGTTTCTTCATTTAAAATGCAAAGATAATTCCTGAGAACATAAAGCACACTCTCCGAAAGGCTACAGTAAATCAATTTTTCTGGCCTGTGTACAATCTAGATTTAGCCACTTAGTTCATCTTAATAAACAAGTTACTCATTCAAAGGAAAATAAATGAAATGTTTTGCCTTGAGGGACAGTTTTATTTTTAATGGTTTGGTGCTATGGTGACAGAAGTAATGTTCTGCGACGTGAACTGCCTTTTGTTCTTCAGGAGCTCTTGAGGACGGGTTGGGGGCAGGGTGGGGTAACGGGCTGTCACTCTCTTGAGTTCACCCCACTGGTGAACATAAGCACGAGATCTTTCTCCTGCTTCTGTCTTTGCCACAGATACATCTGCTCTTGCAAGGAGCTTCATTAAAAGAAACTGTGGTTTATCTTGCTAAGCGATCAGTGCAATGTTGGGGGCTTTGACGTATTACTTCATTTTTTTAAGCAAGTAATGCCAATGAAAATGGAACTCAAGGAGAAGGGATTTCTCTTTTAAAACATAATGAGTAGTAGAACTATCATGTTGCAGTCTGACTCCTTTTTTTTTTTTCTTTTTCCTGGACGCAGGCCTCTCACTGTTGTGGCCTCCCCCGCCGCGGAGCACAGGCTCCGGACGCGCAGGCTCAGTAGTTGTGGCTCACGGGCCCAGCCGCTCCGTGGCACCTGGGATCCTCCCGGACCAGGGCACGAACCCGTGTTCCCTGCATCGGCAGGCGGACTCTCAACCACTGCGCCACCAGGGAGCCCTGACTCCTTTTATAAATATTATGATATCTTGAAAGGAAGCTTAGGGCATGCCAAAATTATGCCATTCTAAATGATGAAGGTATAGAGCACATTATCAAATTATCTAAGGAATTAACATGATTAGTCCAAAAAGACACTGATTATGTAAGTCTCTAAAGAAATACAAAGATGATACACAGAGAACCAATTTCTACTATCCCAGCTTCCCAGGTCCAAAGTACGTCCTCAAAGGACTGTAAGACTCTGAGGAATAGAAACCAGGCCCGATTCCCTTCTGTCTCCTGGAGCTTAATGCCTGGGAGAGGGCAGACACTGAATGAATATGTTCTGAAGGAATGAACAAGTGAGTGAGTGAGTGAACTAACAAATGAAATGACTCCGCAGAGAGGGAAACGCCTCCACTGGCTTCTGGAACAAAGTTCTGTCTCTGCACAACCTGAGGAGGCACCTTCTCTGTGACTAGTACCATCGCCACCCTAGTCTCAAAGAGGCCTGTTCACTACTCAGGGAGATCAGTTCTCCTCAGGAACTGAATCCTCTTCACAGGAATTCTTGCAAATGTCCACACAACATTCCAGTGAAGCGAGGTTCCTCGGACCATGTCACGGTTAAGGCACCTGGCACATCACTGGGGAACCTTCCACTGGTGCCACCATCCGGCACCAGCATAAACCGAACCTGAGGACACCTTCCATCACAACCTGAGACCAGTAGAGTATACACAGCAGGTGGAGAGTTTTGGTCTGGGAAAAGGAGGAGAAACAAAAGGGAAGGGCTGAGGAAAAAGATTTAAGCGGAAGAAGACAGGCAATCCCAGCAGCCTCAGTGTGGTCTGACTTAAAGTCACCCTCTTGACGAAGCCTTTCCGAATTCAGCTCAGCAGACAGAATGCCTCCCTCTTCTGAGCTGAATTGTGCTGTTCAGCATTCCTCTTTTAGCACCTACCATAGTCTGTCTTACAGTTTTTTATGCACTCGCTTTCTTCTTCCAAAGCCTCAATAAACCACAAGCTTCATAGGGACAGGACTACATCTCACCCATCTTCCCATTTTTTTAGGTCATGCGGGAACACGATGGGCGCTTAGAAAATATTTACTGATTTAAATTAAGTTGAAATTGAGAATGAAAAAAGGACAGAAACAAATTGGAAACTATGAGAGAGTCTGGAAAATTCTAGGAAAAATAGGACTAAAGCCGTATGTCAATCATTTAAGAAAAGAATAAAAGGAAGATGGAACAACAAAAACATAACATCAAGGTAAGAGGCACCAAAAGAAGACAAACGATAAAACATGATCAAACCAGAAAGTGGAAGAAATAAATATGTTAATTTTCATGTCAGAATATTATAGCAACCCATATACACCAATATCAAAGACTGCTGTTCCGGGCTTCCCTGGTGGCGCAGTGGTTGAGAGTACGCCTGCCGATGCAGGAGACACGGGTTCATGCCCCGGTCCGGGAAGATCCCACATGCCACGGAGCGGCTGGGCCCGTGAGCCATGGCCGCTGAGCCTGCATGTCCGGAGCCTGTGCTCCGCAACGGGAGAGGCCACAGCAGTGAGAAGCCCGCGTACCGCAAAAAAAAAGACTGCTGTCCCACATGGCCTCAGAGCCTAGAGAAGGCAGAGCTAAAACAACATCTGACAGAGGAGCATGTCAATTCAGTAAAAACAGGATCATTTTGGTCACTTAAGAGCAACATACATTCATGGTGGAAAAAGGTTTTTGTCTTAAAATTTCTTTCAAGTTGCTAGTCAATTCTGTTCAAATATAACTTGTTTTTGGAGTTCTACCAGGCAGGAAAAACATATTATACTTTGCTCAGAATGAAATAACAGACATATACTGGTGTGAATGCAAAAGGGGTTTGTGACCATATTCTTTAAGCTCCTTCACTTCACAGACAAGCCTAAAGAGTCGCCTTTGCTGGGTGTTCTCTTTCCTTAATACAGGACATTAGCTGCTACATGAGGCATGAACAATGCTAGGCCAACCCCCTGGAGACAGAGACTAGGAAACAGAAACCGCGCTCCTAAAACAAACTGTGCTTCTGACTTAGGCCTGAGCTGTGCAAACCCGTCAGGCATGTAGGCAGAGGAGGTACCAGTCTCCAGAAGGAACATGCCCAGACCTTGGGGAGACTGCTAATCAATTACAGAGAGAATAGTTTTCCGGGTGTGGGCATTTCTGTGATGCCTGTGGTCCGGATACTGCACACACAAGAACACGAGGATTTGTCTAAGTAGCGGGGAGACTGGGGTGTGCAGTGGGCAGTGTTAAACACAGGTGGCCCCGGGACTCTCAGCCACTGAGCATCCATCTCAAAGGGCCCTCCCATCTATGAGGTATCCACCAAATTATAAACTCAGGTGTGTAGGCACCATCTCCAGGTCCTTCATTCCTCTGAAACAGATTTCCCTGCTAACAAAATTTCAGCTTCTGGTCCCTCTGAAGAGAAAACAATGTCATAGGAAGGAGTACAGAAGTGCTGTGGGAGTCTTACTGTATGGACAGAAAGAAACTGCATTGTAGATTTCAAATTTTAGAAAGATTTGCATTCCGGTATAATGATTATGCCACAGTTACCTCAAGGTGGCCCCAGGCTCCATCCCCAATCAGGAAACCCTGCGGTCCAGACGAATAGTGATGGGGTAAAGTAGGACGGTGCAAGCCCACAACTCGGTCCTGCCACAGCGACACCTCTCTGGTGACTTCATGCGAAGTTACATGAAGTGTGCAGACTTTGGGCCCAAAACTAGGGCAAATTCTGAATTCACGCCAGCAGGACGGCTGAATGCAGCCGACTGGGCTGCTGCTCTGCAATGTCTCAGAGGAGAAAGACAAAGCCAGGTCACACGGGGAAGAATGGGAGAGGGCCCTAGACTTGTGGGGAACGGAGCAGAAGATAGAAGAGAGCCTAAAGGATGTGTATCCATCACAAGAGGAGAGCAGGTCTGGAGCGGAGGTGGGGGTCCTGCAAGAACACAGCTTTTCCAGTCCCAGCTCCACCACCTGTTACCATGAGCGAGCCCACTTCATCTCTCTGAGTCCCAATTCCCACCCTTTAAAATGGAGACAAACAGCACACCTCTCTCCCAGACAGGATGTCGGGAGAGTGCCTCCACGATGGGACACTCCACATGCACTATTACCAGGCACTGCCCCAGAGGCCCAGCCATCTCCCACTTCCACTTGAAGTTCCCAGATAGACTATCTCGTGTGTGTGTGTGTGTGTGTGCGTGCATGCACGCGGGGTCAGTGACCTTGGGGCATGACTGAGGTGTGCTCCCCTCTCACTGGTCCCCAGGCCTCAGGCTCTCTCCTGAGTACCCCACCTCCAGGGCTGCGTGCTAAATGCACAGGTCATGTGGTTTGGTGCCGACGAGAAGTCAGACTGCATTTTCTAAAAAACAGAGAAGAAAAGACTGCTCCCAAGAGAGAACTAGACAGTTCCTGATAGTTCTTTCATTGTTTGTGGGTAAAGTAGGGGAAGAGGAGGACAAGAGAAAGCAAAGAGGATTTTTCTTTCTTTATGAAAAGTTATCATGAACTCTGCCAAAAATACAAAGTAAAATACAATAAACAACATGTATCCACATCAGAAGGCCCTCACCAGGGGCCGCGTCCTCGAGCAAGCCCCGTGCAGGTACGCAGGGAAGAGCCCCAGCTCAGACCAGAAATGGGATTCTACAGGTGACTGCGCCTTTCAGCTGCCTTGGGTTTTAAGGCTGGCCTCCAGAGCCAGATCATTTTTGGTCCCCTCAAGAGGAAGAAAGCTAGACGGCTGTGGTGGGAAGGGAGATGGCTCCGTGCCTTTGGATGGTGGATCTCAGCAGGGAGAGACTTTCCACTGCATTACTGATGGGAGAGCCTCGGGCCACACAGGGGCTCCGACAGCTATCTGGGGATCCTGTGGTGACTGTTCCCATCCCACGCCCAGCCAAGCGGCCCCTGGTTTGGCTGGACGCTGGGCCTTTTCCGTCACAAGGGAATACTGCGTTTAGCAACAGTTGGCTAGTTTTTTTCTTTCAGGCCCATCGCTGGGAAACACCACCACAAGAAAACACGAAGCCTGTACAAACATTCCCTTGGTGTGAGCTTTTAAAACTGTCATATTTCCCCGGGATATATTTTTGCTCTCAAAAACAGCAGGATGGGACTCAAGACGCCAATGTAGAGAATGGACTTGAGGACACGGGGAGGGGGAAGGGGAAGCTGGGACGAAGTGAGAGAGTGGCATGGACATATATACACTACCAAATGTAAAACAGATAGCTACTGGGAAGCAGCTGCATAGCACAGGGAGATCAGCTCAGTACTCTGTGACCACCTAGAGGGGTGGGATAAGGAGGGTGGGAGGGAGACGCAAGAGGGAGGGGATATGGGGATATATGTATATGTACAGCTGATTCACTTTGTTGTACAGCAGAAACTAACACAACAATGTAAAAGCAATTATACTCCAATAAGGATGTTAAAAAGAAAAAACAAACAAACAGGGCTGTGGTATCCAGAGGAGAAATGAACGTCACCAGTGGCAAAGAGAGGGTGAAACTGCAGAAGGCGGATATGTCTTCCGAAAGGATTTCCCAGGTCTGGGAGGTTTCTCCAGGGAAGGAAAAAGCTACAGACCTGGCTCTTCCGAACACCTCTTCGGGAAGAGCCTAGTTCCTGCAGGGCGCAGAAGCATCTGAGAAGGGCCTTGGAAACTGCCCCGGGGCCCTGCTCTGCAACCTGCCGAGTTCACCAGGACGGAGGCGAAAAGAGCCGCTGTGAGCCTCAGAGGCTCCCAGGCTCCATGAGTCCAGCTTCTCCTCCTTCGCGATAACCTTCTCTGGAAATGCTTTCATCCTCCAGCTTCAATTCTGACCTGACCCTGGTCCTCAGAACTGACATGAGGACACGCAGAACTCTGCTGAGAAAGAAAATAGAATGACCCAAACAAGAGAATAGTGGCGGGCTTCCCTGGTGGCGCAGTGGTTGAGAGCCCGCCTGCTGATGCAGGGGACATGGGTTCGCGCCCCAGTCCAGGAAGATCCCACATGCCGCGTAGCGGCCGGGCCCGTGAGCCATGGCCGCTGAGCCTGCGCGTCCGGAGCCTGTGCTCCGCAATGGGAGAGGCCACAACAGTGAGAGGCCCGCGTACCAAAAAGGGTCCCTTTCCTCTGCCTTGCCTAAGGAGCATCCTCCTTCCTGTGTCTCCTGGCGTAGCCTGAAAACAGTCCAGAGGGTAGATCTCTACCCTCCTTCCATCTTCCACAAAGGCCCCTAGGCTCTACCACGTTATATGAATGGTCACATGACCTGACATTCAAAACCCTTTTAAAAACCTCATGGTCAATGAATCAAGTCCATCTTTAGGCTGACGTTCAAGACCCCCATGACTTGCCTCCAACCTGCATTTCCCCTGTGACCTACGACTATTTCTCGGCACATATCTAATTCTCAATCGAAGCCAGGGGCGCCTTGCATTGTTTCCTCCATGTACACACATTCTCTGAACCTACTCCTGCAATGCCCAGCTTCCACTCTCCTGTCAACATCTCACCCATCCTCCAGGCAGCCTCTCCAGGAAGCCTTCCTGGCTCGCCCCAGACAAAAGGGGCACCTTCATTGTGTGAGTCCTAATGCCCCTGCTGTACCCTTCTGGAGGCCTCATTATGTGCTTTTTCTTTTCCAGTTTTGCATCTATGTCTATACTTGTCTTCTCTCCTCCATTAGATTAATCGATTTGCTAACGTCCTCTAAGTGTCTACTGTGTTCTAGCTTCTGTAGAAAATCCAAAGACAGGAAAATCCAAAGGTCCTTAACCTCAAGGGGTTTACAATCTGGTTGGGAAATAAAGAGCAACAACTGGTCTCATCTTCATATTCCCTGAGTGCCCAGAATGCAGGAGATGGCCACAATGAAGCACTTGAATGTAGTCACAGGTTTCACTTGCAAGCATATTGAAAGGAAGGAGTTGGGTTAGCCAAGCTCATAGTGACCTATGGTGGTGACCCACATGTGTCATATTTTTCGATGTGACACCGAGGGAAACAGTAGCCTATGGCCACTCTGGCAAACTGTCCCCCTATGTTACCTTTACCCCTAACCCAGAAGCCTTGCTGTTGTACCCTAAAAATCAACCTGGAGATGCTGGACCCTGGGTGGGAGGAAACAAATGAAAGGAAACAAGTATCATTTTTTTGCTTTTTTTTTTGTGGTACACGGGCCTCTCACTGTTGTGGCCTCTCCCGTTGCAGAGCACAGGATCCGGATGCGCAGGCTCAGCGGCCATGGCTCACGGGCCCAGCAGCTCCACGGCACGTGGGATCTTCCCGGACCAGGGCACGAACCCACGTCCCCTGTATCGGCAGTCGGACTCTCAACCACTGCACCACCAGGGAAGCTCAAGAAGTATCATTTTGTAAATAGAGATATTCCCTTACCTCTCCCAGCCTCTTCCTCAATTACGCTAACCTCAAGGACTTCCTGTGCCTATCTCACCTCTCCCCAGGAAAGAAAATAAGCTCCAGCAGAAGCAGCCAACCGGCCCTCTGGAGAAGGCTGAATCAATGCAGCTCTCCAACAAGTCTATTTATTTTATATCCTTAGTGAGAGAACCACCACTGAAAATGACCAACTTGTGTCAATTACAGAATACAAGGGCCTGGTGCTGTCAATGGGGGAAGATAAATGTAAATTACAGCTCACTGAACTCCAGTGAATTGGCTGTTAAGTGGGACAATGGGCTAAAAGATGTTGTTTAAAGCACCTCATTAATAAAATTCAAAATTGTTTTCTGCAATTATGTGCAATCATTGGTTATTTTACCCCTAGCCAAGCAGAGTCCCACTGCCAATCTATCGCTTGGTTTCCCTTGCCAAGAAAATGTCCCTGGCACAGAGGTGAGAATAGAAGAGGAAGCTCCATCCGAGGAGCCCTTGATTAGTTAACAGAGAATTATCGAGAAAAGAAAACAGCTGAAAAAGGAAACCAGAGAGGATCTCGCCAAGGCAGTGCTCCAGCTGCAAAGCCCACCTCCCATGACTTCTGCATCAGCTTCCCAGATAGTTTTGCAGCCAGAAAGCAAAGGGAAGGGCTACTCCCTCCTCTGCTGCTCCCTCCTGCTGCAGCACCTTTTTGCTTTACATCTTCTAGCAGACCTGACGGTGTTTGCACCTGGTGAGAAACTGACCAATGCAGGACAGAAACGTATGCTTTTCTTTACCAAAAATGATGGTAAAAATGTGATGTGTGAAAAATGTGTGTGTGTGTGTTTGTGTGCACGTTTTGGAGGAGTTGTGGGAAGGTGGGCTGTGGGACGTGGAAATTAGTAACTCAGCATGGAGGAGGGAAAAGCTCCCAAACCCGTTAGAATGTAGACCATTCTATGGCCTCATTCCATGTGAATGCCCCACAAATTCTATCATGTTTCCTATGGTGAGTCCTGCCTTAATTCCCTGCATTCTATTGATTTGCTTCATTAATTTGCTCCGCCCACTCTACTCTCCCCTTCTCCATGCCAGCACCGCACTAGCCTTCAGGGCCACGGGTGCCTCCCTTTGAGGAGCTGGGCTGAGATGCCAACTAAATGTCATCATACTGTCATACAGAGTGAAGTGAGTTAGAAAGAGAAAAACAAATATCGTATATTAACGAATATATGTGGAATCTGAAAAAATTGTATAGACGATCTAATTTACAAAGCAGAAATACAGACGTAGACACAGAGAACAAACGTATGGATACCAAGGGGGAAGGGGGAGTGGAATGAACTGGGGGATTCGGATTGACATATATATCACTATTGATACCATTTATAAAATAGATAACTAATGAGAGCCTACTGTATAGCACAGGAACTCTACTCAGTGCTCTGTGGTGACCTAACTGGGAAGGAAATCCAAAAAAGAGGGGACATATGTATACATATGGCTGATTCACTTTGCTGTACAGTAGAAACTAACACAATATTGTAAAGCACCTATACGCCAATAAAAATTAAAATAAAATAAAATAAAATATTTTTATTTTTAAATGTCATCATCCTGATTCAGACTTGATCATTCCAGCCAGTCAAAATCACCTGGACTCTTAATTCTGTGGTCTCTGTCTGGTGTTGTTATAGATTTCATGTACTTGGTTTCTTTCTATATTTTCCACATTCTCTATAATAAGTATATATCACTTTTATAAACAGAGAGATTTTAACTTCCTACTTTAATATAATATTTACTTTTTAGACATTCACAGAAAGATACACAAGGAAGAGGGCTATGTACCAGATGAAGGAACAAGATAAAACCCCACAAAAACAACGAAATGAAGTGGAGACAGGCAACCTTCCAGAAAAAGAATGCAGAATAATGAGAGTGAAGATGATCCAGGACCTCAGAAAAACAATGGAGGCAAAGACTGAGGAGATGAAAGAAATGTTTAACACAGATCTAGAAGAATTAAAGAAAAAAAAACCTAGAAAAATTAAAGAACAAACAGAGATGAACAATACAATAACTGAAATGAAAAATACACTAGAAGGAATCAATAGCACAACAACTGAGGCAGAAGAACGGATAAGTGACCTGGAAGACAGAATGGTGGAATTCACTGCTGCAGAACAGAATAAAGAAAAAAGAATGAAAAGAAATGGAGACAGCTTAAGAGACCTCGGGGACAACATTAAACGCAACAACATTCGCATTATAGGGGTCCCAGAAGGAGAAGAGAGAGAGAAAGGACCAGAGAAAATATCTGAAGAGATTAGAGTCGAAAACTTCCCTAACATGGGAAGGGAAATAGCCACTCACGTCCAGGAAGCACAGCGAGTCCCATACAGGATAAATCCAAGGAGAAACATGCTGAGACACACAGTAATCAAATTGGCAAAAATTGAAGACAAAGGAAATTTATTGAAAGCAGCAAGGGAAAAACGACAAATAACATACAAGGGAACTCCCATAAGGTTAACAGCTGATTTCTGAGCAGAAACTCTACAAGCCAGAGGGAGTGGCATGATATACTTAAGTGATGAAAGGGAAGAACCTACAACCAAGATTACTCTACCCGGCAAGGATCTCATTCAGATTTGATGGAGAAATCAAAAGCTTTACAGACAAGCAAAAGCTAAGAGAATTCAGCACCACCAAACCGGCTCTACAACAAATGCTAAAAGAAGTTCTCTAAGTGGGAAACACAAGAGAAGAAAAGGACCTACAAAAACAAACCCAAAACAATTAAGAAAATGGTCATAGGAACATACATATCAATAATTACCTTAAACGTGAATGGATTAAATGCTCCAACCAAAAGACACAGTCTTGCTGAATGGATACAAAAACAAGACCCATATATATGCTCTCTACAAGAGATGCACTTCAGACCTAGAGACACATACAGACTGAAAGTGAGGGGATGGAAAAAGATATTCCATGCAAATGGAAATCAAAAGAAAGCTGGAGTAGCTATACTCATATCAGATAAAATAGACTTTAAAATAAAGAATGTTACAAGAGACAAGGAAAGATACTACATAATGATCAAGAGATCAATGCAAGAAGAAGATACAACAATTATATATGCACCCAACGTAGGAGCACCTCAATACATAAGGCAACTGCTTACAGCTCTAAAAGAGGAAATCGACAGTAACACAATAATAGTGGGGGACTTTAACACCTCACTTACACCAATGGACAGATCATCGAAAATGAAAATAAATAAGGAAACAGAAGCTTTAAAGGACACAATAGACCAGAGAGATTTAATTGATATTTATACGACATTCCATCCAAAAACAGCAGATTACACTTTCTTCTCAAGTGCGCACGAAACATTCTCCAGGATAGATCACATCTTGGGTCACAAATCAAGCCTCAGTAAATTTAAGAAAATTGAAATCATATCAAGCATCTTTTGTGACCACAACGCTATGAGATTAGAAATCAATTACAGGGGAAACAACATAAAAAACACAAACACATGAAAGCCAAACAATATGTTACTAAATAACCAAGAGATCACTGAAGAAATCAAAGAGGAAATCAAAAAATACCTAGAGACAAATGACAATGAAAACACGACGCTCCAAAACCTGTGGGATGCAGCAAAAGCAGTTCTGAGAGGGAAGTTTACAGCTATACAAGCCTTCCTCAAGAAACAAGAAAAATCTCAAATAAACAATCTAACCTTACACCTAAAGGAACTAGAGAAAGAAGAACAAACAAAACCCAAAGTTACCAGAAGGAAAGAAATCATAAAGATCACAGCAGAAATAATAGAAACAAAGAAAACAATAGCAAAGATCAATAAAACTAAAAGCTGGGTCTTTGAGAAGATAAACAAAATTGATAAACCATTACCCAGACTCATCAAGAAACAGAGGGAGAGGACTCAAATCAATAAAATTAGAAATGAAAAAGGAGACATTACAACAGACACCACAGAAATACAAAGCATCCTAAGAGGGTGCTACAAGCAACTCTATGCCAATAAAATGGACAACCTGGAAGAAATGGACAAATTCTTAGAGAGGTATAACCTTCCAAGACTGAACCAGGAAGAAATAGAAAATACGAACAGACCAATCACAAGTAATGAAATTGAAACTGTGATTAAAAATCTTCCAACAAACAAAAGTCCAGGACTAGATGGCTTCACAGATGAATTCTATCGAACATTTAGTGAAGAGCTAACACCCATCCTTCTCAAACTCTTCCAAAAAATTGCAGAGGAAGGAACACTCCTAAACTCATACTATGAGGCTACCATCACCCTGGTACCAAAACCAGGCAAAGATACTACAGAAAAAGAAAATTACAGACTGTTATCACTCATGAACATAGATGCAAAAATCCTCAGCAAACAGAATCCAACAGCACATTAAAAGGATCATACACCATGATCAAGTGGGATTTATCCCACGGATGCAAGGATTCTTCAATATACGCAAATCAATCAATGTGATACACCATATTAACAAATTGAAGGAGAAAAACCATATGATCATCTCAATAGATGCAGAAAAAGCTTTTGACAAAATTCAACACTCATTTATGATAAAAACTTTCCAGAAAGTGGGCACAGAGGGAACCTACCTCAACATAATAAAGGCCATATTTGACAAACCCACAGCAAGTATTCTCAATGGTGAAAAACTGAAAGCATTTCCTCTAAGATCAGGAATGAGACAAGGATTTCCACTCTCACCAGTATTATTCAACATAGTTTTAGAAGTCCTAGCCATGGCAATCAGAGAAGAAAAAGTAATAAGAGGAATACAAATTGGAAAAGAAGTAAAACTTTCACTGTTTGCAGATGACATGATACTATACATAGAGAATCCTAAAAATGCCACCAGAAAACCACTAGAGCTAATCAATGAATTTGGTAAAGTTGTAGGACAGAATTAATGCACAGAAATCTCTTGCATTGCTATACACTGATGAAAAATTTGAAAGAGAAATTAAGGAAACATTCCCATTTACCACTGCAACAAAAAGAATAAAATACCTAGGAATTAACCTACCTAGGGAGACAAAAGACCTGTATGCAGAAAACTATAAGACACTGATGAAAGAAATTAAAGATGATACCAATAGATGGAGAGATATACCATGTTCTTGGATTGGAAGAAACAATATTGTGATAATGACTATACTACCCAAAGCAGTCTACAGATTCAATGCAATCCCTATAAAATTATCAATGGCAGTTTTTACAGAACTAGAACAAAAAATCTTAAATTTTCTATGGAGACACAAAAGACCCCAAAGAGCCAAAGCAGTCTTGAGGGAAAAAAATGGAGCTGGAGGAACAGACCCCCCTGACTTCAGACTATACTACAAAGCTACAGTAATCAAGACAATATGATGCTGGCACAAATACAGAAACATAGGGCAATGGAACAAGATAGAAAGCCCAGAGATAAACCCACACACCTATGGTTAACTAATCTATGACAAAGGAGGCAAAGATATACAATGGAGAAAAGACAGTCTCTTCAATAAGTGGTGCTGGGAAAACTGGACAGCATGTAAAAGAATGAAATAAGAACACTCCCTAACACCATACACAGAAATAAACTCAAAATGGATTAGAGACCTAAATGTAAGACCAGACACTATAAAACTCTCAGAGGAAAACATAGGAAGAACACTCTTTGACAAAAATCACAGCAAGATCTCTTTTGATCCACCTCCTAGAGTAATGGAAATAATAAAAAAAATAAACAAATGGGACCTAATGAAACTGCAAAGCTTTTGCACAGCAAAGGAAACCATAAACAAGATGAAAAGACAACCCTCAGAATAGGAGAAAATATTTGCAAACCAATCAATGGATAAAGGATTAATCTCCAAAATATATAAACAGGGCTTCACTGGTGGCGCAGTGGTTGAGAGTCCGCCTCCCGATGCAGGGGACACAGGTTTGTGCCCTGGTCTGGGAAGATACCACATGCCGTGGAGCGGCTAGGCCCGTGAGCCATGGCCGCGGAGCCTGCGCATCCGGAGCCTGTGCTCTGCAACGGGAGAGGCCACAACAGTGAGAGGCCCGCATACCGCAAAAAAAAAAAAAAAAAAGACACATGCACCCCAATGTTCACTGCAGCACTATTTACAATAGCCAGCTCATGGAAGCAACCTAAATGTCCATCGACAGACGAATGGATAAAGAAGATGTGGTACATATATACAATGGAATATTACTCAGCCATAAAAAGGAACGAAGTTGAGTCATTTGTTGAAACGTGGATGGATCTAGAGCCTGTCATACAGAGTGAGGTTAGTCAGAAAGAGAAAAACAAATATCGTATATTAACGCATGTATGTGGAACCTATAAAAATGGTACAGATGAACCGGTTGGCAGGGCAGAAGTTGAGACACAGGTGTAGAGAACAAATGTATGGACACCAAGGGGGGAAAACCATGGTGGGGTGGGGATGGTGGTGTGCTGAACTGGGCGATTGGGATTGATATGTATACACTGACGTGTATAAAATTGATGACTAATAAGAACCTGCTGAAAAAAAAAAAGGATTTACTACATACTTATTTATCCTTGGTATTATGATTACCATTAAAATTGTTACATCTTACTATTGTTTAAATTTTTAAAAAAAGAAATATAATATTTACTTTTTAAAGAGCTAAGCACAAGGGAGCAGAAGTGGCGTGCAGTCAGAGGGTTTGTGGGAATTTGCCAGTCCTGCCTCGTGACAGTCTCACCTGAGGCACAACCGACCCGCACAGCCGCAGTCGACAGCAGCACCGCAACCCAGGGTTAGAGGCGATGCATCCAGACACTCTCCAGGATTCTCCCGGCCTCCTTCAACAGAGACACATCTTATTCCTTGAAGCAGCCATTGAGGTTAATTCTCCAGATCAATAACTGCCTACATCACCCTGTGCAATGGCGTCTTAGGTTACTTCCCAGCCTGAAGTTGGTATTCTAATGTCAAGAACATATTATCGCCTGAAGAAAACACATTATTTAACAACTGTATTCTATTCCCACGCCCCTTCCCCGCTCACCAGGAAAGTCGATTTAAGACATATCACATGAAATGCATTATCCTTTGTGCGAAGAAGGGGTTGGGGTGGTGGATTGCCAGGGACAGATGCCAACAGTGGAAGAAGTGGGGACCACACTGGGTGCGGGTACGAGGAGGGTCCCAGGCTTCACACCCCATTTCTATACCCAGTAACCCCATTTCTCCCCACCTGAGCAAAAGATTTTCACAGTCATGCCTTCAGCCTGTCCAGGTAGCTGGAGAGTGAGCAGGGGCTGCTGATACTTCAGGACACGGAGTTTGAATAAACACGAGAGCGCCCATGTTAGAGCGCCCTACAGAGACGAACTCTGGCTGCCTCGCCTGATTCTCTGAGCACAGCAAAGTCTGGATTCAGAAAAGTTTCCCTGGAAAGGCTGCTCTGTTGCATTAGCCCAGAATGAGATGCCGTGCGAGGACCATCTTGGAAGTGGTTTTATACAGGAAGATTTGCTGGCTAGTAGGCCAGCAACGTCACAGGGCTGTTTTGCTTTCCCAGTGGAATGTCGCCGTTGTCGATTGAGCAAATGTAGTTTGGAACCATGTCATTCTTATGGTAATTAGTGTTGCTGGTTGAGCGTATTATTGTTATTATTACTGTGTACTTCAAACACTATTTCCCATAGATTCTTATGAGAAGATTCAATAACGCAGTACGAGTTCTGTGCTTTCGTTATTTTATCCTATAGGACAAACAGGAATTAGTATACTTTCCACACACCTTCACAATGATAATCACTATGAATTATAGACATAATTCTGGCATATCTAACAATAAACTGCATTATTTACAAACATTAACTATAGTAATGGTCTTTTTAACAGAATTTAGTACCCTGGCATGCACCCGATCCGGTGCGTTAGGGAGGCTGTGAGCTAGTAGGTGCCACTAGTAGCCTGAATGTACAGCGGATGCTAAACAAACACATTGACTCCTTTTATTACCCCAATTAAGGCTGTTAATGCACAATTATGAAGTACCTCACCAAACAAAGTTCCGTACAAGAAAAAGATAAAAACTTGAAATTTTAAGGAGAACTATTTGCTTTGAGGTTGAAACAGAGCCACAAGAGGAATTTAAGAGATCCTCACAGCACATAAGATGCATTTCACTACAGCTTCAAATTAATAGTTTCTAGGGTGGATGTTCCAAGTAGTATTTATACTTAGGGCTCTAGTTGGAATATTTCATATATGAATTATTATCATCTGTGAAGCTCCACTGTGGTTTTTGTTTGTTCCTCCTTCCAGGGACAAACAGGCCCCATCATTTCCCTGTTTCACTGGCACCCAAGCCTGGCTTGACAATGACTGCAGAAGGATATACGAAATGAACCTAAAGTATCTCTGTGTAAAGATGTAAGCTAATTGCTGACTCCCTGCAAGCTATTCGTGCCCTGGCATGAACAGCATGGGGATTTACACTCCTCTCGGGAACTGGACCCAGTTCCCAACGACATCCAAGGAGCTCTCATTGACATCAGTTTCCATGAAAGCTTTACCCATAAGCTCTAACTACTTAAGTTCACGTAGCAGCACCAACCCTCCTCTGCTTCTTTTGGGCTCTGGCCACTGGAATATGCACGGGGCCACAAAGCATTCAGAACATTTTCAGATTTGCCGGAATAAATGACATGACAGAGATGCCAAGACACTGGCTGCCGACAGTCAGGGTTGGAGAGTGAGGCTAGGGCCTCGGGTAAAGATGCTCTCCTGCTGCACCCCCAGGAGAGGCAGGAGGAAGTGCCTCGTGGAAACAGCGCTGGACAGAAGTCCACCTCCCGACTCAAGATAAAACAAAGGCAAGAAAATCTTTCAAATCTTTAAACATGGACAAATGCTAGTTGTGTGGTAACTGGGGGGTCCCATAATGCATTCCACACACAACCATAAATATCTGCCCCATGGTCTCTCGTGACAGCTTGAAATCCTTGCTGTTACGGCATTTTCCCAGTGAAAATTCAAAGGTACCCATCTCGAAACACCATAGGATATGATCAATAAATATTTGCTGAGTAAAAATCTATGAAAAAAGTAGGCGGAGGGGAAATAATGTATATGTATTAAACGTCTACTGTGTCAGAAACCATCCTCATGACAACCCATGCAAGAAGCAACTATCATTATGCCCATTTTTCTTATGGGCACCAAAATCAGCTTCCTTGTAACTTCAACCCACTTTCAAATGGAGAAACTGAGGTTAAGAAAAGTTAAGTCATTTTTCCAAGCTCAGACAACTAGATCGGGATTTGGACCTCAATCTGCCAGACTTCAACGCCCATGCTCTTTCCACCAAACCCTATGAGTGCGTGTCCTCCAGTGTAAGGGAACTTTTCAATCATTTTCTTGGAGTAAATTTAGTACAGGTAGAGGGACACAAGAGCTTCCTTCTGCAGTGAGGACGCCGGGGAGTGTTGAGAGGGACCAGAGACATAAATTTGAGCTCTCCCTGCCAACAACAGTTCCCAGGTCTTACTGAAGATGCATAATGACAGCAAGGGGCAGCCTGCGCGGAAGAGCTTAGGGGAGATGTGGTACAAAGGACCGAGTCGTTCAAAATGGGATAATTGAGTACATATGGCCTGCCTAGCAATCCTAAATAAAGCTGCTCTGTAATTCTAATGCCCCAAGGCCAACATAACATAGACCAAGGAGCCTCCCGCCTTTCAATATTCAGGCAGACTTATAAAACAAGAGCAACTTTAAAACCCTGACAGGAAATAAAAGGTTTCTCCCTGAAGCAGAAAGTCAAGCTGCCTTCTCAGATACAATCATACCCCTGTGAAAAATAGCTGAGGGTAAAAATTCTCCCTATTAAAAAAAATCCCTACAGAAGCATGGCAAAATTAGAAATGGATCCCCTTACCCCACTCGCCCCTAAAAAGGAGGCTTGTTTCCATTTCAGAACATACTTTAAATAGTAGATAATGGCTTCTGGTAATGTTTAGCTTTGATTTCTTCAGGCTGTGAATCTAAGGAAGTGGAAAGCTGGTTTTATGTTAAAGCAAAGATCTAAGGCCTAGAATTACAAGTCGTTCATTGTAGTTATCCTCTGCCTCTAGGTGGTTGTCTTAAAAGTTATAAAGGTGCAATTATCCAGGTGGCTAATAACCTTTCTGAATTCAGAATTCCAGTGGTCATGGAAGAAACCACAAGCAGAGCTGAACAGCAGAAAGCAAATGGGACAAATCTGAAAACACCAAGAATTCAGAACCCAGTAACATAACAACCCTGGCTGGCACCCAAGGATCTCTGCGTCCTCTCTACTAAGAAATCTTAAGGCAGGTAACTGTGCTTGCTCTGTTGACGGAACTGTTTCATTTCGAGCGTAGTATTATCTATATTCTAACAGCTATGTTATTTCAAAGTGGAACTGACCCGGCCTATTTGTATGTATAACTTGTAATAACTTGAAAATCAGGAGGTGAGGCAGTGGTGATACTGAGATTGTATTTCACTCAGGTAAGGTGATCCAGACCCAAGAGCCCGGGTCTCAAGCCCAACTCCAATTCTTAGCCATGTGGCCTTGAGCAAGTCCCTTAATTGCTGTAGTCTTTAGCTGCCTTACCTGTAAAAATGAAGATAACAAGCCTCCTTCTCAGGTTCTTGTAGGGATGATACTGGGCACATGGTATGGGATTAATAAACCTTTTTCTAAAAAGGTTACCTTTTAACCCTGTTACCTTTTTCACAAAATAAGAATAAAGAAGCATCGACACAATGCCTCATATAAATATGTCTCTTAAATAAAGAGGCAATAGCACAGTAGTCTTCACCCTATTTGAAAAATGCCCAGCACTATAGCCTCACCAACGCAACCAGTGTTATGCCTATACATATGCATTGTGATTTCAAGAATGCTTGGGAAGTCCTACTACTCCAAAATCAGTCCTGCCCACATCTGAAATTCAACAATTAGAGAGTCATTCCTTTGGATTAAAGATTTGATTTCTATGAAAAAGCAAGTTCCCCTGGAAGAAATACAATAATAATTCAAGCCTCTGTCAGTCATGTACAGTGACAATTTTTCATCCTTTTCTGAAAACAAAGACAAAAATGTAAATTAAGGTAACCAGGGACTGAAGGAGGAACGTAAGGGGTAGGCCCAAGGGGGAAAGGAAGACATATTTGGGAGGCTGGAGAAATTTATGAGTATACATGTACATTTCTATATACAAAGATACTGACATATTCTCTTGGGATGGAGATTGTACTGAACAGCACCTGCATTAATTATATTCCAAAATTTTAGGATTTCAGCCACAATATTCCTTCCTCAAAGTCCCTAGAGCTGCAGAAGATTTAAATATTTTGTCTCAGAGATTACCAGGGCTCTAGACAATATCAACCAGAGTCAAGAGACCAGAAGGGAAATAAAAAACGGTTCATGAAATTCTGTTCCTCGTTGAATGCCATGTGCTGCTACCATAGTCTCCCAATCCTTCATTGAGCATTTGTGAAAATGAGATTTAGGAGAGAAATGAGATTTGGGATTATCATTGCCCCTATCCTGGAAATTAAAAATAAATAAGCCAGTAAAAAAACAGCCCAGTGGGATCAACAAGACTGTTCATTACTTGTAGGGGTCAGGACCATCTCACATACTTTTTGAATCCCATAGCCATTGATAACACATATCAAGTGTATTACTGATGGACCATAAACTATATGAGGGCAGAAACCAGGTTTGTTTGGTTGACTATCAAATACACCTTGCACAAGGGCATGACTCATAGCAGCCTTTCAATAAATATTTGTGGATTGCATGAACAAATGAATGAACAAGTCGATGGATGGATGGATGAGTAGAATGAGAGATGCATGTAGAGACATATGGATCAGATGATTTAAATCTGGAAACAAAGGAGCAGCCTGAATTCTCCCCTACTCAGCTACCCACTACCATCCAATGTACACTTCTGAGCCCTACCATCCAAGGAAGGAAGGAGGGAAGGAAGTATATACATGCATGCATGTTGGGAGGGGGAGGTATATTAAATTCACTAATATTTTGTCCTCTTTTGTATGAGGACCTGCCACCCTACCAGGCACAAGTCTAAGGACATTTAGATTTGCATCTGGTGAGAACTGAAAGTGATAAAAGTTTGAGGGTAAAGGGTTTTCTAGGAGGAAGGAGACCTGTGTCTTACCTTAGCTCTGTCACTGGTCTTGTAACCGGGAAAAGCAATAATCTTTCTGGGCCTTAGTTTCCTCATCTCTAACATGAATGAAGTGAACCAGATGCCCTTGGGCCCCCGCATGGTCTGTCCCTGCCTGGGACTCCAGCCTCAGCTCACACGCCCTCCCTCCCCGCTCCTCCCCTGCCTCCCAGGCCTCCTTCCCACCCCCAGCTGCTCATTATGCTTCCTTGACCTCCCAGTCTAAACTGGAACCCCCTGCTATTCTCTCTCATCCTTCACCTTTCCTTTACAGAGCTTATCTCAGTTTATTACTTCATATTTATTTATTATTTGTTTAATGTCTGCCTCCACCTTGATTATAAATAATAACTTACATTTATTGAACTTTTACCAAAAGTTAGGCTCTGCTCTAATTATTTTACAAGTATTATTTATTTTAATCCCTACAATAACATTTGAGGTAGGTATTTTTATCATCCCCATTTTACAGATGGGGAAATTGAGGCCCAGAGACAGGTAACCTGTCTGAGTACACACAGCTTAGTAAGTGCGTGATGTGAGACTTGAACTCAGGCCATCTGGCTCCAGAGACTGCACTGACACTGCTGTCGTGATCTGAACCTCCAAAAAAAGCAGGCACTGGGTCTTTTGCTCACCACTGTACCCCTGATGCCTGGCAAAGTGCCTGAGTGAGGCAGCATGGAGTAAGTACTCAGTGATAATCTGCAGGAAGAAGGAAAGAAGGGGGGGGATCACTAAAGAGGATCTCATTCCTTAGCTTTTTCTTTCCCACAATTTGATTAAGGAAATCTGCTTGGAAGAATGGTGGCTGAGGCTGGAAACCACTGGGAAATAATCAAATGAGAAGCTGAAACATACTTGTGAAATTCAGCTATGTAGAGGAGTGCTAATAATTTTGGAAACATCAGAAAAATCATACAGTGATTATCCTGGGTAACAAAACTGTAGCTGTTTGTTGTCTATATTGTGAACGTCATTTATTTTACTTTTGAGGCATTAAAATGTCAAAATCTCTCTATATGTCACTTTAAATTACAAAACTATACTTCCCCAGTGGTACTTTAACTTTTGGCTCTACCTATTTTTGTACTGCTTTCATTGTTGGTAATGAACATGAATTACTTTTATACATTTTTTAAATCAAGCACTAAAAAATAAATCTTTAAAAACATATACCTCTTCTCCCTTGCTTATTCCTGATTCTCCAATCTTCTTCTCAATGGGTAAGCACTCAGCCACCATCACTGGCCATAAGCGACTTCTGAAGTGTGTGTGTGTGTGTGTGTGTGTGTTTTGAAGAACAAGGTTATTATAATTACACTGAGCTAAAATAAAAGATCAGTGTTCACTGCCCTCTTCAAAGTGCTATCCTCTGGAAAAGTAATAACCTGGCGATAAAGCGCGCCCCACCCCTCCTCAGATCTTCCTGGCTGATGGATACTATTCAAGGCTAAGGGATGAAGGATAATAAATAGGTTTAAACTATGCCACACACCAGTTCATTAAAAATAATAAATGTTCTCCTCGAAGACCCACAGTTCCTAAGAGGATTACAGGCATAAAAGCAAGAAGGCTATGTAGAACTTCCTCCTGATTTCTCAGGCCTGCAACATCTTGAGTATTTAAGCTTGCTATTCATTCAACTAATACTTGTTATGGGCAAGGAATTAGGTGCTCCAGAGGATTCAAATACGAATAAGATATAATCCCTGCCCTTTAGGAGTCTCAAAGCACTTGCCAGAATCTTTAAATGCAGAACAGAATCAACTAAAAGTAAGGTTTCTTATCTCAAAAATTGTTTTTCCAAAGAGTTTACCATCCAAGAGGGGAAAATAAGGTGGAATATAAGTAACTATGGCACATGACAGGCTCTGATGAAAGAGGTAACAGGATCATGCTCAGTCAAAGGAGGGTGTGCTCTGGGTCATTCAGAGAGATTGGCAATCACTTCCTTCAGAGGGTGACATTAGAAAAACTTCTGATGGACGTGTAGGATTCTGACAGGTAGAATGGGCCAAAGACAGTATTCAAAGTGAAGGAAGAGCACTTAAAAGAAATTCAAGGGGGCTTCCCTGGTGGTGCAGTGGTTAAGAGTCTGCCTGCCGATGCAGGGGACACAGGTTCGTGCTCCAGTCCGGGAAGATCCCACATCCCGCGGAGCGGCTAGGCCTGTGAACCATGGCCGCTGCGCCTGCGTGTCCGGAGCCTGTGCTCCGCAACGGGAGAGGCCACAACAGTAAGAGGCCCGCGTATCGCAAAAAAAAAAAAAAAAAAAAAGAAATTCAAGGGAGAATTCTGAGGTCTGTTAAACTACAACTGTCTAGTGTGGCTACAGCAGAGGTTCTCAGAGCATCACCTGGCAACCTGTTAGAAGTGCAAATTCTCAGGCCCATCCTAGACCTACTCTGGGGCTGGGGCCCAGCAATCTCTGTTTTAACCAGTCTTCCAAGTGATTCTGGAGCAAGCTAAAGTTGAAAAACGACTGGCCTAGAGCACAGTACACACGAAGGGAATAAACCTTGGACAGGTGGGTAGGAAACTTGGAGGTCTAAGGAATTTACACCGAGCTCACCATTCAGTGGAGAGCCAATGAAGGTTTTTGAGAAAATCAGTGATATTTTAACAGCTATGCTTGAAAATATACTTAAAAAACACGGTGAAAGGGGGCTTCCCTGGTGGCGCAGTGGTTGAGAATCCGCCTGCCGATGCAGGGGACACGGGTTCATGCCCTGGTCTGGGAAGATCCCACATGCCGCGGAGCGGCTGGGCCCGTGAGCCATGCCAACTGAGCCTGCGCGTCCGGAGCCTGTGCTCCGCAATGGGAAAGGCCACAACAGTGAGAGGCCCCAGCACAGCAAAAAAAAAAAAAAACACAACACGATGAAAGTTGTATGTAAAGCCATTAGGAACAGAAAGAAAATGGGCTTAGGGAGACCAGGAAGGAGGTACCCCAGTACTAAGTTAAGAGACAGGTACTGATATGCTAAATCATTGCAAAGTGGAAATCAACAGAATTCTGATTTGGCCACAGAGTAGCTGCCGGGAAGGAGACAAGAAAAAACCACACAAGTATTATATTTTAAATCTCACTGACTGGGAGAATAGTGGTTTTGGTAAATCACTATTGGTTTAAATACCATGGTCTTGCCATGGGGACAGCATCTAATCACTGTGTCCTATCTGTAAACATAATATATAAGGTCCTAAAACCTGACAAAAGAAGACAGGAAGCAGATACTTCCAGGATCCTCTTTCCACAGAAAGACGTCCTGAAAGGCCCTGGAAGACAAGCTCAGGCTCCAAGCAAGGGCTCCAGTCGCTCCGTTTCCCATAAGGGAGAGTGACAAGCCAATGACTCTTCCCCAAGACACCCTACACAGGCCTCCTTCCCTCAGCCATGAGGAGGAGCCCAGAGGGCAAAGAAGATCCATCTGGGAAGATCACAGGCAAGGATTTAAGAGGTAGAAATGCAGATACCCAATCCTTAAAAAAAATAGCACAGGTTCATGTTTATGGGACTTATTCCTCCTAAGGAATTCAAGAAACATGCAGCTCAAAGACTGTAACCCGCCCAGCACGTCTCACAGCCTCAGGTGGGAACAAGGTTGCTCCCCACCACTGCTGCACACTCCCTATTAAATGATGGTGAATGGAGGGAGGGCAAAAGAATGATGTTATTCCCACCTCAGAAAGAGGAAGACTCCCCTAACTGGGTGCCAAGTAAACAGCAGGAAAATACAGGCATAACCTGAAGATGCCGCTGGCACAAGTTTTGTTCACTTGAGGAAAAGCAACATGCCGTAGCAGACTCCTGCCTACGTTGTAGGTGGAGAAAGGAGACGTATGGATATACACGTCAACAGCAACTACACAGAAACATAATCGTGGCTTTTCAAAGTCGGTCTGCTAAGAAATCCCACCCCCACCCAGATTACATTGGTTCCTACATAAAATCCTCGAGAAGCCCACAAAGGGCAACAATCAGTGAGGCCTCCTTAGCCCCTGACTTTAATAACAGAGTCCCTTTTTCACTTACCCCACATGCTAAGTGCTTTGGAGCCTTATGTATTATGTTTGGACTAGATACTAACCATGGTCAGTTGTTAAAATCTACAACCCTCTCCCAACACACACACACACACACACACACACACACACACACACACACCACAGAGTGAGGAAATTACTGATATTTCTATTGTGGGCAGATTTTCGCTCATCAAGAAAACACCAATACTTAACCACTCCCTCCCATCAGGAAACTTGCACAAGCCTCTTAGATAGCCTAATCCACCAGAGAGCAGACAGCAGAAGCAAGAAAAACTACAATCCGGCAGCCTGTGGAATGAAAACCATATTCACAGAAAGACAAGATGAAAAGGCAGAGGGCTATGTACCAGATGAAGGAACAAGATAACACGCCAGAAAAACAACTAAATGAAGTGGAGATTGGCAACCTTCCATAAAAAGAATTCAGAGTAATGAGAGTGAAGATGATCCAGGACCTCGGAAAAAGAATGGAGGCAAAGATTGAGAACATGCAAGAAATGTTTAACAAAGACCAAGAAGAATTAAAGAACACACAAACAGGGATGAACAATACAATAACTGAAATGAAAAATACACTAGAAAGAATCAATAGCAGAATTACTGAGGCAGAAAAACGGATAAGTGACCTGGAAGACAGACTGGTGGAATTCACTGCTGCAGAACAGAATAAAGAAAAAACAATGAAAAGAAATGAAGACAGCCTAAGAGACCTCTGGGACAACATGAAACACAACAACATTCGCATTATAGGGGTCCCAGAAAGAGGAGAGAGAGAGAAAGGACTCGAGAAAATATTTAAAGACATTATAGTCAAAAACTTTCCTAACGTGGGAAAGGAAATAGCCACCCAAGTCCAGGAAACGCAATCAGTCCCATACAGGGTAAACCCAAGAAGAAATACGCCAAGACACATAGTAATCAAATTGGCAAAACTTAAAGACAAAGAAAAATTACTGAAAACAGCAAGGGAAAAATGACAAATAACATACAAGGGGACTCCCATAAGGTTAACAGCTGATTTCTGAGCAGAAACTCTACAAGCCAGAAGGGGATTGGCATGACATATATAAAGTGATGAAAGGGAAGAACCTACAACCAAGATTACTCTACCCGGCAAGGATCTCATTCAGATTTGATGGAGAAATCAAAAGCTTTACAGACAAGCAAAAGCTAAGAGAATTCAGCACCACCAACCCAGCTCTACAACAAATGCTAAAGGAACCTCCCTAAGTGGGAAACACAGGAGAAGAAAAGGACCTACAAAAACAAACCCAAAACAATTAAGAAAATGGTCATAGGAACATAAATATCGATAATTACCTTAAACGTGAATGGATTAAATGCTGCAACCAAAAGACATAGGCTTGCTGAATGGATACAAAAACAACACTCATATATATGCTGTCTACAATAGACCCACTTCAGACCTAGGGACACATACAGACTGAAAGTGAGGGGATGGAAGAAGTTATTCCATGCAAATGGAAATCAAAAGAAAGCTGGAGTAGCAATATTCATATCAGATAAAATAGACTTTAAAATAAAGAATGTTACAAGAGACAAGGAAGGACACTACATAATGATCAACGGATCAAACCAAGAAGAAGATATAACAACTATAAATATATATGCACCCAATGTAGGAGCACCTCAATTCATAAGGCAACTGCTAACAGCTCTAAAAGAGGAAATAGACAGTAACACAATAATAGTGGGGGACTTTAACACCTCACTTACACCATTGGACAGATCATCCAAACAGAAAATTATTAAGGAAACACAAGCTGTAAATGATGCAATAGACCAGATAGATTTAATTGATATTTATAGGACATTTCATCCAAAAACACTTTCTTCTCAAGTGCGCGTGGAACATTCTCCAGGATAGACAACATCTAGGGTCACAAATCAAGCCTTGGTAAATTTAAGAAAATTGAAATAATATCAAGCATGTTTTCTGATCACAACGCTATGAAATTAGAAATCAATTACAGGGGAAAAAGCACGAAAAACACAAACACATGGCAGCTAAACAATACATTACTAAAAAACCAAGAGATCACTGAAGAAATCAAAGAGGAAATCAAAAAATACCTAGAGACAAATGACAACAAAAACACGATGATCCGAAACCTATGGGACGCAACAAAAGCAGTTCTAAGAGGGAAGTTTATAGCTATACAAGCCTACCTCAAGAAACAAGAAAATCTCAAATAACTTTACATCTAAAGGAACTAGAGAAATAAGAACAAACAAAACCCAAAGTTACCAGAAGGAAAGAAATCATAAAGATCAGAGCAGAAATAAATGAAATAGAAACAAAGAAAGCAACAGCAAAGATGAATAAAACTAAAACTGGTTCTTTGAGAAGATAAACAAAATTGATAAACCATTAGCCAGACTCATCAAGAAAAAGAGGGAGAGGGAGCTTCCCAGGTGGCGCGGTAGTTGAGAGTCCACCTGCCGATGCAGGGGACACGAGTTCGTGCCCCGGTCCGGGAAGATCCCACATGCCACGGAGTGGCTGGACCCGTGAGCCATGGCTGCCGAGCCTGCGCATCCGGAGCCTGTGCTCCGTAACGGGAGAGGCCACAGCAGTAAGAGGCCCGTGTACCACAAAAAAAAAAAAAGAGGAACCAAATCAATAAAATTAGGAATGAAAAAGGAGAAGTTACAAGAGACACCACAAAAATACAAAGCATCCTAAGAGACTGCTACAATCAACTCTATGCCAATAAAATGGACAACCTGGAAGAAATGGAAAAATTCTTAGAAAGGTATAACCTTCCCAGACTGAACCAGGAAGAAATAGAAAGTATGAACAGGCCAATCACAAGTAATGAAATAGAAACTCAGATTAAAAATCTTTCAACAAAGTCCAGGACCAGATGGCATCACAGGTGAATTCTATCAAACATTTAGAGAACAGCTAACACCCATCCTTCTCAAATTCTTCCAAAAACTTGTGAAGGAAGGAACACTCCCAAACTCATTCTATGAGGCTACCATCACCCTGGTACCAAAACCAGACAAGGATACTACAAAAAAAGAAAATTACAGACCGTTATCACTCATGAATATAGATACAAAAATCCTCAACAAAATACTAGCAAACAGAATCCAACAACACATTAAAAGGATCATACACCATGATCAAGTGGGATTAATCCTAGGGATGCAAGGATTCTTCAATATACGCAAATCAATCAATGTGATACGCCATATTCACAAATTGAAGGAGAAAAACCATATGATCATCTCAATAGATGCAGAAAAAGCTTTTGACAAAATTCAGCACCCACTTTTGATAAAAACTCCCCAGAAAGTGGGCATAGGGGGAAACCTACCTCAACATACTAAAGGCCATATACAACAAACCCACAGCAAACATCATTCTCAATGGTGAAAAAGTGAAAGCATTTCCTCTAAGATCAGGAACAAGACAAGTATGCCCACTCTCACCGCTATTATTCAACATGGTTTTGGAAGTCCTAGCCATGGCAATCAGAGAAGAAAAAGAAATAAAGGGAATACAAATTGGAAAAGAAGAAATAAAACTGTCACTGTTTGCAGATGACATGATACTATAAATGGAGAATCCTAAAAATGCCACCAGAGAACCACTAGAGCTAATCAATGAATCTGGTTAAGTAGCAGGATAAAAAATTAATGCACAGAAATCTCTTGCATTCCTATACACTAATGATGAAAAACCTGAAAGAGAAATTAAGGAAACACTCCCGTTTACCACTGCAACAAAAAGAATAAAATACCTAGGAATAAACCTATCTAGGGAGACAAAAGACCTGTATGCAGAAAACTATAAGACACTGATGAAAGAAATTACAGATGATACCAACAGATGGAGAGATATACCATGTTCTTGGATTGGAAGAATCAACATTGTGAAAATGACCATACTACTCAAAGCAATCTACAGATTCAATGCAATCCCTATCAAATTACCAATGGCATTTTTTACAGAACTAGAACAAAAAATCTTAAAATTTCTATGGAGACACAAAAGACCCCGAATAGCCAAAACAGTCTTGAGGGAAAAAAACGGAGCTGGAGGAATCAGACTCCCTGACTTCAGACTATACTACAAAGCTACAGTCATCAAGACAATATGGTACTGGTACAAAAACAAAACATAGATCAATGGAACAAGATAGAAAGCCCAGAGGTAAACCCACGCACCTATGGTCAACTAATCTATGACAAAGTGGGCAAGGATATACAATGGAGAAAAGGGAAGTCTCTTCAATAAGTGGTGCTGGGAAAACTGGACAGCTACATATAAAAGAATGAAATTAGAACACTCCCTAACATCATACACAGAAATAAGCTCAAAATGGATTAGAGACCTAAATGTAAGACTGGACACTATAAAACTCTCAGAGGAAAACATAGGAAGAACACTCTTCGACATAAATCACAGCAAGATCTTTTTTGATCCACCTCCTAGAGTAATGGAAATAAAAACAAAAATAAACAAATGGGACCTAATGAAACTTAAAAGCTTTTGCATAGCAAAGGAAATCATAAACAAGGTGAAAAGACAACCCTCAGAATGGGAGAAAATACAGATGGCCAAGAAGCACATGATAAGCTGCTCAACATCACTAATTATCAGTGAAATGCAAATCAAAACTACAATGAGGTGTCACCTCACACCAGTTAGAATGGGCATCATCAGAAAATCTACAAACAACAAATGCTGGAGAGGGTGTGGAGAAAAGGGAACCCTCTTGCACTGTTGGTAGGAATGTAAATTGATACAGCCACTATGGAGAACAGTATGGAGGTTCCTTAAAATACTAAAGATGGAATTACCATATGATCCAGCAATCCCACTACTGGGCATATACCCAGAGAAAACCAGAGTTCAAAAAGACACATGCACCCCAATGTTCATTGCGGCACTATTTACAATAGCCAGGTCATGGAAGCAACCTAAGTGTCCATCGACAGAAGAATGGATAAAGATGTGGTACATGAATACGATGGAATACTACTCAGCCATAAAAAGGAACGAAATTGGGTCATTTGTAGAGATGTGGATGAATCTAGAGACTGTCATACAGAGTGAAGTCAGAAAGAGAAAAATGAATATCGTATGTTAACGCATATATGTGGAACCTAGAAAAATGGTACAGATGAGCCAGTTTGTAGGGCAGAAATTGAGACACAGATGTAGAGAACAAACGTATGGTACCAAGGGGGGAAAAGCGGTGGGGGGGTGGTGGTGGTGGGATGAATCGGGACATTGGGATTGACATGTGTACACTAATATGTATAAAATGGATAACTAATAAGAACCTACTGTATAAAAAGATAAAATTCAAAAAAAGAAAACAGCAATACTTGATTACAAGCATCTTTACTTTCCTGGGTATACAGGCACCTAGGCCAACATTCTTCACCTGAATCAGTTAAGCCTTGTTAAAACTCTCAGGCTAAAACGTCAATTTCAACAGCGAAAAGTGAAATATTCTGTTATTTCCATACACCAAGTTTGCAGTGTCACAATTTTACCAGAGTCTACACAACTCTAATCCCATGCAACAAGCCCAGGGATGGCCTCCCTTTTCTATAACAGACTTCTGCATCAAGCCATCTATGCAAAGTGGAACTCCAAATCAATTCCAAAACAAGGGGGGAATTTTCAAAATGCATTTAGCATGAAGATGAGGTATTCGGTCTTCTCCAAAGCTAAACTGGGGCAGAAATGAGGCTAAAAGAGGAAATCAGAACTTTACATAGAAGAAACTACCTTATTTGTCTTCCTACAACAATCAAATTACCCAGCATCCTGCAAGGACTGCTTTAACAATTATGTTAGTATTATTTGGGTATTCTCAAAAGTCCATGGAAAACTCATAAACGCTCATTTTAAAGCAAAAAGAAACTTTCAAGTGCAGATGTAATTCTCTAGCTTCACGAAGCTCAGCTCCTCGAAAGATAAATGGACACAGCCATATCTCTGCTCCAAATCTCTCTCTGCCATCAATTTGCTAGATGCTTCATCAAATGCCAGCCTTGGCCGCTCTATGCCCGAATTGATTCCTTCATAAAGTAAATCATCCACAGACTCGGCACAGCGGTGGCAAGACTCTGGAGTCAGATTACCTGGGTTTGAACACGGGTTTCTCCACTTACTTCCCTGCCCCGTGCCTCAGTTTCCTCATCTGCACAACAGGAATAATAACAGTGCCATCTTCACAGGATTGCTGTGAGCAGTAAGTGATATAACACACATGAAGTGCTCAGAACGGGACCTGGCTCTTAATAAACTCTTAACAAGCTCTATTTATTGCTTCCCTAAAATGAGGGAAGAAATATAGAATTTAGGGGAAAAAACTATTTGAAAGTAAAGCATAAGCTTTCTTTTTACAAAACCAATTGAAATAGACTGCATCATATTGGATTACGAGTGCAGTGAATATAGTGGCATTAAGAATTCACGTACATCAGAGATGACAGTTCACAAACTCATGCCTGGTGACTTTGGCTTCCTTTTCCCTGAAGGAAAGAGTTACTGTAGGCAGTGCAGGCCCCTAAAATAAACACAATCCTTCCCTCTCTTCTGGAAGATTACACTATTTTAAAAAGTCATCAGTATAGATGCTCACTCTGCAGGATACAGTTTGAAAACTATGTAACTTTCTCACAGGATGGTTTATACAATAGAGAAATCCCCAGAAAACGATATGTGAGAATCAAATTTTTACAAAATGCACCAAATTTTAAATATTTTTAAAAAAATATTTATTTAGGCTGCGCCAGGTCTCAGTTGCAGCATGTGGGATCTTCAGTTGTGGCATGCAAACTCCTAGCTGCGGCGTGTATGTGGGATCTAGTTCCCTGACCAGGGATCGAACCCGGCCCCCTGCATTGGGATCACGGAGTCCCAGCTACTGGACCACCAGGGAAGTCCCTAAATATTTTTTATTAAAGTAATATATGCCCTTTGTAAAAAATTTAGAATACAGTTTACAGGAGATTAGCAGCCATCCATACTGCTCTCTGTTAAGATTTTACCAAGCAATCACTTTTTTCCCCCTGAGAAGTTTTTAATTGTCTAGACCAGGACATACTCCACATGCCATGGCACATCCTACTGTTCACTTAGCATAATTATATCATGAGCATTTTCCCTGAAACACTGGAAATTTTTCTAAATGTCATTTTGAATGACCACATAGTATTTGATCCGATTGATCACAATTTATTTAATCATTCCATAATGCGGAACGTGCAACTTCTTTTCAATTTTTTATAATCATAAATAATGTTTGAGGAAATGCCTATGCATTAATCTTTGTAGTTATGATTATTCCCTTAAGATAGATTCTTAGAGGTGAAAGTACTAGGTCATAAGCAAAGAATCATTTTAAGACATATCAAACTGCTTTCTAGAAAAGTTGTATTAATTTACCCTTTGCTATGTGAAAGAATATCACATTTTTAAAACTTTCACTAAGCCAGGTCAATTTTTGGTATCTCAATGTTGTTTTAATTTGCATTTATTTTATTACTAATGAGGTTGAACAATTTTTGTTTGTTGGCCACTTGTGTTTCCCCTTTTGCAAAGTCTGTTCATTAACTTTGTCCCTTTATTTATTGGGACAAATAAATACTGCTTACATTAACAATTTGTATAAAAATTATATATTAAGTATAGTAACATTTTGCTGTAATTTTTTACTTCCTCTGCAGATTGATTTTATTGATCAAATGTCCAGCTGTTTCCTGCCATACAGAGTTTAATTTTTATGTAGTCAAACCTGTCCCTATTTTCTCTTGCCATACCTTCCATTCTTTTTTTGTCTTTTCTTAATTGAAACATATTTGACACATAACATTGTATATGTTTAAGGTGTAGCCTTTCATTCTCTTAAGCTTAGAAATTTCTCCATCCATTGATTAATCATCTATACTTTTTCCTATTTTTAAAATTTTTTTCTTACATTTAATTCTCTTATCTATTTACTATTTATTTTAGTATATAGTATTTTAATTATGTCTTGAGGACAATAGTAACAGCAATTTAATGGAATGTTAAGATAAATATTAAGGCGATTAAGTTAACAGTCTTTTGTAAAATTAACAGTGTTTTCAAAAGAACAAATATTGTTATGAGGTACATAGAATAGGCAAATTCACAGAGACAGAAAGTTAGCAGCAGCTGGGGGAAAGAGGTAGTGACGAGCTACTATTTAATGGGTACAGGGTTTCAGTTTGGGAAGATGAGAAAGTTCTGGAGGTGGATGGTGGCCACGGCTGCACAACACCGTGAATGTACTTAATGCCAGCGGTCCCCAACCTTTTTGGCACTGGGGACCGGTTTTGTGGAAGACAATTTTTCCACGGACCGGCTGGGGGTGGGGCGTGGGGCAGGAGATGGTCTCAGGATGATTCAAGCACGTTACTTTTATTGTGCACTTTATTTCTATTATTATTACATTGTAATAGATAATTAAATAATTATACAGCTCACCATAATGCAGAATCAGTGGGAGCCCCGAGCTTGATTTCACTTGCCACTCACAGATAGGGTTTTGATATGAGTCTCCAATCAACTGATTTATCATGGTCTCTGTGCAATCAAACCTCTCTGCTAATGATGATCTGTATTTGCAGTCGCTCCCCAGCACTGGCATCAGCTCCACCTCGGATCATCAGGCATTAGATTCTCATAAGCAGCGTGCAACCTAGATCCCTCGCATGCGCAGTTCGCAGTAGGGTTCGCACTCCTATGAGAATCGAACGCCGTCACTGATTTGACAGGGGCGGAGCTCAGGCGGTAACGGGAGCGATGGGGAGCAGCTGTAAATACAGATGAAGCTTGGCTCGCTTGCCTGCCAAGCACCTCCTGCTGTGCGGCCTGGCTCCTAACAGGCCATGACCGGTACTGAATTATACACTTAAAATGATAAGTTTTATGTTATTTACATTTACCACAATAAAAATTAATCAACAGGGTTTTATTTAATCATTGTTTAAAGAGGCAGAAGTTCTGGTTAGTGAATCGTACCTCTAGCAGGAGTGATAGTCAAAATACTTCACACCTGGTGCTACCTAGTCCTTGACTGCTCATAATTAGAAGGCATGTTCAACCCATAAAAAAAGATATCCAACAGACCAAGAAGGACAATGGCCATAAACAACCAGGTAAGCCTTACTGGTAGGTAGCAGCTGAGTATCTGCCCTACTTCCAGGGATAATTATAACCAACTGTCAAGTACACTCACCCTTGGAAGTTTATAAGGCACACTAACAAATACCACCCAATTCTTCTTTTCTTCGGTCAGCCATGGCACCATCAGTTAATGGCCAGATATTACAATACAATTGAGTTGATTATAAATTCCTCTTCATAATAATGATACAGGGGCTTCCCTGGTGGCACAGTGGTTAAGAATCCGCCTGCCAAGGCAAGAGACACGGGTTCAATCCCTGGTCCGGGAAGATCCCACATGCCGCGGAGCAACTAAGCCCATGCGCCACAACTACTGAGCCTGCGCCCTAGAGCCCTCGAGTCACAACTACTGATCCCGTGCACTGCAACTACTGAAGCCCACAGGCCCAGAGCCTGTGCTCCTCAATAAGAGAAGCCACCGCAACAAGAAGCCCATGCACCAATGCCCGTGCAGCAATGAAGACCCAACACAGCCAAAAAATAATTAATTTTTAAAAAAATGATACAGTCATATCTTCCAGAGAGCACATTCTGGCCGTACGAGCTCATCCCTGATCAATCATTTCTTCAGATGGGTTTGTTTGAAGGTTTTCTACACATGGATAACATCATCTATTAGGTGTTGACTTTACTACTTTCCATGTTGGGAGGTAACTTCTTCTCAACTTTCTTCCCAAATTTTGGTGGCATCTTATCACAGGAAAAACCAGGATCACAAATAAACAAATGTTTATATTTATACATGTTTGGTACTTATTTTTTATAGCAAGACTAAGGCATCATGACACTAAGGGAAAATGGCCACTTCCTTCAAATCAAAGAACGCTTTACAGAGGTGCTGAAGTTTTAGTGACAAGAAAAGTAAGAGAATTATTTTGGGAAACTTACAGGAAAAGACATCCTATATACAAGAGGAAAATGGGTACTGGCGCAGGAATTAGGAACCTTGTGTTTTCAAAATCGGCAGAGTTGCTTCTGGGGAAATGAGAGACTGTTTTCAGTGTAGCCAGGGTTCCTGTGACTGATTACAGGGTGTACTAATGGCAGCTGTGAGGTTGCTGACCTGCACCCTCCCATCTACAGAATCCAGACCACACAGTAACTCTGGGCTAAAGATCCAGTAGACAGCCTTACATGGAAAGTTAGCAAACAAACGGCTTGATTCTGATACCTAAAAGGAGGAGGGGTTTGTGGCAAGTGAGCCCTAGTGATCCGAGCAGCTGCCCACGAGCCCCTTCTGCGGAGCGGTCCTTACCCTGCCTTTCACTTTCCCTCAACACTCTTGCAAGTCTAGAGGAGATGATGCTCTTCCTGGCCCTCAAAGTTCTAACTTCTCGAGCATCACACAGGAGGGATAAGGTTTATTACCTTTAATTTAGGGACTCCTTCATAAAGAAAACCCTCAGCAGACATCTAGAACCCAAACACTGCCACAGCCTTAGGCCCACAAAGCCCCGAGGGCACAGCAAACACACTTTTAAAGACAGTCCAATTGTTGGTATCAAACCTGAGGTAAACATTGCTTCCTTGCAGCTTAACAATATAATAGAGTGAGATAAACTTTAAATTACGCTTAGCTGTCTGGATATGAAAGTGTTAAGAAGGTGTGCTTGGCCCAGGAAACATCATCACCTTTTGCTTTCTTAGAGCAAATGACATTAAAAAGAAAAGAACAACCATAGTTAACTTTCCAGAGCTGGAATAACGTAAGAGGAGACTTCTACAATCTATATTTTCCAGGAGATTTTTTTCTCCGAGAAAAGAATCACCAGTGCAAGATAACAGTTCACTATTTTTTTTACTGTAGTAAAACATACATAAGATTTACCATATTAACCATTTGAAGTGTACAGTTCAGTGGCATTAAGTATATTCCCATGGTTGTGCTACCATCACAACCAGATATATTATTGTGATATATAATCGATTCACCCATCAGTGGATGCTTGGGTGGCTTCCATTTTTTGACTATTGTGAATAAAGCTGCTGTGATTGTGGCTGTGTGAATATATGCTTGAGCCCCTGTTTTCCATTCTTTGGGACATATAACCAGAAGTGTAATTGCTGGATCACATGGTAACTCCATGTTTAATTCTTGAGGAACCACCATACCATTTTCCATAGCAGCTGCACCGTATGACAAGGCAAAACAGTTCACAATTTTAAAGTTTAAACATTTTTGTTGGTGGAATTTACTTGGCAGCTAGTTTCTCAAAACCTATCTTGTTGGGATTTCCCTGGTGGTGCAGTGGTTAAGAATCCTCCTGCCGATGCAGGGGACACGGGTTCGAGCCCTGGTCCGGGAAGATCCCACATGCCGCGAAGCAACTAAGCCCGTGCGCCACAACTATTGAACTTGCACTCTAGAGCCTGCGAGCCACAACTGCTGAGCCCGCGCACCACAACTACTGAAGCCCACGCGCCTAGAGCCTGTGTTCTGCAACAAGAGAAGCCACCGCAGTGAGAAGCCCGTGCACCGCGATGAAGAGTAGCCCCCGCTCACCGCAACTACAGAGAGCCCGCGCGCAGCAACAAAGACCCACGCAGCCAAAAATTTTTTTAAAAAAACAAACAAACCCTTCTTGCCACCAGTTTGCAAAGCATAATGGGAAAGTTAAAATGTCTCTCCTAAACTGAGCTATTAAATCAAACCAAGACATGACAGTATGAAAATGTGATCCTGGAACAAACAGAGACTCTCAGAGAGGGAGGTGGGTTTTGCTTGTTATTGCAGTGGTCTCACTTCCCACCCACTCGCCCACTAGCCACATCTATGTTCTACAGAGTCTTAAATCTGCGCCTTGATTCCTATTGCAATGTTGGCTATCCTCATTCAGATGATCATTCAAACTTGAATTTCTCCAAGATCTGAAAAGTAATCCTCAACCACAATTTTCATTATCTCACTCTTAAGCTCGAGAATATTAATTAATTCCACATCCTTTGCTTATTGGCAAAGATGGCCCTTAACCCACTTACCCTATCAGGTAACTAACGAACGCTCTAATAATTGTTTAATATTATCTAGTAAGCCACGAAAGCTGAGTCACCATTTCATCACCTCCCAACATCCCATTCCCACTCACAAAACTCAAATACCAAGAGCCTTCCGACCATATTCTCCTAAAGTACGAATGAATGTGTTCAGTATTTGGTCAAGACAGGAACCTGAATCATCGATTTTCCTGTTTGTCAGGCTGGTCAAAAGCAAGTGACCACAGAAACACTCCACTTCATTAGCCAAAGCACCAGTTATCCACAGGTCTTATCATCTTTTATTCTGGAGAAATAAATTATTAGAAAAGTGCTGGACCTTTTGTCCAGTACTATCATAGTTCTTTTGGTGATGATGGTAAGAATGATGTTATTTATTGAGTAGACACTTCCACTGCCACATTTGATTTTTGCCTAAAAGGTAACCAGGACATGTATTAAGACTCCCACTTTACAGAAGACCACATTGGAGGTAAGTCACTTACCACATGGCTCTCAGAGCAGAAAGTGGGACTAGAACCCCTCCCAGGGTGTTCTGACTCCTGACCTTGTGACCTCCCACTCTCAGCTCCTACTGCCTTTCAGGGTCACTCTCTAAAAACAACTCCTCTCAACCATAAAGTTAGTGAAATTTCTTTTACCTCAGAGACACAGTGAGGTCATCCCAGAGGATAACTTACCAAGGCTGTTTAGCTGGTTTCATTTGCACCCGAATAAAGAAGAAAATGAAGAAACTCAGTAAGGGGTCTAGTGGGATGACACTTACACTGAGGTTAGAGAAGCAGGGCCCTTTCTTTTTTTTTTTTTTTTGCAGTATGCAGGCCTCTCACAGTTGTGGCCTCTCCCATTGCGGAACACAGGCTCCGGACGCACAGGCTCAGCGGCCATGGCTCACGGGCCCAGCCGCTCCGTGGCATGTGGGATCTTCCCGGACCAGGGCACGAACCCGTGTCCCCTGCATCGGCAGGTGGACTCTCAACCACTGCGCCACCAGGGAAGCCCCAGAGGGCCCATTCTTTACCAAAGGAGATTTCACACAGTTCTCAGGGGATCCGCATCTCCAGAACCCATCTCAGTCCATGCCTTATTGACAAGGGAGGGAATTCTGTCGTTGTTGCTATTATTTAGAAAACTAGCATACATGGGAGGGGAGGAGAAAATATAAATGCTAGAAATACAAGTAAACTGGTGGCAAATGGAATTCTTCATGTTGGTCATTAAGCTGCCAGATGACTGCCTATTCCTGTGACATAAGGAATGTGTTGCCCCTCAGGCTTTGCAGAGAGAAAAGAGAGACCAGAGTTGTTGACTGAGAACAAAGCTGACGTTCAGAGTAATGGGACGACCTAAGAAAGGATATTTAGAGTCACTTAGTCCCAGCACAACTTGTGTCTCTGGATATTGTCCAGACTCTCCCCCCCGCCTTTATACCATTCCTGAAGTCTGGAACCACAGGTCTTATTAAGTATCTCCACTGCCTTAGCACACAGCAGACTCTCAAAAATGTGGGTTGACTTGAATGTGAATTGGGATTGCATAATCCCAGAGAAGCAATATAAAAAAATATGGCTCTGAAAATTAACTGTGGATTCAAGTGTCTTGGATTCCAATCTAGAATCATACGGTGTCCCATTGTACTGGGATGTAAATACCCAGAGAAACGTTTTATTGCTCTGGACAGGCTTTTTCAGTGCAGACAAGGGACATGTTCAATAATACATCTCTACCTGCTGCAGCACTAATAAACATCCATCAATCCTCTCAGGTTTAGGAGGAAGAAAACAAACAGCCATATTTGCTAAAAACTGTCCACCACGCACTTACACAGCCTCTGCTCCCTGGGAGATCAGGTGCAGGCGCACTTCCATACCTAATAAAAGAGGTCCTGAGAAGTCCATCCCAACTGCACCAAGGAGAAACTGCTCTCTAAAGATAAACCATGGATAAATCATTTTGTGATGAGAACTGATGCTCCGTATTTAAATTGTTACAGAAACTCAGAATTTTAAATAGTGGCCTTTTCTTATTTTCATGCAGGAGAGATGAATACATTCGATCTTCAATACTTTCCCCCAAGATTTTAAAATCAAATGGTGGCTGGAAGAACATTAAACGTGAACTAGCTTCCCCGGAGATGCACACAGGATGTACTTGTGTGTGCAGATGATTCAAGCGTGTGGACGAGATCAGCACCTACGGTCAACCCACAATCACTCTCCATGATCACTCGGTTCACTGTAGGACTAAGCTATTTCTGGCAATGTGCCCGAAGTGTTTTGAGACCTGGCCTGGAGCTCAAGTTACAGAGTATTAAAATTCATCTTGACAGGCTACCACTCAATTTGCCTTTTCGATTTATGCCACAAGAGGGAACATACTATGAGGTCACTGCATCTAGAGACTTCCATCTTGTGTCACTAGTCTTGGTTTTTGGTAAAAATATGGTCAGCATCTCACCTTCCCCCACATCTCCCCAAAGTCATATCTGATCCTTGGGGGACTCGGGAAGAAAACCAGAGCTGTGCTTAAGAAACCTCCTGAGCCTTTTGCAGGAGGGTGAGGGATAGGGTGTTTAAAAAAAACCCACTGAAAGCAAGAATGGAGAGACAGCTTTATCAAATAACTACATGACAGCACCCCAGCAAAAAACCTGATCACTGTCTGCCCTTCTGACAGCTCACTTGGCAGGCTGCCCTGGTACCACAATGACTTAGCTGTGCCATGCCACCAGGCCTCTCTCTGATGGCTCGTTTGCTTTGTCACCTCTGAGGTTGGTCAAGAGGTCAAGCTTTCTTGCGCTGAGTGCTAAGGTCCTGAAGTCCATCTCCCACCTCCAAGTTACTTGTGCGACCATTCTCCCACCCCTCCAAAGACGTGTTAGAGACTTTGGCAGGGTCTCCACCCCCTGCCTGCTCGTATGCCAACTTTCACGTCACTCTCTGCAGTCCTGATTACCCAGCATGTGATGGCCACCATGCATGTTTTGTTAAAAAATGAGGAATGGAAAAGAAAATGTACAATGGTATTCTATATCAATGTTGCTGAAACTTCAATGAGTCTGGGAAATGTTTTTATTGCAGGAAAAGTGAATGGTCTTAATCCAAAATGGATCATATGGCTTCCCTGGTGGCACAGTGGTTAAGAATCCGCCTGCCAATGCAGGGGACACAGGTTCGAGCCCCGGTCTGGGAAGATCCCACATGCCGCAGAGCAACTAAGCCCATGCGCCACAAGTACTGAGCCTGCGCTCTAGAGCCCACGAGCCACAACTACTGAGCCCATGTGCTGCAACTACTGAAGCCCGGACGCCTAGAGCCCATGCTCCGCAACAAGAGAAGCCACCTCAGTGAGAAGCCTGTGCACCGCAATGAAGTGTAGCCCCTGCTCACCACAACTAGAGAAAGCCCGCACGCAGCAACGAAGACCCAACACAGGAAAAATAAATAAATTTTTTTTAAAAAAGGATCATAGACCTAAGTTGGAGCTAAAACTATAAACCTCTTGGAAGAACATTTAAAAATAAATCTTCATGATCTTGAGTTAGGCAATGATTTCTTCAGATATGACACTAAAAGCACAGCAATAAAAGAAAAATGAGTAAGTTGGACTTCATCAAAAATAAAACTTTTGTGCCTCAAATGACATCATCGAGAAAGTGAAAAGATTGGGAGGAAATACTGGCCAATTATATATCTGATAAGGGACTTATATCCAGAGTATATAAAGGACTCTTACAACTCAGTAGCAACAACAAAAAGCCCAATTAAAAGATAGACAAAAGATTTGATTAGACATTCCTCCAAAGAAAACATATGAATGGTCAATAAACACATGAAAAGACCCTCAACCTCATTAGTCATCAGTGAAATGCAAACCAAAGCCACAGTGTGATACCTCTTCATATCCACTAGAATAAAAAAGACAGACAATAACAACTATTGGAGAGGATGTGGAGAAAGGAACTTTTATCTACTGCTGGTGGGAATGTAAATGGTGGGAATGTAACATTTCTCAAAATGTTAAGCATAGAGTTGCCATAAGAACCAGTAATTCCACTCCTAGGTATCCACCCATGAGAAAAGAAAACCTATGTTCACAAAAAGGTTGGTACACAAATGTTCATAACATCATTTTTCCTAATAGTGAAAAACTGGAAATGACCCATATATCCATCAATTGATGAATGGACATAACATGTGCGTACCCACACAATGGAATGCTATCTGGCAATAAAGGTATGAAGTTCTGATCCATGCTACAACCTGGTGAACCTTGAAGACACGGTGCTAAGTGAGAGAAGTCAGTCACAAAAGACCATATATTGTATGGTTCCATGTATATGAAATGTCCAAAAAGTAGATTAGCAGTATCCTATGGGTGAGGGAATGAAGAGAATGGGGGCTGATTGATAATAGACACATTTCCTTTGGGAGTAACAGAAATATTCTAAAATTTGATGGCTCCAAAATTCTGGAAATATACTAAACCCCACTGATTTGTACATTTAAAACAGGCGAGTTGTATGGCATGTAAATGGTATCTTAATAAAGCTATTTAAAAACAGAAAAGAACAATCTCACATTCCTACTTGTCCAACAGTCTGGCCTACACACAAACTGTCTGGCCTACAGAATCAGCATTAGCCAGTCCACGGTGGCCAGCGCACCCTCCTCTGCCATCCCCGCGTCTCAAGCCGAAACTAGGAAAATCTTGCCAGAGCAAATACACCTACCTGACAGCCTCATCTTTTCCCTAAAATCATAATTTCCCAAGAAAATCAATCCTAGAATCAAAAGAAGAGACCAAAGACGTAAAGTACTTTAAAACCTGTTGCTGGGTGTCACCATGCCTTATAAATAACCCACCTACACACACACACACACACACACATACACACACACACACTCCCACAGTCTCAGAAAATTGCCAGGTGAAGCCATGATTATTTTTATCTGGATTATAATAAAATGAAAGAAATGTTCACCTTCTTGTTGCTTTTTTTTTGGCTGCGTTGGGCCTTCGTTGCTGTGCGCGGGCTTTCTCTAGTTGCGGAGAGCAGGGGCTACTCTTCGTTGTGGTGCGTGGACTTCTCATTGCGGTGGCTTCTCGTTACAGAGCATGGGCTCTAGGCGTGCGGGCTTCAGTAGTTGTGGCTCACGGGCTCTAGAGCGCAGGCTCAGTAGTTGTGGCACACGGGCCTAGTTGCTCCGTGGCATGTGGGATCTTGCCGGACCAGGGCTCGAACCCGTGTCCCCTGCATTGGCAGGCGGCTTCTTAACCACTGCGCCACCAGGGAAGCCTGCGACTTTTTTTTTGTTTTTTACTTTACTACTGCATGTTTCTCTCCTGAATTCTCCTGAGCTAATGTGATACAATCCTGAAAATTTACACCGTAATGAGATCAAGGGGGGTTGGCCAGAGCCTGTGCAGTAAATTGGCGTCCGTGCTAATCGATAACGTACTTTCAGATGAAAGGAGTCAGGCCCAATCCATCTCCACACCAAGGCTGCCGAGCACGAGCGCCGCCTTCTCAGGGTGAGCAGTAATTGGCGCTCTCACAAAGCCAGGGGCAATCGTATCCAGGTGATCCATTAGCAGGAAACTACTATAAAAGCAGCAAGACAGGAGGGGGAAGATTCAGGGTAAAGAGGTTAAACAGCACAAGAGTGATTTAAAGGGAAAACAGGGTTTGAATTTGTGTGTGAAAGAGATAAAGAGAAGAAACTTTACTGTGGAAAGACGCTGAGAGCTCTGGCAAATTCCTCGCTGGCACAGTAATTGTTGTGACTCTCCGGCCTCTCCACATCGGACAGGCTGGGGTAGCCGAGGGGACGGCACATGGCCCCCACCCCATTTCCCCACAATAGAGAAAAGGATCTACGCACTGACTCCAGAGGACCCCGAGTGCCGCTCTGGTCGTGAGCAAGTGTGTGACTATTTCTGTGGGTTGGTTCTTTCTGCTTCCTTTCTCTTACTGTTTCCCTGGTAACCACTGGCCCATGAACTGTACACCTACCTCGGGCAGAAAAATGAACACAGTCCTCAGCACTGCATGAGCAGATCTGTACGTTTTAAAAAGTGACTACAAATCCCCTCTCTTAGCCACTCATCTCTACAGCCTCCAGCATCTGAAGCTGAATGCTCAAACCCAGGAGAGACACGAGTCCCTCCCACACTTAGAAATGAGGAGGACCTGACATCCACCAAATATTTCATAGGGAAACAGAAGTTCCAGTGAAACCAAATGTTTCAAAGGCAAAATATTCCTTTAAAATCTCACAACAGTCTCCTGCTGGGTGCACTGAGGTCTTGCATCCCTCCAATTCTTTTCCTTATTGCTGCCAGCGATTACGCCAGAGCACAGATCTGGTCCCCTGCTTAAAACGCAGAAGGAAATACAAATATCATGATATCACTTATATGTGGCATCTAAAAAAATGATACAAATGAACTTATTTACAAAACAGAAACTGATTCACAGACTTTGAAAACTTATGGTTACCGAAGGGGAAACGTAGGGGGGGTGGGATAAATTAGGAGTTTGGGATTAACATACATACACTATTATATATAAAATAGATAACCAACAAGGACCTACTGTATAGCACAGGGAACTCTTCTCAATATTCTGTAATAACCTATACGGGAAAAGGATCTGAAAAAGAATGGCTGTATTTATAAATAGAACTGAATCATTTTGCTGTATACCTGAAACTAACACAACACTGTAAATCAACTATACTCCAATATAAAATTTAAAAATACTTAAATAAATAAAATGCCACAATAAAGAAAGTCCTCCAAAAAAAAAAAAAAAAAATGCAGTCCGGGGCTTCCCTGGTGGCGCAGTGGTTGAGAGTCCGCCTGCCGATGCAGGGGACACGGGTTCGCGCCCCGGGCTGGGAAGATCCCACATGCCGCGGAGCATCTGGGCCCGTGAGCCATGGCCGCTGAGCCTGCGCGTCCGGAGCCTGTGCTCCGCAACGGGAGAGGCCACAGCAGTGAGAGGCCCGCGTACCGGGAAAAAAATAAATAAATAAATAATGCAGTCCGGTCCTCGGCCAGGCCCACAAGACCCTGCGCCTTTGCTCACCTCCGTCGCTCTGGCCACCACGCCTGCACACGTGACGCTCGCCCCCCCAACCCCACCCCGCCCCGCCCCGCCCCGCCTCGCCCCGCCTCGCCCCGCCTCCCCTCGCCTCGCCTCTGCTCCCACAGCTGCCACTCTCCGGAACGCCCTCCTCCCCGTCTGTTGTCAAGGCCAACACCTGCTTGTCCGTCAAGGCTCAGATGAGGGTCCACGCTGGTCCTCCTGGCGCTGCCTCAGCTGCTCCTCTCTACCCTCCACACCTGCCCCGCAGCCATCGTAACAGGCTGAGGGCTTGTTTATTTACACCCTTTTCTCCCCTACCAGTCGGTAAACCTCTTGAGGCCAAAGTCTGAATCTCATTTGTTTCTGAAGCTGTAAGGGCACACATTAGGAGCTTAGGGAGATGTTTGAGGAATGAACATGTGAATAAGAGTTTTAATGAAGTCATTTGCGTCTCTCTCCTTAGAGCATTCTCTGGAGTGTTCCAAATGCTATTTAACTTCAAAATAATGTAGAGCAGGGAGTGGGAGATGGGGAGTTGTTTGATGGGTTCATCGTTTCAGTCCGGAAAGACGAGGAAGATCTGGAGAGGATGCTGGTGATTGTTGCACAGCAGGTGAATACACTTAATGCCACTGAACTGCACACTTAAAAGTGGGTGAGGGCCTCCCTGGTGGCGCAGCGGTTGAGAGTCCGCCTGCCGATGCAGGGGACACGGGTTCGTGCCCCGGTCCGGGAGGATCCCACATGCCGCGGAGCGGCTGGGTCCGTGATCCGTGGCCGCTGAGCCTGTGCGTCCGGAGCCTGTGCTCCGCAACGGGAGAGGCCACAGCAGTGGGAGGCCCGCGTACCGAAGAAAAAAAAGTGGTTGAGACGGTAAATTTTATGTCATGTACATTTTACCACAATTTAAAAAGAGACAACTTAGGGACTTCCTTGGCGGTCCAGTGGTTAAGACTCCTTGCTCCCAATGCAGGGGGCACGGGTTTGATCCCTTGGGGAACTAAGATCCCCCATGCGCAGGGCACAGCCAAAGAAAGAAAAAACGACTTAGAATAAAGAGCACCAGGAGACTTCGGACTAAAGGGACAGCCCAAGATCCACTCACTAAAAGGACTAAGAGAAAAGCACTTGGACAGAAACCAAAGCTGTAAGGACAGTACTCCTCTTATTTTAAAATGCAGCCCCATAATCATGATAACAACTCCAGGGTCAAAGTAAGTATTTGTACCTGAAAGTTCCAAGCTCCTAATGAAATGCCCAGCACACAGTAGGTGCTCTAAATATTTCCTGAACGTTCTTAGAATCATTTGAATAAGTGGCTCAAGCCATCGTTCTGGTGCACGGTGGTGAGATTTGACCTCCAGGTGGGACTGCCCTCAGGGACGAAACAGTAGACGCTCAAGCAAGCACCTGGCTCCTTCAGCCCCTGCCAGAGCCAGCTCTCCCTGCTGCCTGCGCCCTCACCTTCGGGGGTCTCCCCGCTGAGTGGAAGCCACTCCAAGCCCACCCCTGGCCCAGCCCTTACTGTAACCCCTCTCCCCACACAAAAAACTGATTCCCCACTGCAAGTCTCTCCTTTTCTCAGCTAAGCGCACAGGATCTGAGGCCATTAAACTCGCAGGTTCTGGAGAGCGCCTGTCTCTGTCTCATTGAAGGGTTGCTGTGCTAATGAGAAACAGGCCCAGCCACTGCCTACATATCCATCACCAGAAGGCAAGGGGCGCGCACACACACACACACACACACACACACACACACACACTTGCGCCAAGGCAAGCAAATCAAAACCAATGGGCCATGAATCCTACCCCTTCGTGTAGCAGGGAGTGAGACAGCATTCACATAGAGGGCCCAGGAGGAGCCTGCCAGGCTGCCAGGCTGCCCCAGCTGCTCACAGGACGTTCATCAGTGTCAGCCATTTGCATTGTCATGTTAACAGCCCAGGTTCTTCATAAGCTTCACACCCCACAGTCCTCTCCCCTGAAAAAAGCCCTAAATAGGGTTACTTAGCACTACTCTTTTATTGAGATAGTGTTATCTTACAGGACCTTAGGGATCAATAAAGACTGCGTTATCTTTCTTTAAAAGATAGGGGGAGAGACCACACCCCTGTGTGTCCATGCAAAAGTTACAGCAGAGCTCTCTGCGAAGCACCTATTCACCGAAGTCCCAGAGAGCGTTAAATGCTTCCAACTGCATTCTATTCAGAAGTAAACATTACCTACAAAAGTCACAGAGAGAATCATCTGAAATCCAGAGAGTCCAGAGGACTGTTGGCCCATCCTGTCAGCCATATTCGCTCCACCGCAGCTGAAGGTACAGTTAAAAGATGACTTGACATACCAGGTGTCCCTAAAGCCCTTATATCGAGCATGAAAGAGCTGAACTGGACCCCCATGCCTATCTGGTGTCTTTGGGGGCGGTAGCTAACATAGGACTTATTATACAACACCTGTCAGGAGTTTCCCCACCTTCTATGCCTTCAACTGCCAGGCTCACATCAAGAGTGTGCGGCTTCAGATACAAAGTACTATGTATAAAATCGATAAACAACAAGGTCCTACTATAGCACGGAGAACTATATTCAGTAGCTTGTAATAAACCATAATGGAAAAGAATATAAAAAAAAATATATATATATATCTGAATCAGTTTTCTGTACACCAGAAACTAAGACAACTGTTGTCTAGTTTAATTTAATTGCAACTATACTGCAATTAAAATTTTTAAAAAGTGCACAGCTTAATCAAGGAAATTAACAGGGGTGGGTGCAGACTACACCAGGCCCAGAGTTTTTGGCTCCTGGAGACAGGCCCAACTACAGCAAACACATGGGGAAAGTTGGGAGGAGGATCCTGGATCCCAGCTGGGACACAGAAAGAGGAGACCAAATCTTATGATAGACCCAAAGGATGCATCTTTCCTGAACTTTCTGGTTCCTTTCCATAGAATATGATACTCTACTTACTAGCAAATTCTGGTATGACCTTCATAGATCTGAAACTACTTCTTCTCAAACAAATTTTTTTTCTTTTTTAAAAACAGTTATTTATTTATTTATTTGTTTGCACCGGGTCCTATTTGCGGCACACGGGATCTTCCTTGCGGTGTGTGGGATCCTCATTGCAGCATACAGGATCTTTAGTTGTGGCATGCAAAATCTTAGTTGCGGCATGTAGTTCCTTGACCAGGGATCAAACCCGGGTGCCCTGCATTGGGAGCGCAGAGTCTTAGCCACTGGACTAGCAGGGAAGTCCCCCAAACAAATATATATATATATATATATATATATTTTTTTTTTTTTTTTTTTTTTTTTTTTTTGCGGTACATGGGCCTCTCACTGTTGTGGCCTCTCCCATTGCGGAGCACAGGCTCCAGACGCGCAGGCTCAGCGGCCATGGCTCACGGGCCTAGCCGCTCCGTGGCATGTGGGATCTTCCCAGACCGGGGCACAAACCCGTGTCCCCTGCATCGGCAGGTGGACTCTCAACCACTGCGCCACCAGGGAAGCCCCAAACAAATATATTTTGAAAAAGAATGCCAATGTCTCACAGGGAATAAACACTGAGATCAAATTTCTCAGGATAAAATTTCACCACTTTAAAATCATGCTTACGGCTCTCCCTTTAACTCTAGACAGGAAGAGAAAGCAATCAGAAGTGGAACAAACAAAAAGAGGCTTTTGAGGAAACATTAATACAATAAATGAGATCTTTGAACTTGGATCATGGGCTCTTTGTTATTTTCAAATCATGGCTGGACTTTCTACAGTTTGCCACAAAATTCTATTTTCTAATTCCTGTACCTTTTTTTAAAAAATAAATTTATTTATCTTATTTTTGGCTGCGTTGGGTCTTCGTTGCTGTGCGCGGGCTTTCTCTAGTTGCGGCGACCGGGAGCTACTCTTCGTTGCGGTGCGCAGGCTTCTCACTGCAGTGGCTTCTCTTGTTGCGGAGCACGGTCTCTAGGCACATGGCCTCAGTAGTTGTGACTCACGGGCTTTAGAGTGCAGGCTCAATAGTTGTAGTACACAGGCTTAGTTGCTCTGCGTCATGTGGGATCTTCCCAGACAAGGGCTCAAACCCATGTCCCCTGCATTGGCAGGTGGATTCTTAACCACTGTGCCACCAGGGAAGCCCCATCCTGTACCTTTTTTTTCCCCAAATCTTTACTTGATGGAATCTCAAAGGATCTCAGCCGATGGAAACTTGCCCTTGGCTGGCATTCGTAAAGAGAATCACCTAGTACCTCAAAATAAAAAGGCAGCCCTGCCTCCTATTCACTTTCCCTCTTCCAAGTTCCCTGTTCTAGGCCTCTGTGTTCATGTCACCACCTCGGCTGAGTCATCCAACATAATCAAGCTCATAGCACAGGTGACCTACTAGCCACCCACAGTGAATGAGCCTGAACACTGCACCCTAAGACCTGGAAAGGAAATGAGTTTCAACCTTCTAAGACTCTTATTTCAGAAATGTACTCGGAGCTAAACAATGTTAACTAAGATTTCATCCTTTCTCAAAACTGTAGAAGGGAAAGAAAACAAAAAAATGGGATCTGAACCTCAGTACTTTGTAATTCATATATATGTCCACTCTATACATTCACATGTATTATAGATTATAGCCATATGCAGCCTATATTCCAGGAATATAGAATTACATCATTGGCATTTTTATATTAACATTAACATAGGTGGTGCCTTTTACAAAAACATTTCTAGAAATTGAAGCTCCATTCCTGGATTTTCCCATACCTATTTCTAGCCACTGTCTAGTGTGTTATGTCACCCTATCCTGCTTCCTTTCTCTGCTGAAATGCACTGGAGTCTGGAGGCTGATTGGTTCCCAGCTGTAATCAAATATATAGCCTTTCACCTCTGGGTCACAATATTGGATCTGGGCCACATCAGCAGCATCTGAAAGCAGTTACTGTACCATCCATGGCCTTGCTTAAGACAAAAGCCACTGTTCTAGCTTTTCATTCTTGTGGGAAGCCTCAACCAGGAAAGGCAGCAAGGAATGAGCAACAGGCCCCCAAAAGAAACTCCCAATTAGCAAGAGTCCACGAGAATGGTTCGAAGGGCGCTTTGCAAGAAAAGCTTAGGTGCTTTACAGTCTGATGGCTGTGGCACCTCATCTGTGGCCAGAGTCATCAGGTATGTTATGCTATGGTACAATTCCCTTCCCTCAACCTGCAAAGTGTCAGACACCTGTAAAAAGGCAGGTATTTCAATAACCCCTGAAATTCCATCCACTCCAAGCAGCACTGCTCCAGAAACGGCAGGAGTCTTAGGCTGTGACCTGAGCTCGCTGGTGACATTGATCAAGGAGTCCAAGGCTAGAACAGCGACTGGCACAGAGCAGATGCTGTATAAACTGTTGTTGAATGGATGGGGAAAAAAAAGCTTCTTGGTCTCTCTTTTGCCTATTAAATGAATTTAAGACAGACTACCCTACATCCAGCAATGACATTCCTTAAAGGGAAGCTGTGAGATAGAAGGGGGAAAGTGGCAATGGCCCAGGACAGTAACCTGAAGAAAGCAACTATATACATATAAGGTTTTATTAACTCATCTGATCCTTAAAAGGTCCATTTGGTCTAACTCCAAAAAGGCAATACACACAAAATGTGTTAGCAAATTTGAAAAAGGGGTGCTACCATTGAACATACTGCTGTCAAGTACCCAAGAGCTAATAAGTCACTTTTTTTGGAGTTTACTGCAAAATGTACAATGCAGTTACAGTAACATATTAGTAACTATTATTCAGGGAATCATTCAATGTGCTGCCCACAAAGATTTATTTGCCAGCTTAATGTGTTTACCCAGTGATGATAACTGCCCACGTAAAACTTTTCAAACGATTACAGGCACAAATAAAACAACTGCTTTGCGCTGGTTCCTGCAGAAGAGAGTAACGTGGGTCCTGCCCATGACACAGGCCCTCCCACATCAAATGCAGACAGAGGAGCTGTCAGGCTCCTGGCTGGCCACGGCCAGTCCCCTTCTCAGAAGGTAAGTGGAAGTAAGAGAAAAGAGAGAAAGGGTGAGGGGTATTCTTGCATCCCTCCTCAGGCCACTCAACCCGCCTCTGCAATACCTTCCCCTCTCCCCCTGAGGGGCTCTAATAGGGCTCACAGGGAGGCAGCACTGCGAAGGGGGTAAGGAGGGGATGAGGACGGGACGCTGACCCAGATACCTAACCTCGCTGAGTTTTCTCATCTGTAAAAGTGGGGACAGTAATCGTACCCCAGTCCTGGGGTGGTTGTGAGGATCCAATGTGTTACTGCACGTAACGTGCTTAGAAGCCTCCAGTGGTTAGATCGACAAATGTTATCGTGTTTACCCTTCAGGAGCCCTTACTGGATGAAATCTCCCTGCTCAGGTAGTCCACAGGGATATCTCATCCCTCAAAACACTATTTTGTGACACAGTTCGTACTGCTATCTGTGTGTGTGTGTGTGTGTGTGGTACACAATGCATAAAATTGATCATTTTAAGCATTTTTCAGTGGCATCAAGTACATTTTCATGGTTGTGCAATCATCACCACCATCTACCTGTAGGACTTTTTCATCTTCCCAAATTGAAACTCCTTATTCATTAAGCAACAACTTTCCATTCTCCCCCTCCCCCAACCAGGCCCTGGCAACCACTGTCCTGTCTCTATGAACTTGACAACTCTAGGTATCTCATATAAGTGGAATTTGTCCTTTTGTGACCAGCTTACTTCACTTAGCATAACGTCCTCAAGGCTCATCCCTCTTGTAGCATGTGTCAGAATTTCCTTCCTTTTTCAGGCTGAATAATACTCCACGGTGTGGGGACTTCCCTGGTGGCGCAGTGGTTAAGAATCCCCTGCCGGTGCGGGGGACACAGGTTCAAGCCCTGGTCCAGGGAGATCCCACATGCCTGGGAGCAACTAAGGCCGTGCACCACAACTACTGAGCCTGCACTCTAGAGCCCGCAAGCCACAGCTACTGAGCCCACACGCCGTAACTACTGAAGCCCACGCGCCTAGAGCCTGAGCTCCACAACAAGAGAAGCCACTGCAATGAGAAGCCCACACACCCCAACGAAGAGTAGCCCCTGCTCGCCACAACTAGAGAAAGCCTGCACGCAGCAACAAAGACCCAATGCGGCCAAAATTAAATTTTAAAAAAATATATCTATATATATATATTCCACTGTGTGTCTATACCACATTTGTGTGTCTATTCATCCGTTGATGGACACTTGGATCGCCACTGTGAATAATGCTGTAATGAACACGGGTGTTATACTGCTATCTTGATGTATTACCTGGTGTCATCACCTGTTAATACTGGTATATAAATCAAATGTTGTCATTTAACCTCTTATAAAGGCAATGTGGTTGGTTACCCTTTTTGGACACTATGTCTGGCAATACTGCATTTCTCAGGGGTCAGGCAGGCCCTCGAGGCTTATTCCTTCTTCATGAGATTCCCTGGAATGCCTCACCTTCTTCACCTTTCTTTCGCTCACCAATTCCTACTCAGCTTATTAGTCTCAACTCAGCTGTCACCTCTTCTAGGAAACGATCTCATTCCACGCCACATCCTGCCATGACACATCTTAAAGGGGTGCTCTGAAAAAGAAGTGGCAGGGCTTCCCTGGTGGCGCAATGGTTGAGAGTCCGCCTGCCGATGCAGGGGTCACGGGTTCGTGCCCCGGTCTGGGAAGATCCCACGTGCCACGGAGTGGCTGGGCCCGTGAGCCATGGCCGCTGAGCCTGCGCGTCCAGAGCCTGTGCTCCGCAACGGGAGAGGCCACAACAGTGAGAGGCCCACGTACCGCAAAAAAAAAAAAAGAAAAAGAAATGGCAACAGTCCAGCACAGTGCCCTGAAGCAGTGGAAGCTGCTCCCTGTCTGCCCCTAACTCCACACTCAGCACTTCGTTTCCATACCCACCCTACCCACCAGGCTGTGAGAGACGCAAGGGCAGGACTGTGTCTTAATCATCTTTCTATCCTCAGCACTGAGTCCAGGACCATATACCTAATGGTAAAGGCCAAAGAAATGTTGGACAGGCAGATGAACGGATAGATGGATAGAGAGATGGATGATGAGAGAATGAAAAATGAATAAACCGAATGTTAATTTTGTGGAATCAATCCTGGAAAAGGAGGTCACCATCTAGATATGTAAGTTTTACTCTTCTCTTCTATAAGATGGCAGTTTGAATACTAACATTTAATGAGTGCCTACTATGTACCAAACAAAACATGCCAACAAAGCAATTTTTTTGATGGTTAATCTTAGTTTTCTATTTTTTAAATACATTGTTTATTGAAGTATAGTTGATGTACAATATTATATGTTACAGGTGTATAATATAGTGAGTCACAATTTTTAAAAGTTATACTCCATTTATAGTTATTATAAAATATTGGTTATATATTGTTGTACAATATATCCTTGTAGTTTGTTTTATACCTAATAATCTGTACCCCTTAATCCATTATTCCTATCCCTCTCCTTTCTGGTAACTACTAGTTTGTTCTCTGTATCTGTGAGTCTGCTTCTTTTTTGTTATATTCATTAGTTTGTTGTCTTTTTTAGATTCCACATATAAGTGATATCATACAGTATTTGTCTTTACCTGTCTGACTTATTTCACTTAGCCTAATGCCCCCCAAATCCATCCATGTTGCTGCAAATGGCAAAATTTTATTCTGTTTTATGGCTGAGTAGTAGTCCATTGTGTGTGTGTGTGTGTATATATATATATAGATATATACACACACACACACACACATATATGTACCACATCTTCTTTATCCATTCATCTGCTGATGGACACTTAGGTTGCTTCCGTATCTTGGCTCTTGTAAATAATGCTGCTATGGACACCGGGGTGCATGTATCTTTTCAAATTAGTGATTCTGGTTTTTTTGGAATGTACCAGGAGAAGAACTGCTGAATCATATGATAGCTCTATTTTTAGTTTTTTGAGAAACCTCCAAACTGTTTTCCACAGTGGCTACACCAATCTATATTCCCACCAACAGCGCAGGAGGGTTCCCTTTTCTCCACACCCTCTCCAGCATTTGTTATTTATGTTCTTTTTGATGACAGCCATTCTGACAGATGAGGTGACATCTCATTGCGGTTTTGACTTGCATTTTCCTGATGATTAGCAATGTTGGGCATCTTTTCACGTGCCTGTTGGCCATTTGTATGTCCTCTTTGGGAAAATGTCTATTCACTTCTCTATGAAGCAATTATTAACACCATTACGTAAGTGAGGAAACCGAGGCAGAAAGCAGTAAGTCCTTCAAGTTCAAGAGCTGATAAATGACAGAGCAAAGATTCAAACCCAGATGGTCTGGCTCCAGGCTTTTAATTACGAAAGTAATGTAAAGCTGCATAACTTCTAAGGTTCCTTCTATGCTCTTGTTCTATGATTATAAAATGCTAACGATTAAAAAGGATATTCTGAAGCCTCCACGAGGTGTACAATGTTAAAAGTAATGGCATCCATTTAAACTGACATATTATATTGACTTTTGCCCTATGTGAGAATTATAGAGGGTTTGGAAAGCCCAAGATCCTACTAAAAAGATGCTAAAATGGGTGCCTTACATGGAGTGATGAACACAACTCCATTTCTTTCCAGAATTATCAGGACACCATTAATGTCTACGCAAAAATCCACCCTGCTTCCTTGTTACTCTGCACTGAATGACTGAAAACCAGGTTCTTACCTACAGCATTTCTCCTCTCACATCAAACTGAGGCAGTCCCAAGCCTTTAAAGGGAGAGATTCCTTTATCATTCCAGACCCTCCTCCATCCTGGATGTGATCATGTGTCACCATCTCACCAAGTAGCGGCGGCAGTGCGGCACCAACTGAGCAGTATCGATTATCAGATGAAAGGAGAGATTAAATCGGAGGGACCAGTGTCTGGGGAAGCAGCCTCGAGTAGCCCTCTCAGTTTTGTTCCGATGGTACTAATAAGTTTCCTCCCTGAATACCTGGGACCGGTGAGTGTTCCCACCTTCTCTTATTCTGCCAGACGAGAAGTGAATGCAACCACGTTAAACCACGCAAAAATAAGGACTTGTTAACTAACAAGAAATTCAAGGCCCTCCAAACTAACCAAGCCATAAATCCTAGACCAAGATCCACTCAGATGTAGAAGCTGCTGGCACTCTGATCCCTGTGGATTTCACTCCTCTAGAGGACAGGAGGCCATGGCAGTGGGTCAGCATCCTGCCACTTCCCGGGACTAATCCAGGCATCACCTCCCACCCCCTACACACTGCCTGCATCTCCTCCTCTGTCACCTTCCCTCCTCCCCAGTGATGCTGTCCTTACACAGCAGTGGTAAGATTTTTTTCCAAAAGGCCAGAAATTTTTGGAGAATTCATGTATTCAAGAAAATAATTACTGTCTACTGCGTAAAATTAATACGATATGATGACTGTGCTCCCAGGGTTCAGAGTCCAGGAGATCCACATGGGCAAAGCAACTGCATAAATAAATCCTACTAGAACCTGACGGAGAGTCAGGAGCCCGAGGTTCTCTGGGTGACCCTGGGCCAGCCTCCTAAACCTTTGCCATCATCCTGCAATCTCCTTCCTGACCACCATAAAGGGGCATCATGCAGAATCACTAATAATGGCAAGTACTCTCTATTTTAAAAAGTAAATTAGCACGAACTACCACCACAAAAATGCCCACAACCGGCAACTTCCTTCCCCAAGTGGATGCTTCTCACAGGAAAACCATGCCTTTGTACTACATTTACCACCCTGGCTGCAAAATATGCTTGTAAAGCCATCATTAGCAGACTCACAGCTGTCAACCCTCCCTGCACTCCCAGCCTGAGAGACAGCTAGCCATCCTTCTGTGCTGAATGCCCTTTTAATTGCACACCCCACTTTATTAGCTGCCTTGACCTCCAATAAAAGCTTCGGCCTAACAACGTCTGAAGCCTGAGACAGGATGTCTACTGTGTCATCAACTTGTAGGCTTCCTGCAGGGCTCCTGCCAAGTGAACACATGCACGCACACACGCACAGCCCGTTAGAAAGACTTCTCCCTAGAAATTTCACAAATAATTACATGAGCAAACTGAGGCGGAAAGAACAAGAGGAGAAATAAAGGATACAGTATCTGAGAACAGAATCAAGGGAGACACGTGGAGGGTGTGCTGGGCTGCAGGACGCTATGTCAGTGCTCCCCTAGGGTGCCTGCAGGCATCCGAGGCAAACAAGGGGCGTGCCGGCCGTTCCTCTGTTCTCCGGCTGCTCCCACTGTGTCTGCCCCCAAGTCCTAATGTGCTCTGGGCTAGGAAAGGCCAAATGAAGGCCTGCTTTTAATACCTATGCTCCCTGAGTTGCGTTTAGACTACAAGAAAAATATAAATTATTGTAGTTGAAAGAAGAGTTAGGGAAACATTTCACAGGAAGCAGACAATTTAAAGAGGCAACCTAGGGGACTTCCCTGGTGGCGCAGTGGTTAAGAATCCACCGGTCAATGCAGAGGACATGGGTTCGAGCCCTGGTCTGGGAGGATTCCACATGCCGTGGAGCAACTAAGCCCGTGCACCACAACTACTGAGCCTGCGCTCTAGAGCCCACGAACCACAACTACTGAAGCCCGTGCGTCACAACTACTGAAGCCCGCACGCCTAGAGCCCATGCTCCGCAGCAAGAGAAGCCACCGCAACGAGAAACCTGCGCACCGCAGCAAAGAGTAACCCCCGCTCACCGCAACTAGAGAAAGCCCTCGCGCAGCAACAAGGACCCATCACAGCCAAAAATAAATTAATTAATTAAATTTTTTTAAAAAGAGGCAACCTAGGCTAGTGCTGAAGGTGAAAAATAAAATTGATAATAACTGAATGGGCCTCGTTGACTCACCATCTTCTACCTGCCATCTCCTTTGCAGACCACAGCATCCAAATGAGAGGATTATTACACCCAAGTCATGGACGTGGGCTGTGTAAGTACTGGTCTAAGTAACTGTGGTATTGTCTAGATATTTGAAGGAGCAGAAAAGAGAAGGAGAAAGCAAAGGGGTCAAAAAGAGGTTTAAAAAAATTAAGATGGGGCTTCCCTGGTGGCGCAGTGGTTGAGAGTCCGCCTGCCGATGCGGGGGACACGGGTTCGTGCCCCAGTCCGGGAAGGTCCCACATGCCGCGGAGCGGCTAGGCCCATGAGCCATGGCCGCTGAGCCTGCGCGTCCGGAGCCTGTGCTCCGCGACGGGAGAGACCACAACAGTGAGAGGCCCGCGCACCGCAAAAAAAAAAAAAAAAAAAAAAATTAAGATGTAGAATTTTTTAAAGAATGATGAGTAAAATGTTTGGAGTTCTGGTGTTTCTATGTTGCTATCCAGGGAGAACTCCCCACAAATTATTTCTAATTCCTAATGAATATGGCAGATGTTTTTTGTTGTTGTTGTTGTTGTTTTTATGGTACGCGGGCCTCTCACTGTTGTGGCCTCTCCCGTTGCGGAGCATAGGCTCCGGATGCGCAGGCTCAGCGGCCATGGCTCACGGGCCCAGCTATGGCAGATGTTTTTAATGGAAGACTATAAGCAGTCTTTATATCTAAGGCAATACTTTTTCTCAAACATCCCTTACCAAATTGCTCTTGTAAAATCAATTGTCCTTTTGCTTGCCCACGTTTATTTCTGCTTCCAAATACAGAAGACAGTAAACAGCTTCATTAAGAAACAGGAAGAATCTTGTGAGTCAATTTATGATCCAAATTCCAAAGGCAGAAATATCAGCCATGGCAATGCCAGTGAGTACCTTCACCTGGATGGCAAAGAAGGGGGGGACACACCTTGGCTGGCTGGGCGTGGGATTCCCACAGGTGTGCCAAGCCATGGAACAGCTTCAGCCTCCAGGTTCAGCCAGAAATCCATCTAAGACTTTGTCAAGCACATCCCTCTAGAATTTGGGGTCAAAGATTGGGCTCCTTAAGACTTGCAGGCTTGCAAGGAGTTTAGAGACCACCAACTCCCTCCTCTCGGTTTACAAAAGAGGAACAAAGCACAGGTGACTCGCCCAAAGCCACAGTTCTAATTAGTGCCAGAGGTGGGACTGCCCCTCAACATCTGGGATGGTAGACAGCCTTCAATGCCTACCGGCCACCCACCCTGTATTTGTTTCTCTCACCCTCTCTCTCGTCCTCCCTCCTACTGCTCCCATCTATGTTATTCCTCCCCCTTCTATCCCCACACTGCCTGGCTTGGTGGAAACAAGTGATGCTCCAGTTCACAGCTGTGGGCCCACAGGGAAGACGTTCAAGGCCACCTCTTCAGCCGCCGTGCTCAGGATCAAGACATCCCTCTAGGAAAAGCCACACAACCGAACCAGGCAAGTGATTATTTTTCATTAGACAATGGCAGTTACTAGTCGTCTGCCTGAATTCAACTGTGTATTTTCTGTATAATTCTTTGGTTAGATAGCTCAATAGCTTTTGGTTGTTGGTGGTGGTGGTGATGGTTTCTAATCAGTTAATAAGTAAGTCTCCCACAGCTGCATGAAACCACCAGGTAGATGGGGCAGGGAGTAGGGAAGTAGTGATTACAGCTCTAAGAAAGCAACCACTATAAATAAGATGATCGTGTTTCATGGGAAAGTGTAGCTGCTCATCACCGCTAATGAAAAGATGGAATTACTTCATAGAAAAATCTCAAGCCCTATAAATTCCTATGTTATCTTAGAAGAAATCCGCAGTTAGCAACTACAAATCCCAGACATCACTCAGATTAGATAAAGAATTATTCAACCTTTACATTTTTCACCCCTGTGGTGGCAAAGTGGACTTAAATTGATTACTCTCAGTTCATGCTTTAAAAATCAAAACATTTTGCGTGTAAGAACTAGCAAAGATTTTTAACACATGCTGTGTGGAGAACTAAAACTTTTAACGAGAACTTTTTGTGGCCAGCGACAACATCGAGCTTAAACTCCATTCAGCAGAAAAGGTGAATAAAAGTAGCCCGTCAGCTGTTAGTCTATAACACTTAAGATATATTTCGATATAGTTCTGCTTAGCAAAAGAACTTACTCTACTCCAGAGCCTTCGGAAATGTTCACCTATAGAGCAGCATAAGGATACCGACTCTTTCTACACAAGCGTTTACGAGAACACTCTCTACCCAGGGCAGCTCCAGCTCCGAGAGCAGGAATATGTGCAGGAAATAGTGCTTGGTGGGGGGAGAGTGTCTTTATTTCCAGACTTCTCCACAGGGCCTGGGCGGAATCGATGCGATAGGATCAGCAAAGTATAACTGCAAAGAAAACTGTCTGAGAAAGATAAAACTGGATCGGGAGGCAGATAAGCCCAAATTCCCAATGTCGCTCAGATCCGCACACTGCATGTGCAGTCACTGGGGCACGTCTGCTCTCCCACACTCGCCGGAGTGGAACTGCAAAGTTCGGTGTGTGCAGTGCTCCCTGGGGGGCCTCTGAGAGGGGCAGGGCTTAAAGGGGGGATTTCCATCTGTGACAGAGAATCTCAACCCATATTCATGGCATCTCAACTAAAAGGAGTAGCTATTTTCATCAACCGAGTTCTCCTGGCTCTGTGGAGCCACCCTACAAATGAATAAATAAGTAGGAGATGCTTTATTCATTTGGAGGTGAGGAAATGGGAAAGGAGACGAGCTTAATGGTTCCACCTTCTCTGACAACTGCTTTTCTGTTTTGGTGTCAGATCACTGACAAAAGGAAAAAGAAAGAGAGAGAGGGAGAGAGAAAGAGAGAAGAAGAAAGAAGAAAGGAAGGGAAGAGAGAGAGGGAAAGGAAGGAATTGTCATAAAATTCAACTTCCTGTGGGGCATCCTTGGAATAAAACAGAAAGTGATGGTTGGATACCATCTCACAATTTCACCAGCTCCTCACAGCAACCCTGGCAGGGCCCCAACATTACCCCCATTGTATAAATTTATTTTATTTACTTATTTCTGGCTGTGATGGGTCTTCATTGCTGCACGCGGGCTTTCTCTAGTTGCAGCGAGCGGGGGCTACTCTTCATTGCAGTGCGCGGGCTTCTCATTGTGGTGGCTTCTCTTGTTGCGGAGCACAGGCTCTAGGTGCATGGGCTTCAGTAGTTGTGGCACACGGGCTCAGTAGTTGTGGCTTGCAGGCTCAGTAGTTGTGGCGCACGGGCTTAGTTGCTCTGCGGCATGTGGGATCTTCCCGGACCAGGGCTTGAACCCATGGCCCCTGCATTGGCAGGCAGGTTCTTAACCACTCACCACCAGGGAAGCCCACCCCCATTGTAAAGGTGAGAATAACCAGGTTCAGAAAGGCTAAGTGACTTGCCCAAGGTCACACACTTGGTGATGCAGCCTAGTTTTGCACCCAAGTTGTTGGCCCCAGATCTTCATGTTTTAAGGTCATAAGAGCCTCAGAAAATGAATCTCTCTTAACCTCTCATTGTCTTCAACAACTTTGAGCTGCCTCAGATGTCCTCACCTCTCCATCACTCCTGGACACACTGTCATTGCTTGCCTTTCTCTAGGGTGCCAGAAACTTCTAACAAAGATCCCCAGTGACCTCCTATTTACTGATTCAGTGGAAACCTCAGTCCTTACCTCCTTAATCTCTCCAAGGTATCTGACCTTTCATCACCCCTACCTTCTCAAGCTCACCCCTCCCTCCGTTTCCATGATACCACTTTTTCTTATTTTCCTCCCCCTTTTCTGGTCTCTCCTTGAATTGTCTTCCTGACTCCTCAAGGCTGCCTGTCCCTTCAATGTCAATGGGTCCCACAGCTCCACACTTCACCGTCTGTCACTCTACACGTCCTTCGGGGAGAGCTCACCTCATCTGTGGATTCCACCACCTTCCTCATGCTGACATTTCCCAGATCCATGGCTCCAGCTCTGAATCCACTCTAGAGCCCCACTGGACCCCACTGGAACATTCCATCTCAAGCTCTAGAGAACCCAAACCAATATTAGGATTCACACCCATCCTTGAAAATCAGACCCACCATAACAAAAACCCCCTCTCTGCCTGTATTCTCCATCTCAATTAACGGCTGCAGCACCCTCACACTTGCCCTAGCCAGAAATCTTCATCCTCTCGCTCCTGCCCCATTTCTCAGCTGCCAGCCGCCAAGGGTTTTCTATGTACAAAATCCGTCAGGGCCAGGCTGCCTCTTCATTCGCACTGCTACTGCCTCAGTTAGGTCTGCACCATCTTTCACTGAGGCCACGGCGAGGGGTCTCTCCACTGAACTCCATGATACGTAACTCTTCGAATCCAGTTTCTCTCTCCCTATCAGAGCAATCTTTCTTAAATGAATATCTGATCACTTCACTCCCTTCCTGAAAGCCCTTCAATGGCCACCCAGACTATAGGATAATATCCAGATTCTTTAGCCTACGAGGCCCTTCGTCCTCTCCCTGCCACCTCCCCAGCCTGTCACTCACCCATGCACACACTGCACTATGTCGGCAACGCACCACTGCAGTTCCCCCAGGATACTGAGTGTGCATAACCTCTTTGTGCCCTAATGCTCACCATTCTCTCTGCCCGGAATGTTCACATGCTGAACTCCTACTCACTCTTCCAAAGCCAGCCCGAGCCTCACCTCTCTTTGCTTCCTAGCAGCCTCCACAGCCCATGGTCCAGCATTTAATATGCTGGACCCTAACTCTTCGGTTCTTTGTCTGTCTCTAACACTAGACTGGGAGTTGCTCCGGGGCAGGAATTTTTAGTCTTTTTCATATCTTGGTTATAATGTGGCATAGTACCATAGATGGTACATGAGTGGGAATCAAAAATGCTTATGGCATACGAATATGAAAGCAAAAACAATAAATAAAATATTAGCAAACTGAATCCAGCAGCATATTTAAAAAAATACATCATGACCAAGTAGGCTTTATTATGGGAATGCAAGGATGGTTCATTATTAGGAAAGCAATGATAATAATTCACAATATTAATAGATCTAAGGAGAAAAATCATATGATCATCTCCCTAAATACTGAAAAGACCTTGGCAAAATATAACACCCATTCCTGATGAAAAACAGTAAATAAAATAGGAACTGATGGATACTTCCCTAACTTTTAAAAATATATATAGACCTCAGTCCAAAAGCCAAGATCTTACTTAGTGAGAAAAACTGTACATATGCCCACCATACATTACCATTTAACATTGTGTTGGAGGCATAAATCAACGTAACAAGAGAAAACTATCAGGAATAAAATTAGCAAAGGAGAGGAGTGATGCTATCTCTATTTGTAGAAGATAAATCCTTTTGAAAATCCAAGAGTACCAATTTAAAAACTAATGAATACAGTAATACAATTTAATAATAGGATATAAGATATACATGTAAGACATATATAATATCCTTCTTATATATTAACAATTATCAATTAGAAGAAATAATGGAAGATAAGAGCTCCTTTATAATAGCAACAAAAAGTATTTTTAATGCCTAAAAATAAATTTAACAAGAAATAAAGCCTCTACAAGAAAAACCTTTAAAATTGCTGAAAAGTAGATGTGTTCAAATGGAAAGACATTCCATGTTCTTGGGAAGGAGTCAACATCATAAAGATGCCAAATATCCCTCAGGTTAATGTATAAGTTTAACATGGTCCCAATTTTAAAAAATTTTATGGAGTTAGGCAAGTTGATTCTAAAGTTCATATGGGAAAATAGTCTGGAAGAATAACCAGGAAACTACTAGAAAGGAAAGGCATTGTTTGGGAAAGAGAGAGAGCCAACATTACCACGTACTAAAACATGCTCCAAAGCTTCTGTAACTAAAATAGTATGGAATTGGTATGTGAAAAGACAGATAAATGGGACATAACAGAAGGTCCAGAAGTAGACCCAAGTACTGAAAATCTGGTTTATGATAATGGTTATTTCAAATCAATGGGGGAAAGATGAATGTTTTAATAAAGGGTTTGGGGACAACTGGATAGACATTTAGAAAAAGATAAAATTGATCTATACCTCTCATTATACACCAAAATAATCTCCCAATGGATCAGAGATCTAACTATTAGAAAGGAAACCTTACAAATATTCAAGGAAAACATAGGTGAACTTCTTTAAAACCTGGAAAAGGTGGACAGACAACCTTTCTAACCATAATTCAAAATCTAATTTTCTTAGATGGGTTCTAGAGCATCCCAAAGGCAACGGGAAGCAGGATGATGAGTACGAACTGATTCACTATTCTAATTAATATTTCAAAAGCAATTTAGGAATAGAGATATATTGCCAGTCCTTTTGCACCTACACAAATATACTTTTAAGACATTTCTGATTGGTGCATTTGAGTCTGAAAGATCAACGGGAGCCCTTCCTAAACAGTGCTTCTTTGCCACAATAAGACCACACAGGAGATTTTTTTTAAAAAAGGAAAGATTTTTATGATCAGCCAGTGACTCAAGATACGGGTAAAAAGGAAATTAGTTTTGCATTCCTGAAAAGAGACTGGAAACCCTCACAGACACCCGCGTGCACGTGGTCTCTGCACTAGTCTCTGCGGGGATGAAACAGAGTGGAGTCTGGCAGCCCTGCTGACGTGGCGCAGAAGGTCTAGCTAAAGAACATGTCCTCTCAGACAGTCTCCACGGGTCCCTAGGGCAGGGCTTTTCAGAAAGGGTTGACAACAGCCTCAGCCAAGTGAATATAAATATAAGGAAGTTCCTTTGCCCCCTCTAAGCAAATTACTCAGCTCAGGGTCCTGACCACCTCACATATTTTCCCCCCATCCTGAAAGTGAAGTTACCAGGAAAAATAACCACAACCTTCTCCCTCAAGCAAGGGTCTCCACTCAGGCAGTTATACTAATAGTGTAATACCCTCAATGGCTTTGGAGGGGGAGAAGCATCCTTGGATTTCTCTGTTCCTTGCATCTTTACTCATGCTTCCTTTTGTGACCTGAACCACATCAATCACCTGGAATTCCAGGGTAAAGAAAAGAAATTGGGTTCATCTTGATTTTGCTACATGAGAGTTTATGAATGTATGTAAGTGTGTGTGTATATATCAGTACAGTGCCTAGCACATTCTAAGGATGATAATTGTTAGCCACTTGTAATCATCATTGTTATTGCCATCACCATTATTATTAGCTGATGAATGGTTCAGTTTGATCTGTGATATAATGCCAAAGAGCAACTGATGTTGCCTATTTTATTGACTTAATCCTTCTAAATGCCGACAAATTACCAGGCTCAGCCATTTAAAAATCACATTTCTAATGCAATAATACTATCTGCGATGAGTGTGGAAGAAATTACTACAGGCCAGGGATTTTTACAAAGTGAATTAAATCACTATAAAAAAAGACCATGGGACTTCTCTGGTGACGCAGTGGTTAAGAATCCGCCTGCCAATGCAGGGGACATGGGTTCGAGCCCTGGTCTGGGAAGATCCCACATGCCCAGAGCAACTAAGCCTGTGCGCCACAACTACTGAGCCCACGTGCCACAACTACTGAAGCCCATGCGCCTAGAGCCCATGCTCCACAACAAGAGAAGCCGCTGCAATGACAAACGCAGGCACTGCAATGAAGAGTAGCCCCCGCTCGCCCCAACTAGAGAAAGCCCAAGCGCAGCAACGAAGACCCAAAGCAGCCAAAAATAAAAAATATATATACAATAAAAAAAATTTTTTTAATTAAAAAATAAAACTGGAGCTTTCCTCCACTGTTGAGCCCTGGTGTGGTGGTGAAAAAGAAATGCTAGAAGAAGGTGGAATCAGGGAGATGCCCTTCCACCAGGGAACTAAGGCTCTTGAGAAGTCTGTTTTGCTGGAAAGTAAGCCTCTGTTATGGAAAACACTTTCAGCATATTTCAAAATGGTTACTTTCCTCTCTTCCTGCAAGAGTTAGACCCTGAAGTCAGTAGGGCCATCGGCAAGGAGAAATAAACACAAATTTGGGGAAGCAAGGTAAAACTTGAACCAGTAAGGATGTGCTGGAACCCACAAGGATAGCCTAGAACCCTCCTCAGTCTCTCAATACCTAGACATCTTCACCTTCAGTGATAGAGATGTTCCACAGGACAGGATGGTGCCCTTCATCATGAAGCAAAACATACACCTGGTCCAGTAGTTGGACGGTCTTAAGAAATCCATCAGGAAGTAGAGGAGCCTAGTTGCTGCCTCATACCAATGGCAGAAGAGACAATTATGTGATGAGCTATAATCTTTCATGCCCTGCACTGACTCTTCAAGATTCAAAGAAGAATGTGTCTGCTGCTTCACTTCCATCTTCAACGTCTCAAACTATCTCTGTTCCCTTCCCTACAGGGAGGAGAATTCTGGGAAATGTAGTTGACTCAATACAAATCCACAATAGTATCCACAATAGAATGTTTAAAGCCATATGATGCTAGTATTGGCTATTCACAGTAGATTGAAGTCAGAGTTGAAGTAGTGTCCATGAGACCACCAGTTCTACTTGGACTTGAGTCTTTAACTGCAGGGAGTTTAGGGGTTCTGAAGTAAAGGTCAGTGTGTGGGAGAATAGTGCTAGTGGGAAGGTTAGGATAGTGGCTAATAAATAACCTATCCGTGACCACAAACTTAACAACTCATATGACTATGTTATTAGCACACGTAACAGTTCAACCAATACTTTTTGGATGAAGGATGAATGAACGTCCCAGTGATCCTGGTGTTTAATAGAATAAGTGTCTTTCCTGTTCATTGCATCTTCCAACTAATTTTTACACCTTTCTCCTTTTAAACTCCTAATTTAATATACTGTTTCTAATGTACTTGACATTGTTTTTAAATTAACTTATATCTTGTGGTGAATGTACTTTTCAAAAATTCTCCAGATCACAAACTCAGTGATAATTATTTGAATGTATTTGTTTACTCAGTAAGTATTTCAAATAGATTAAAATATCAGGGAGATGTGAGGAATCTGAAAATACTTAGTGCTTTAACTTGATTATATATATGAACTAAACTAATACGTTAGTGTTTGATTTGTTCATTTTATGCTAATTTCTGTTTACATAATTTTGTAAAAAATTTTAAAAATCAGTATTTGTTACATACCAAAATAATTTTACATTCTCTAACTTATATTTTTAAGATTAAAATTTATAATTTTGTCATTTTATGTAAGATACAAATTTTACATCTATAAACTCACAAAATATTTATATAATAAATAACCATGTGTTTCTTCTATTCAGATGAATGTCCCAATTCAGTGCTTATATAATTTAATGTTTTGTGATAGTAGCCTAAATATTGTTTTTTCTAAATTCTGAGTTTGATATTTATACTATATAAAATCAAAAGATAAAATTTTCTCAGGAGGAAGCTAAAGTTGATTTGACCCTTAAATCTCATTTTCTTCCTAAAACTCTAGAGAGTCTAGTTCATTAAAAGTTAAAAAAAAAAAAAAAAAACTGACCCTGTTGGTTCACAATTAAAAGTCTGGTAGAGTGAAATGCGATTATGCCATAGCTTACTAAGCCGTAAAGAAGATATTACTGCTCATATGTCTCTACTGGGAGTGTTTCTATAATACCTAAAATGTTTGAGAAATGTTTCAATGATAAATGCTACTGGACTTTTTCATTACCGATATTATCTATTAGCTGATCCCTTATCTAAAATATTTCCGAAATGGAAAAGATTCAAATGAAGCTTTCTGAAAACAGCCATGTGTTCATAAAAAGATTTCCAATAGACTTTTCTCATAATTGATAAGTACTTAAAATTCAGTATCTATTTATAAAGAGTCTTACATTGGCTTCTAGGGGATCTTTTAAATGGAGTTATTTTTTCATACCCCTGTTTTTGAACTGAAAAAATATGGGAAAAAAATATATATATATATGTGTATATATATATTCCCAAGTCTAGACTTACTTGGGCCCTGGCTATTTAGAGTCTACGTTTGGTGTTCTTAAACCCCCTGACACATTCCTTTCTTTCATCTCTGTGATTCCTGGCCACTCTTCTCAGTATGTCTGGCTAATCTTCCTGACATTTCTGGGGCATAAATGGACCCAGAATATGTGACCAGGGAAAAATTCAGCTAGGAATGTAGTTCTGTACTGTTTTTTATATAAAAGATTTTCTTTTATTGATATGGAAATGAATAGATATCTGATAACCTTCTGCCAACCTGGAACATTTCTACTTACCCCAGGGAGTTCTTTGGGGCTGATGTTTCATAGGGCTTACACTGTCAATTCAAAAGTTCTGTAACAGATCTCGAAATGATCTAGGATAGCCCCAAAATGGGAGATTCGTTCCTTGGCCCGCATTTCTGGCTCCGTGCCTTGACTGTGTATAAAACAGGAAAGATGCTCTGGCCAATGGATATGAAATGGTTTTATATTTACACAGTGGGACACTACAATGGGTAAAAGGACTGATTTCACTTAAAATCCCAACACTTTACAAAACCACATTCTTTCCTTTTATCTGACCACTTCCACTTACTAGCCCTAGAAAAGAAATGATATAAACCCAATAAGTACTTTTTTTTACTGACTGAAGTTATAAGTCAATCCAAGTGGTTTACAGTCTGTCACCAGGCAAAAATCTTGACTCACTCAGGTGAGTTGCTGTTTGAAAGGTGGGATCCAGAGCATCATTAAGAGTTATGTGAGCTCACAGTTGTCTCTTCTACATTCCTCAGTCTGTTTCATTCCTAAATCTGCCTTTATTCTCTATCTCTTCCAAATCCATTATCATCTTTCTCTATGAGTTCCCCCCAAATCTGTATCTCTTCCCATTTCCTGCCTCAGTCAACATTACCCCACCCACCCAGTTACCTAAGCTAGAAACCTCCGAGCCGTGTAGCCTTCTGCCATGAAGTCTCATTCTCCAGTGGACACATGACTAGTACTGAGAGTGTTCAGAACTGGGTGGTCCCGCCTCAGGCCACTAGAGCCACTGTCTTAACTCCTGGGACCAGTCCGACTCCCCTGCATGGGCCCGCCAGCACTTTACCTCCCCTCCTTAACCAACTGTTTCAGAGACAAAACTGGGGGAATTCAACAGTGCTGGCTACCTACCAGTGGGCATGATGTGAGAATTCATATGGCAAAATGATATTTGGGAAATGTACTGATGAAATCAGAAACTGAAAGTGGATAACATTTTGCAAGAAAAGCCCTAAATTCTGTAAAACATAAATCCCATAGAATCTTGTCTAGTTAATAATCATACACCTCCACATCTTGGACTTCCCTGGTGGTCCAGTGGTTAAGACTCCACGCTTCCACTGCAGGGGGTGCGGGTTCGATCCCTGGTCAGGGAAGTTCCGCGGTGTGGCAAAAAAAAATAAAATAAAAGATAAACCTTCACCTCTTTCTCTAAAGAATGGAAGCACTTTTCAAGCCTCATCTAAAATATTTTTTTTGACATTCTAATCATTTAAAAGATCCTCTAGGGTCTGAATCATTTTTTCCTTAGTGTATTAATGGGAAAGTTAAAATACAGAGGAAAACTGATTTACTCACTGTCAAAAAATAAATCGGTGGTGGAGAAAGAACTAAAACCAAATCCCCCCTAAAATTATAAGGTTCCTGGATGTACCATTCTGCCTTTGACTTTTAAACGCCTGCCGAGGAGACTTTTAATACCACCTCACAGAATGTAATACTCTATGTAAGAAAAGAGTCCCCAAATACAGCTAAGCATCTTAAGTGAATTACAAAGATGATTTTTGCTAATTACCTCTCAAAAACATGCCTTTATCTTCCAGACCCTTACTCCTCAGGGCAAACTACATGTTGGAGTCACAATGACCTCTCTTGTTCTAATGAAACTTAACTCCTTCTGTGCCTGAGGGCTACGGAGGTCCACAGTTTGCTCATAAATCTGGCTCAGGGAAGAATAAAGGCCTTGTGTTGGAGTTACGTGGGCCTCCATCCATGGTGCTTGAGAGAACACAACATTTGTTTGGTTAAAATGCTGCAAACTTTAAAAAAAAATGCTGCAAACTTTAAAGGTGTAATGGAAATATTACCTGAGGGTACCAATACTTAAAAAAGAAAAAAACCCTAAAATTATTATTCCCAGAGACAGGCAGAGGATTTGTAGTTAAAATCGTGGCCCCATACCTTATTACTAACAATGAGGTCATCTGAACAACCCTTGTTTCTGGCTAAGTCTTATGTTCTCCCCTGCACCACATGTCATGTTTCACTGTGCTACATCACATCTTAAACTCCAGGCAAATTCATGTGTGCACTTCAAGTGACCCCATGTGACTGTCCCCAAGACTGACAGCTCTTCTCTAGATGTGCCTGGATCACTTTAAATTGGTGTAGAGCACTGAGGTTCCCCAGATCCAACGTTTCCTCTGGAGCCATCACTCTGATAATATAATCAGTTTCCCAGCATCACTTTTATTTCATCACATAAATAAAATTGCCAAATATATCAAGCTGCCTCCTGTTGCACTGTGAATGAATTTCCCAGGCTGCTTCAACAAAGCCAAAAATCTACTTTGTCACATGACTCCACAAAACATGATGGATGCCTTTAAGTTTCAACATTTGTTTCTTCTTCCTATAGATTTCCTTTCCTCCCTCCACTTTTATGAAAAGAGTATATTTTAATTTACCTTGGCACACACGGAGCATTCAACAACACAAAGAAGTTACTGTAAGAACAGGTCCGCAAGAATGTTCTAGAATAAACTGGTAGGCTGCAACTTACTAGGATTGCCAAAAATATATCTTTAAGAACCAAAGTTCTTGGGCTTCCCTGGTGGCGCAGTGGTTGAGAGTCTGCCTGCCAATGCAGGGGACACGGGTTCGTGCCCTGGTCTGGGAGGATCCCACATGCCGTGCAGCAACTAGGCCCGTGAGCCACCACTACTGAGCCTGCGCGTCTGGAGCCTGTGCTCCGCAACAAGAAAAGCCGCGATAGTGAGAGGCCCGCGCACCGTGATGAAGAGTGGCCCCCGCTCGCTGCAACTAGAGAAAGCCCTCGAGCGGAAACAAAGACCCAACACAGCCTAAAATAAATTAATTAATTTTTTTAAAAAAAGACTTAAATTTTAAAAAAAAAGAACCAAAGTTCTTCAAAATTTATCAGCTGGTGTAGCCTGGTTATACAGACTTACAGCATCCCACACTCTTCCTCTGTAGCACTCACCGCAAATGGAAACAAATTATGAATTGTGCATCTTGTGGTTAATGTCTGTATCCTCCATTAGAATATAAGCTCCATGTGGACAAGGGCTGTGTGTACCTGTTACTTTATTGCTGTGCCTAACACAGTTCCTTGAGTGTAATAGGTAATCAAATAATATTGATAAACAATCACAAGAGTAAATAAATCTGTGAGTGAAAAGAGTGTTAAATCGGAAGATATGGCATGCAAGAGTGAAATAAGCTTTTAGAGTCCCTGAGATTTACTTTTAGGGGTGTCCTGACAGATTTATTATGAAACTACGAAAATGGCATACTGACAACAATCTACAAGTTAATTATTCTTGAGATAAATTCGGGATTCATAAAACCAAGTCTCTTGGTGGCAATTTTCCACATTTAAAATTTTACAACTCCTGCGGGTATCTGTTTAATTTAACCCTTGCGTATGAAAAGATCAATGTGTGTATATTTGGATAAGCAGAAACGGCAAGCAGATGCAGCTATTCCTAGACTCCACTACTCAAAATCACATTTCACTTCAAAAGTCACAGAAGTATAAACCAGAAAGTGCCACTGAACAGGGTCAGAATTCTCTACAGCAATTCACGCTGTTTTCTTGATATTCCTCTCTAAGCACTGATAAAAAACTCTTTGAAGTGAAAGAGTAAATATTATCATTTGATAGTACTTAGACCGAACAGTGCAAATACAACTGCATTGTGTTCCACTCTGGGGACACACACAACGCTGGCAGGGGTGCCATGGAGGAATCAACGTGCTCAGCACTGGTGCAGGCAGGAGGGAGCCCCGCTCAAAGAACTACTCACCCCTTAATCTTCCTCTGAGGTTAGGGGGAAATGCTGACTTTCCAATATGTGTTTCTGTTTTGGTAGCCCTGGGAAGGAAGGCTCGCGAATAGGCAATGGGAAATGCCAACTCCTAATTATCAGCCCGCTTTTACTACTCCCTCCGACATTTTTGTAAATGATCACGGATGGGGGTGGGGAGAAAAATCTAAGGAGTCGCCCCGGTAGGGGGTCGCGGAAAGGAAAGAATCCCAGTAGCTGGTGTCAGCGTGTCCCCGGCCTGCGAGGCGGCAAAGGCCTGTGGACGCGCGGGAAGAGGGTCTCGGGCGAAGGCAGCACCGCGCGGGACCAGCGGGATGGATGGGCGAGTCCTGGGGGCACAGAAAGGGCACTCTGAGGAGTGGAGGGCAGCAGGAAGAATAACCTGGGCAGCCCCGGTGGGCGGCGAGGCCTGGAACCGCGTACGCACCATCCAAGCACTGCGCCCGGGGAAGGTCTGGCGGGGGAGACGCGCAGGGTCGCCTCCGAGGCCGGGAGCTGACCCGGCTCGGCCAACGCCTTCTCCGGAACCGAGCAGCGCAGAGCGCTGCAGGTCCCCCGATCCACGGCCGCGGCGAGGCGCGCAGCTGTTGCCCGCCCAGCCCTGTCCCCGGCGGCGCTCACCTTGCCGGGAAAGGGCCCCGGGAGGAGCAGCTTCAGAGCCTGCCTCTTCAGCTCCACCAGGCGGGCGTTGCAATTCTCGCACCAGACGCCGCGGTCCGATCCGGGGGAGGAGCCGCCGCCGCTGCCCGAGCCCGGGGAGCCCGTGCCGAAACCTGGCGAGCCGCCCAGGGAGCCAGGCGAGCTGGTGCCAATGCCCGGGGAGGCGGGGCCCGGGGAGCCCGTGAAGGAGCTCGGGGACGAGGTGCCCGAGCCGGGGGACGGCGTCCCCGACGAGCCAAGCGCCGAGCCCGCGCCCTCGGGAGTGGGGCGGCTCCCGGCGCGCGACTCTTCGTATGCTTTCCGGTACCAGCTTTCCGGGGAGAAGGGCGCCGCGGGCTTGGTGGGCGAGCAGACTTCATTCACCTGCGGGGGAGACACACGGTGTCAGGGGCCGCAGGGCGGCTGGCTCCCGCGCCTCTGCCCAGGGCCGCCCTCCCGCCTGCCCGGGGACCTGCGCGCCACCGAGGACCCGGCCAAGCGCCCACGGGCTCACGTTAGGGGCCGCTCTGAGCCCTGCGGCCAAATCTGCCTCCCTATGTCTGGTTAATTGTGTTTAAGTGAATCCCCGTCGCCCGGGTGACCCCTGCACCGGTTCCCAGGAGGCGGCGGACTCCTCTGGTTTGGAGGAGAGGGGCTCACTCGCTCAGGGAATTTCGATGATTTCTGCAGAGGAACCCACGGATTCAGCTCCCCGCGCTTTTGAATCCGGCACCCACCCCAGCAGGAGCTCACTTTTAAGATCCTGGACGACGGGGGGCGGGAGGGGGGGGGCTATGACTTTTGGATTTTTATTCATTCAGGGCAAGGCCCTCCGGATCTTGAAGGTAAATGAAAGATTCTCCCGCCTCCAGGAAAACGGTCCCTTAAGAACAGCAGAGAAATCGTGGGAAACCCTCCCTTTCGGCTTAACTCTGCTTAGAAGTGCAGGAATGCTGCAAAAGTTAGGGATGCGGGGAAGAGAAGGAACGAGAGGGCTGCAAAAATTCCGAGGGCAAGGCGAGTGCGCTGGCGTCGTTGCTGGCGGACCCGCCTCCGCGCGCGCACGCCGGCTGGCCCAGCCGAGGCGCCTCAGCAGCGGGAGGAGAGCTCGGGGCCACCCTGCCCTGGCTGCACGTTACCCGGAAAGGGGAACCCTGGCCGGGAAGAGTCCGGTAACGCGTCTCCGCATTATACCCATCACAACTTACCCCGTATTTCTTGCCCCTGGTGGAGACTGCAAGCCTCTCTTTATTCCCAGCTACCGAATTCATGGTGGCTTTTCCAGAGGAGAGTGTCTAAATGTTCCACCAACGCTACATCCAAAAGGTCTTCCAACCCAGAAGGGTGTCCAGTTGTAGGGGGCTGTCTCTTGGCCCTCAAGGTTTCTTAACTGAAGGGGGCGGGGAGATAAAAGCAGATGGACCTCATAAGTAACAGCACTAATTTGCGGGAGGGTTGCAATGCCTGGTTTATTCTTCTCTTCAAATAATGCGTTTCCTCCTCTTCTGCCTTCTCCAACCACACGTTCTCTTTTCACGGTCACATCCAGATAATTGGCGTTCTCCTCAGCCTAGTGAGTCCGTTTTCCTCCACGAGGGAAAAGACGAGTACAATCGGGGCACACGGCAGCTGCAGACAAGGTGGGCGGGCCCCCGCCTAGCCTCCGCCGGCGAGCCGGCTCTGGGAACTTGTCTCCTTCGCGGAGCTTGGTAACTGAGTTCAAAGAAATTCTCCCAAAATATAAAGATCCAGATCGGGGAGGAGCCTCGGCGTGTTGGGGAGCCAATATCCGCCGGCCCGCTTTGCCTGACAGTTGCGCGAGGGCAGAGAGGGGCGGCGGCGTGGCCCGGCCGGCGGGGCGCCCCGGCCGGCGTCTGCGGTCAGGGCGCGCGTGTGCGCCGGGGCGCAGCGCGGAGCCTCGCGAACAGCGGCCCCTCCGGGGAGCCCGCCGCCTGGCTGCAGCCGCCGCGCCTGCCGGGATCCATTTTATGTTGCGGCGCTCCTGCCTGACATTGCGAGGCCGAGAGCCGGGGGAGGGGGTCGTAAATCTCGCCTGTTGCGGGGAAGTTGCTGGTGAGTGGCCCGGATCCAGGGCTCTAATGAAATAACACTGCGCGAGCCTGGAGCTGGGGGCAGCGCCGAGCGAGCGCGACCGGACAGAAATGCGCCCGAGCCTCCCCGCCCCCAAGTTCTTTCTCTTCCTGGCAAGGCTTGCAGTTCTGCCTTTGAAACGCCGTGTAAGAGGGATTGAGTCACAAACAAGTCCACAAATATGCCGGGTCCTCCCCCCGGCCTTTGTTCTCCTAGACCTGCCCTGCAAACCTTTTCTGGAATTGCCCTACCAAGCCCGGCCGGCCAGGGGGCCACCCTCCCGAGCGCAGCGGGAGAACAGGTCCTTCGCCCCCGCCCGCCCGCGACCCAGTGTGTGCTGTGCCTAGCCGCCCAGGGCTGGGCCGCGCGGAGCCCGGGGAGCAAAGGGCCGCCGCCGGGCAGGGATACTGAGGGACTCGCCGCGCGGCACACGCTCGGCGCAGACGGCGCGGGCCTGGAAGGGGGTGTGTGCAAGCTGGCCTTGGCCTCGCCTTGGCCGGGGGTCCCCTCGGCATCCCCCTTCCTGCTCTTCCAGCGCGCAGGGCCCGCCGTGTCCCGGGAGAACCCAGTCATCGCCCTCTCCAGTCCCCCTCCGCCCCCGGCGCAGCGCCTGGAGCGCAGGAAGCCGGCATTTGCCGGGCTCCACACGTAGCTGCTCCGGGGTGTCATTTTTCATCTCCCGGGAGGACATTTCTTCTGGTGAGCCCGCAGGTCTGTCTGTTTTGTTGTGACCTTTAATTAACACCCCGCGAGACGCCTCTTGAAAGGACCAGCCCCGTGCGGTGATCACGTGAGGTGTAATGGCATCTCCGCGCCCGGGAGGGACCTGGCCTGGGGGCATGCGAGGGCGCAAAGGACGCCTGGGGCTTTCCAGCTTCTAGCTTCCCTCTGAGATATGGAGGGGCAGGAAGACAATATCCTGGGGTGCTGGAGCCCTGTGGCAACGCCGCCCCACACCTGCTTTCCTCAGGGAAAATTCCTTCCGCGCATCCCTCGCACTGCCCTCCGCCCACCCCTTCCCGCCGCAGCCCTTGCGTGGGAATGTTTCACAGGCACTAAAGCGAGGTAAGAAGGTTAAAATGTAGATGTCGAAAACAGTGTGGAAGTTTCCATTACGTTCCTACTTCCCATTTAAAAGTGATCATATCAAGAGAAGACCTTAGGGGTCAGGTACACCTCCGGGCAACACCAGCCAGCTTCCATCCCCATCTGTATTCCGCGGAGATGCTGCGAAAATAGCATAGCCATTAGCTACGCACCGCTCATCTGCCGAAAAGCAGCGTGTGGCCAGGTGAAATATAGAAGCCAGTGAGCCGAGGGTGGGGAAGGAGTGGTGTCGAGGAAGAGTATTGGGGAGCTGGGAAATTCACCTTGGAGACAGAGGAGACCCGAGGTGGTCTGATTTGCATCCCAAAGTAGCTGGGGCTCCAAAGCGTGTTTGGTGAGCTCGGAGCGCCCTCTGTCGATCAAAGTTTACAACCAGAAGCCCCGCAAGACAGTTTGATTTGATGCTTTAAAAAATGGATGTGAAATTTACATACCGTGAAACGCACAATTTTAAGTGTACAATTCTCAGAATTTTGATAACTGCACACTCCCAGGTAAGCCACCACCACAATCAAGTTATATATTTCCATCGCCCCAGAAAGTTCTTACCTTCCTCTTCCCAGGTGATCCCCATCCCTGGTACACAATCACAGCTCTGATTTCTATCACCATAAATTAGTTTTACCTGACCTTGAACTTTTTATCGGTAAAGTCCATGCAGCGTGTATTCTTTCGTGTTTGGCTTTTGTTGCTTAACGTGAGGTTTTTGAGCTTCATGTTGTTGCTAATATCGATCTGTTTTCTGTGTGTACTCTGTTTTTCATTCCTGTCTCTTCTGCCTTCTTTTTGTCAATTGATTTTTTTTTTAGTTATTCTGCTTTCATCCTTCTATTAGCCTTTTAGCTGTAAGGATTATAATATGCATCTTTAACTTGGGCTACTTAAGAGTTAACTTTGTGCCACTTCACCTAAAATATAAGAAACTTGCAACAGGATAATTCCATTTTGCCTCCCTCCTTTGTGCTACTATTTGATGTATTTTATATCTACATACATTGTAAAACCCATAATACAGTCTTCTCAATTTTACTTTAAACAATTTGTTGTCTTCTAGTGAAACTAGTACATTTTAAATATGTGGGTTTTTTTATATTTACCCAATTTTATCATTTGGGGGACTCCATTTTTTTCCTGTAGAGCCAACTTTCCAGCTGGGTCATTTCCCTTCAGACTGAAGAACTTCCTTTAGCATTTCTTATACTGAGGGTCTCTGGGCAACAAATTCTCTCAGCTTCTGCTTATCTGAAAATGTCTTTGTTTCACTTTGGAGCTTGAAGAATAGTTTAACTGGATGCAGAGTTTTTGGTTGACAGTTATTTTTCTTTCCACCCTTTCAAGATGTTCATTGCCTTCAGCTTAGAAGCCTTCCTTGCTTCTGATCAGAGGCCAGCATTAATTCTTATGGGAATTCCCCTATGTGTAATGTGTCCTTTTTCTCTGGATGCTTTGAAGATTTTCTCTTTACCATTGGTTTTCAGCAGTTTGGCTATGATGCTCCTGGATGTGGGTCTCTCTGTATTTATCCTGCTTAGGGTTTGCTGAATTTCTAGGACCTATAACTTGACTTGTAAGTTTTTCACCAAGTTTGGGGAAATTTCAGACATTATTTATGGAATTTTTTCTGTCTTTTCTCTCCTTCTGGGACTCCAATTACATGTATATTATGACACTATTTGAATTGTCCCACCAGTTACTGAGGCTCTGTTAATTATTTCAATCTTTACCCATTTATTCTTCGGACTGGATACTTTCTATTGACCCTTTATTAAGTTCACTGACCCTTACTTCTGCTATCTCCAATCTCTGTCAAGCCTATCCAATGAACTCTTCATTTCAGATACTGTACTTTTCAATATGTACATACATAGTTTCCCTTTCTCTGCTTCTTTTTCCTTTAAATCTGTGAACATGGTTATAATGAGAGCTTTAAATTTCTTGCCTGCTAATTCCAACATCTGGCTCATTTGGGGGTCCCTTTCTATTAAGTGATTTTTCTCTTGACTCTGAATCACATCTTTCAGTTTCTTTTCATATTCACTAAATTTTAACTGTATGCTGAATATTGTGGCTATGACATCATAGAGATGTTAGATTCTATTATCTTCCTTTGAAAAGTACTGAGTTTGTTCTAGTAGACAGTTAAGTTAGTGGTGGGTCACCTTAAACTTGTAGAGGCTTGGCTTTATACTTTGTTAGAGCAATTAGTTCTGTTTAGTTTTCGCCCATAGTCCTGGGACTTGTTCTTTACCCGTAAAGTATGGCCCTTCTAGGGTTTTTTTGGAAAGTCTAAAGTGCTTACCGGGCCCCTCTAACTAGGGACTTCAACTCCAAGCTCTGCTCCCCTGCAGTGATAGCAGCTGAAATCTCTGCTCCACTCTTTCAGCTTCTAGATGCTCTTTCCCCTGGACTTCTTGTAGCTCTTCCACGTAGGCAAAATTCAAAACTACCCACCAAGGATTTGCGGGAAATGAAATGTGGATTTTAGAGCTGCCTCACTTTGACTCTCTCCTTTCTGGGATTTTTCTCCTTCCTTTCCAGCTACAGCCCTAAACTCCGCCACGTAACGCCTCTAACCAATAAGACTGGCTTTCACCTTGAGTTATAGCCACTGTGCCCAGCAGACTGGAAAAACCCATGTAACCCTTGTTTCAAGGATTGAATCCTTGAATCCCCTCCAGTCTCTGCCTGCTTTTGGCCACTCTCCAGTGCCTTGAAATATGTTTTTGTTGTTGTTGTTATCCAGCTTGTAATTGTTTTCTTTTGGAAATTTAATTGTATATAAAGCGCTCCCTAATTTTAGCTTAACGGTGGCTTTTTCAAGTTGACCTTAGGTTTTTAGAATTCTTGTAGTTTTTATTTTGTGAGTTAGCAGCCTAAAGAGTTAGTCTCTAAAGAAACTAGCTATAATTTTGTTTTCTATCTAACTGAAGTTTTTTAATGATGCAGCCCAAGCCCCCACTGATAGATAGACAGAAATCTCTAGATCTATGTAGGCATGCGTCAGTTCAGTTCCAGACCACCGCAATAAAGCAAATATTGCAATAAAGTGAGTCACGCGAAGTTTTGGTTTCTTAGTACATATAAAAATTACCTTTACACTATACTGTAGTCTATTAAGTGTGCAGTAGCATGTTTAAAAAACGTACATACCTTAATTTATAAAAATACTGCTAAAAATGTATCATCTGACAATGCAGGGTTACAAACCTTCAACTTGTAAAATACAAACAAACAAAAAACATTGTATGTGAAGCACAGTAAAATTAGGTGTGCTTGTATATTTGACAGTGTTAATGGAATTACTTCAAGATTTAGGTTAAAAAAAAACCACTCGTTTTATGAATGAAAAAATTACATACTGGCTTCCAAAAACCCAGAGCTTCTATTAACACAAATTTATTTGCTCCATTGATACCCCTGGGTGAAAAACAGTATCTCCCTGCTATATTCATAAGTACAAAGTGCAAAAAAAAAAGTTAAGGTCCATTACCTGGCTAAGAATGAAATTCTTATTCCATATTCCTTGTTGCTTACTTATTAAACAGATGTAACTTCTTTGGGAGTGTTTCATGGGACTTTCATATTTTCAGAAAATGCAATTTAGCTTTCTCATTATTTATACCTCAGGGGTGAGTAGCTAATAAATTTTATAGCTAAAATATATTATGTCACCATGTTTTTGAAAGCCTAAAAGTATAAATCAGAAATAAAAAACCCAAATCAGGCTGGCAACTTCTAATTGCTAAGCAGAGGGCAGACTATGATAGATTTCACTCCTCTTTAATATTTTTCTTTTGAATAATTTCCACGTTGGTTCAGGCACCAACATGCCAACGGAGCCAGTGGAGTGCCTGTGCCAGAGGCGCCTGCATTTCTCGTTGAAAGAGAATCAAAGCAGCTTACACCGTCCATGTGGTATCTTGATGAATATGCAAACAATATTTGCATATGATCTACTGGTGTTCTGGGGAACCATATGACCATGTGTGGGCTGCCAAAGAGTCATCAGCAAGCTGGTAACTTTAATTTGTGTACTTGGCCACTGCAAGAGAAGGGTTGTTATCCTGCAAGCTAAGGAAGGCTTTCCACTCTTAGATGATCATTTCAATCATTAATCGTTTTATGCTCATGAATTCCTTTCATGCTAAATTCCAAGTTTGATTCCTGTCCAAAGTTCAGACAGTTCAGAAAATAAAGGTATAGAAAGAGAAAGGGTGTGAACCAAATTTGTGTGGCTAGAGGTTTTTTTTGTTTGGTTTATGGGTGCGGGGGTGGGGGAGAAAAGACTAATTATTAAAAACAGAGAGGAAGCTCAGACAATGAGAGCTCGCCCACTGACACTGGGCACCAGGTGTGATGACTACGGACTGTGCTGCCGCTTACCACAAGAAGGAGCCTGCTTTGGGGAGGGGTCACAGCATTCTATGCGTCACTGTTTGTAACAGTGAAGGAAGAGAAACAACTTACATGTGTATCAGTAGGGGATAGGTTTAATAACTAACTTACAGTAGTCAGATGGTGGAATACCATGCAGCCATTAAAAATGTTTTCATAAAAGAATAATTTTTTGGAAAAAATGGAAAGATGTTGATGATATCATAGTTTTAAGTATTTTAAAAGGTTAAGTATGTACAGTAAAATGATAATTCAGTGAAACCAAAAGAAAATTATATATGCAACAGAAAAAAGACTAGAATCTAACATCAAAATATTGAGTATAACAGCTCTTTCTGGGAGTTTCCAATTCTATATTTTCTGAGAGAACTTTAACATCATTATTATTATTATTATAAGTAAAGTTACTAAAATATAAAAAGGAAATTAAAGAAAGTTTCAATTTTTTTTTTTTTTTTTTGCGGTACGCGGACCTCTCACTGTCGTGGCCCCTCCTGTTGCGGAGCACAGGCTCCGGACGCACAGGCCCAGCGGCCATGGTTCACGGGCCCAGCCGCTCCACGGCATGTGGGATCCTCCAGGACCGGGGCACAAACCCGCGTCCCCTGCATCGGCAGGCGGACTCCCAACCACTGCGCCATCAGGGAAGCCCAAGTTTCAAGTTTTAGAAAAGGGATCACAAGGAGCTAGAAGGTAAAGGAGGTGGGTGCCCCATGAACATCCATGGCCATAAGTGTTCACATACACACACACACACACACACACACACACACACACACACAGACACACATACACGTACCTGTATCCCTAGACAAAGCCAGGATACAAAAACAAACAACAAAAACAAAAAAACCACCATAGCTGGAGAGAGAGATGGGTAGAGAATATTGGTGATTAAAAATAAATATTTTGGGACTTCCCTGGTGGCACAGTGGTTAAGAATCTGCCTGCCAATGCAGGGGACATGGGTTTGAGCCCTGGTCCGGGAAGATCCCACATGCCGCGGAGCAACTAAGCCCGTGTGCCACAACTACTGAGCCTGTGCTCTAGGGCCCGTGAGCCACAACTACTGAGCTCACATGCCACAACTACTGAAGCCCACGTGCCTAGAGCCTGTGCTCCTCAACAAGACAAGCCACCACAATGAGAAGCTCACGCACCACAACGAAGAGTAGCCCCCGCTCGCCACAACTAGATAAAAGCCCGCACACAGCAACGAAGACCCAATGCAGCCAAAAATAAATAAATAAATAAAATTTTAAAAAATAAATATTTTACAACAAAATAAGACTTCAGATTGCTTTACCAAAAAAAAGAAAAAAATAATCATACATCATTTATGTTTTACAACTTACTAAATTTGGAGTTAGGAATATAAGAGGGGGACCCCAGAACCCTTTAGAGGTGAGGTGGCTTGCCCAAGACAGAGATCCAGCTGGGGGAGCACCAGGGAAGAAATACAGGCCCTTCTTTGGTCCCCAACCAGGAGCCACACACAGTCGCAGGATCAGAGGTGCAGCACATGTTGGTGACAGGTGAGACTTTAAAAGGCTGTGAAGGGACTTCCCTGGTGGTGCAGTGGTTAAGAATCCACCTGCCAATGCAAGAGACACAGGTTCAATCCCTGGTCCAGGAAGATCCCACATGCCGTGGAGCAACTAAGCCCATGCGCCACAACTACTGAGCCTGTGCTCTAAAGCCCATGAGCCACAGCTACTGAGCCCGTGTGCCACAACTACTGAAGCCCGTGCGCCTAGAGCCCATGCTCTGCAACAAGAAAAGCCACCGCAATGAGAGGCTCGCGCACTGCAACAAAGAGTAGCCCCTGCTCACTGCAACTAGATAAAAGCCCACACGCAGCAACGAAGACCCAATGCAGCCAAAAATAAATGAATAAATAAATAAAAGCCTGTGAAGTCCAGGACATAAAGTAAAACAGAACCACTGCCTATCTATTTGATGACTGTTCTGATGAACTTGTAACAGAGCTGGAGCAGAATATCATTATGTGTTGGGTGCTGGGAAACATTTTTATTGAAAAGTTCTGAAATAGCACTCAGTTTAGAGGCAGGCCAGGTCAGCAGGACAAAGGAAACAAGGAGTCAGCGTAGTCAGAGAAAGGTGGGAGAGTCCCCCAGGAGGAGTCAGTGAGGGGACCCTTGGGAAAGTGGCTTGACTGGGCCTTGCAGGGTGGGTCAGAGACTAGGGAGGGTAGGAAAGACATCAGACACGAGACCAGCACCCAGAAGGAAAGGGCAGGGAGGTCACAAGTGAGCTATTTTTCAAGAACTCAGAGTGCCTGTGGGAGTATGGAGAGAGGGAATCACATCCTGTAATAGTTTGAATGTCAAGTTTAGGAGCTTGAACTTCAGGCAGTGGAGAACACTGAGGGGTTTCGAGTAAGTGAGGAACGGTGCCTAGGCCACACATAACATTAATCTGGTAGCACTTTGTAAAAAAAAGTACATGGAAGCAGGCATACCAGTTAGGAGGTAAAAGGTGATGGGAGGTGTTAGAATTCAATAATTAGGAAACAAACAACCTAAAGACAAAAGATGTGGACAGTGTTTCATCAAAGCTATATAAATGGCTAATAAACCACATGAAACAATGCTTAACATCCTTAGTCATTACGGAAATGAAAGTGAAAAACCACAATGAGATACCACTTCATACTCACTGGAATGAGTATAATCACAAAGGCAGACAATAACAACTCTTGCTGACGATATGGAGGAATGGGAGCCCTCGTACAATTGCCGGGGGGATGTAAAATGATGCGGCCACTTTGGGAAAGGGTTTGGCAGTTTCTCAAAAAGTTAAGTATAAAATTATTGTATGGGGCTTCCCTGGTGGCGCAGTGGTTGAGAGTCCGCCTGCCGATGCAGGGGACACGGGTTCGTGCCCTGGTCCGGGAAGATCCCACATGCCGCGGAGCGGCTGGGCCCGTGAGCCATGGCCGCTGAGCCTGCACGTCCAGAGCCTGTGCTCCGCAACGGGAGAGGCCGCAGCAGTGGGAGGCCCGCGTACCGCAAAAAAAAAAAAAAAATTATTGTATTACCCATCAATTCCACTCCTGAGTATCTACCCAAGAGAAATAAAAACATACACCCACACAAAGACTGGCATACAGAAGTTCATAGCGGAATTATTCATAATAGCCAAAATGTAGAGACAACCTAAATGTCCATCAATTGGTGAAGGGACAGAAAAAATGTAATATATCCATACAATGGAATATTATTTAGCAATAAAAGGGAAGGAAGTGTTGATACATGCTACAATGTGGACGGACCTCAAAAGCATTGGGCTAAGTGAAAGAAACCAGACATGAGAAATCATATATCTTATGATTCCATTTATGTGAAATTTTCAGAAAAGGCAAATCTATAGAGACACAAAGCAGACTAGTGGTTGCCTGGGGCTGGGGTTAGGAACAGGGATTAACTGTGGGCATGAGGGATCTTATTGGAGTGATGAAAATGTTCTGAAACTGATTTATGGGGATAGCTGCGCTACTCAGTAAATTTATCAAAAAAAAGTGCACTTGTGTAAGGTGAATTTTATTATATGTAAAATATATCTCACTAAAGCTGTTTTTAAAAAGTGATGGGAGCGACTTCCTTGGTGGTCCAGTGGTTAAGAATCCGCCTTCCAATGCAGGGAACGCGGGTTTGATCTCCGGTCGGGGAATGAAGATCCCACATGCCACGGGGCTACCGTGTGCTCTAGAGCCCACAGCTAAGACCTGATGCAGCCAAATAAATAAATATTAAGCATTAACTGTTAGACAAAAAGTGATGGGAGAGGTAAAATGGGATGGAAATGAGGGATTCGTTTCAGGGCTATCAGCACTCAATCAGCTAGGCTTAGAGACCAAACGAATGGAAGGAGGACACTTGAGGAGTCAAGGGTGATTTTCAGGCATGTGAGCTGAAACAGCATTTTCGACAGCAAGGAAAACGGGAGGAATATGATGTGTTTGATTTAGAAAAGATATAGCCACCGTAATCCAATTGCATTTTCCCTCTGAAGCAAAATTCCCAGAGAGAGGGTTGACCTGTGTGCCCACTTCAGGAATTCTGGCAGCTCCAGCTGGAATCCCATAGGGTCTCTCTTCACATTGACCAGCACTGAGAAGAACGTCAAGAGACCCTGGCTGACCGCTGGTGGGAATAGAAGAGCCATGAAAAAAACTGAGAACAGGTGCTTAAGAAGAAGAGTTGTGATATTAGGATCTCTGTAAGGGACTGCCAGATGAGGGTCACTGTGGCCGGGAGGAGGGGGTGAGCGAGCATCGGCAGGGGCAGCAGTGGCTGGAAGCAGGTGCTGGGAATGAGCTTCACGGTCAGCCACAGGAGGTGATGGGCAGAGAGGCACACACAGCCCAGGGGAGGGCTTCACAGCCCATGGTGGAGGACAGGTACCATAAGAGGATCCTGCTTGAGGGAGAGAGGCACTTGCAGGAGATATGGGATTCCACAAATTCCTCCAATGAGAGCTTAGAATCAAGACCAATTTTTCTAACCAGTCCTGTTGTTGTCCACACCCTAGATGGTCATCTCCCAGCTATGTGTTGCCTGAGCCCCCGGGCACCAGCCTGAGGAGCCCCTGGTCCTCTGAACTGCTGAAGCCTCCACTTTCACTGCAGCAATGCCCTCGGTTGCCCCCCACCCGCCTTGATCTCACCAGCTCTACGAGATCTGCCATCACACATCTGCATCACCAAAGACACCCTCTCTGTTCTATACCTGCTAGAAGATCAATAGTTCTGATCTACTTGCATTTGCCCCATTCAACTCATGAGTTGGAAATGCAGTGTGATGGATGGATGGATGGATAGATGGATGAATGGATAGATGGATGGATGGAGACATGACCTTGAAAAAAAAGAGTGATCAGGTGAGAGTAACTGGACAACAGATGCCCCTTGGTGGGGAAGCAGTGGCAGCCCACACTGTTTCTTATAAAAATGTGAATGAGATCAAGCTGTGATCCTTCCTGCTACTTTTCTAATATAAAAACAACCCACAGGATTTAAATGTAAAGCCTCTATTAAAAGCAAAACACAGATAAGTGTCAGAGAATTCAGGAATTATGGTTTCCACAGCAACGTTCACGTGGCCATCCAACTACTATTAAATAAATGAAATTAAGCGTTTCTATTGCCCTTGACATTCAGCCATATGCTAAGCTATCCCTTTATTGGTTTCTAATTCCTTGCAGCCACCTGTGCAAGAGGCAGCCTTCTCAGTCCCACATTAAGGATGAGGAAACCAAGTCCCAGGAGAATAATAGTAATGTGCCCGGAGAATCCGTGGCCGTCTGACTAACTGGCTAATCGGACTGTCCACGGAACAGCGGGCAGCAGGGTGAAATGTCAGTCCCAGGGCTGCCTGGAGTACACGAGGAAGACCAGTCATCAGTTAATGCCTCCTGCACGCTGCGTCCTGCTAGTGCGCTTTTTCAGGCCCCTGACAATGAGGACAGAGCCACAGGCAACTAAAGAAGCAATAAGAAAACCCAGAGGCCTCAGTGTTCCTAGTGGAGGGGATACGAAGAAATATTGTGTAGCCTCGGTTCAATGGGTCTCTCATATGACCAGCTTCACTCCCTGTCGAGAACTCTGAACGTATACTAAAGAAAGAAAAATATTCCTCCAGTGATTCAGAAGAATGAGAGGCAATAAACACCTAGGTCTTACAGAACAGAAGCCAAGCCTAGCACACAAGATTGCCTTTGGAGAGTTCCACTTGTTTGACAGATGAAGAGACCCCACAAGAGGTGACAGGTAATTACCTTGAAAAAGCTTTTACTGAAGCCAATCCTAGCAAATCTCACCTCTCAGACGCACCCTGGCGCATGGATTGAAAGTACAGCCCAGGTTTCTGAGCTGCAAAATGTGACGTGTGGCCCACAGCCCCAAGGCAGGGAGGCCTGAGACCTTAGTTGTCATCTTAATGAGTGATCTTTAAGGAGGAGTAAACGAGGACTAGCGAAATACAGAGCTGTGCTAAATTGAAAGGTGTTGCCAACAGTCCTGAAAAAAGTGAAATAACGTGTGAAAATGCAGAGTCTCAAAAGTGTGAGAAAATAAAAAGCACAAAGGCAAGCCAAAAACAGCAAACTTCCTACATCAAGGAGATAGATTTTGAATCCAGATTCTGAATGGTAGACAATTAGAAAGAAGTCTTCCCTAAAAAACAAGCAAGAGATAATAGGCTCAGAATTAATATAAACTTTGGCTATATTAAAGCAGACCCACCTCCTGCAGGAAGCTTTTCCCAATTAGTCCAACTTACATTCTCTACAGCCTCTCTGGGACTGCAGTCTTATCCTCCCAATATCCCTAATTACTAAGCATTAAGCAGATAGCTGTACAACAGTATAACTGCGCATGAGCTGTCCACGTATCTGTTTTCAGTTGCCATCTTCTCTCTATTAAATGGATTTTACTCCTAAAGGTTCTAAAGCCACAGTGCAGTGCTAAGGTACAACGTGATTGTTGAGCGACTACAGAGCTCCGACTCAAGGTGTGAGGCATCCATTTAATATTTCAAAACTGTGTGCACGACGCCTGTTAGATTATGAGCTTCTTAAGACCAGTGGACACATCCTTAATCTTTATGTCCCTAACACTCTGCACGGTGCTGGGTGTGGCTCTTAATACATGCGTACGGTGGAAATGAATGCGTACGGTGGAAATGAATGCGTACCGCTACTCAAGTGCTGCGCTTTTCAAGTGAAAAAGGTCACTTGAAATTTACCTTGAACATTGCGTTCTGTTCTGAACGTCTTATAGCCCAAAAGACAAATGTAGTGAGCAACCACAAGTAATTATAAAAATAACTATGGCAAAACAAGACCGTTTTCAGTAAGTGCATTTCCAGGGGGTGAGAACAAAGACAGGAATGTACCTCGTCCTAGGAGATTAAGATTCAGGAGTGATGGGTTTAGATTAGAGCTAAGAAGGTGCAGGCCTTCAAGGCCAAAATAATGACTGAAAAATCCAGCAGTCTGTGTAGTCACCTTCCTTAGCTACTGGAGGCGAGCCCTTCACTGTTGAAATTTCAGTGACACCTAGATGATCCTCTAGTCCAATATTCAGTTCTATGCCAGCACAGAATATTACTCTTTAGCAGCTGGGTTTTCAGAATAATTTATACCAAGTGATTAGTATCCCCCTCACCCCTTATTCTTCTATGAGGAACGCTGGCATAGTTATTTCACTTACACTGGTGAGATGCCCCAAAACACAGGAAGGCTAAATGATATGCCCAACATCACAAAAGAAGTTAAAGTAGCAAAGAAGGGATTAGCCTTCCAAATCACAAACCATCCTTCTCTACTTACCCCCTCTTTGCTACAGTGAGCGAGTGATGTTGCTGTTCCAGGATTCCCTGAGCCAGAGGACGTGCTTCCTGAGACCTGCTCCTAGCTCATGTTTCAAACTCCCAGGCATTACAATCAAATAGTCTTTATTTTTATGTTACTGACAAATCTACCCGGACTTATAAAACTGTTCCCTCCTCGTGCACCTTCATACAGCTGACAGCCACAGAACTAGTGGTCACACTCCTTAGGGCGGGGCACGGGGTGGGCGGGGAGGAGTGATCGAAAGGTTAAAAACTCAGGCTCCAGGGCTTCCCTGGTGGCGCAGTGGTTGAGAGTCCGCCTGCCGATACAGGGGACGCGGGTTCGTGCCCCGGTCCGGGAGGATCCCGCTATGCCGCAGAGCGGCTGGGCCTGTGAGCCATGGCCGCCGGGCCTGCATGTCCAGAGCCTGTGCTCCGCAACAGGAGAGGCCACAACAGTGAGAGGCCCGCCGTACCGCAAGAAAACAAACAAACAAAATAATGCTTACCTCATGAGGGCTCAATTAAGTGATGTATATGAGAGGCTTAGCACAGTACTTGATGCAGATAGCTCCACAACTTTCTTTTAATTTTTATTGACATAGAGTGGATTTACAAGCTACATAAATTTTAGATTATAATCATTACCTTTTGATAATTTGAGGCAGAACATTCCTATCACATGGGACAACAAAGTCTGATAGACCTCAGTCCTTGAAATCACTCAGTCTGCTTCAATGATCTCTTTCTTGGAGAAACTCTTCCACTAAAAGAGTATAATTGGGAGTGGGAAGCAAGAAGAGAAAAGAAGCTGGACATATTCTACCTTCGATGGAATTTCAGCCACATTCTTTACCCTTGTAGATTCCCCCTTAGCAGGGGCTAGAAACCTGGGGACTACATTTTCCACCATAGCAACCAGGAGGATTCCAGGTTAGCTTGTGTGATATTTGGGAGAAGGAAGCAATCTCATTGCTCTCCCGTCAGGAACAGGCAAACGTGACCCACACACACGAGCTCTGCCGTCACACATTTCCCCAGTAAAGGCCCGCCTCCGTGCTGCAGGCAAATGTGACACTGGCAACTGCTCCTGCAGGTTCTGAAATTTCCTGATTTTCCATAAGCTAGCGGTGGGCCTGAGCGCTCGTGATGGTTTTCCCTCACCTTTATACCTCCACTCTTCCAGAGATTTTGCAAGCCCTCTATTCCTTGTATTAAGTCTCTTACTGCTTGAAATACCTAGAGTGGTTTCTGTTTTCCTGATCGGTTCATTGCCTAAGGAGTGAGAAGTCTCAACATACGCATTCATTCAACAGTTATTTACTGAGTACCTAAGACAGTCAAGGCGCTATTCCGGGTGTTAGGAAAACTGCAGCAAACCAAACCAAAAAACACCTGCCCTCCTGGAACTTACATTTTTGTGGGGTAACATACTGGAGATAAATGAGTAAACAAACAAATATGGCAGGGGTTGATAAGTTCAGGGCAAGGAGGACAGACAGTGTGGGATGGGGTAAGGGGCACTATCGTAGGGTAGCCCTGGAAGGCTCCTTGCTAAGGTGAAATTTGAGCTGAGATCTGAAGGAAATAGGGAACAGGGATGCAGCTATCTGGGGCAGAGTACTTCAGGCAGAGGAGATGGCAGGAGCAAAGGCCCTGAGGTGCTTGGCCTATTGAGGGAATAGCAGAGTCAAGCCTCACTGTGGCTGCAAAACCAGAGCAAAGGAGAACAGTAAGACGTGACCGCAGAGGGGTACAGGGAGCTAGCCCAGCATCTCCAAGTAACGTGAGGAGCCATTCGGAGGTCTTTAAACAGAGGAGTGACACAATCTGATGGATGTTTCATTCAGATCGCTCTGACTGCCTCGTTGGGAATAGAGAGTTGGGGGCCAAGGCAGAAGCGGAGACCAGGTAGAACGTTGTTGCCCTAGCCCAGATGAGAAATCAAGGCAGCCTGGACCAGGCTGGTAGCCGTGGAGGTGGTCAGTGCTGACCATGTTTCCTATCTTCTTGGAATCTATGTGTAGGTGCACTTTCTTAAAAAAGTAAAATATACGTAACATAAAATGCGAAAATACACATAACATCAAATTTACCATCTTAACCACTTTGAAGTGTGTGGTTCAGCGGCACTAAAGCGCATTCACAATGTTGAAAACCATCACCACCATCTTCCTCTAGAATTTTTTCATCTTTCCAAACTGAAAATCTGTACCCACCTAACTCCCTATTCCCCCCAGCTCCTGGTAACCACCATTCTACCTTCTGTCTCTATAATTTGACTACTCTAGATGCCTCATCCACATGAAATCACACAGCATTTGCCTCTTCGTGACTGTCTTTTTTAACTTAGCATAATGTCCTCAGGGTTCTCCTTGTTGGCTGCCATGTTTTGAAGGTAGGACTTGGCAGACTGAATGAGGAAGAGAGAACAAGAGGAGGCAAGAACGATTCCTAGGGCTTCCCTGGTGGTGCAGTGGTTGAGAGTCCGCCTGCCAATGCAGGGGACACGGATTTGAGCCCTGGTCTGGGAAGATCCCACATGCCACGGAGCAACTAGGCCCGTGAGCCACAACTACTGAGCCTGCGCGTCTGGAGCCTGTGCTCCGCAACAAGAGAGGCTGCGACAGTGAAAGGCCCGTGCACCACGATGAAGAGTGGCCCCCACTCGCCACAACTAGAGAAAGCCCACGCACAGAAACAAAGACCCAACACAGCCAAAAATAAATAAATAAATAAATAATTTTAAAAAGGCAACTGTCAGAAGTCAACAATTAAAAAGAAAAATAAGAACGATTCCTAGATTTTTTGACCTGAGCTGGATGAAGGGAATACTTTGTGGAAAGCTGAGCTAATACATCAGCCCACAGCAGTGTCTCCCTTCCAGCATGTTCTCCCATCCCATTCACCCCTCCCACTCCTGCCCTCAGCACCTCGCAGGCCTCACTACAGCTGGCGTGTCAACAAGGGACTGGTGAAACATTTAAATCTTTCCATCATCCAGATGAAAGAAACAAGGAGGATTTGGACATTCATCCTGCCTTCCCCCAATGTCAGTGAGACAGAAAACAACTCGAGTCTAAGAACACCATCAGAGAACAAACGAGCATCTCAGTCACCCATCTACACACCCTCAGAGTCGGCAATTCACCAGCTAAAATGCTACAAGATAAGATGCTGAGAGAATCTTGTACACATTATCTCAACCTAAATAAAGAGTGAACGTCAGCAAGGAAAGCTTTCCCACCGAATCCGGCCCTGGTGCCTGACAGTTCAGTCCCTGTTCACAGAGAAGTTCTCAGAGCCAGTTGCTGTCCTCTTTTCTCTTCCCATGACCATTCCCCTTGGTCAGCACTTATTTCCTCATAGCTAGGGTGTTGGTGGTGGTGTCCTCACAGGATTCTGCCTCTGGTCTTGCCCCACCCCAGTAAGTCTTACAAGGAGATGCAGACGGATCACCCCCTGCTCAGAGGTTTAACGGTCCCCTTTTGCTAGGGCATCAGTCCTTGGGTAGGAGAGATGGCTCAGTGGACATATGACACCCTTTGGAAGGGCTATTTCCAACTACCTCCACTCCTGGAGACTCTCAAACCACCCTCCTGGGGCTGTGTGTTCCCTCCTAATCTGGGAACGATGGATCTGCACAACAAATTCCTTTGCGTGACCTTCAAGGCCCTCCCTGAGCCGGCCCCAACCTAACCTCTCCACACTTAATCTCAACTACTTTCTTCCACATACTCTAATGTCCAGGCAAGCCGAGCCTCTCATTATTTCCCCACACACGCTGTGCACCCTCTCACCCATGCATCTGTTTTTGCCTTTGCCTAGAATGGCCTTCGTCCTATCACCACATATTCAGTCCTCCCTCCTACAATGTCCAGCTTCAATGCCACTTCCTCCAGGAAGCCCTTCTTTGATGCCTCCACCCGGAGGCACTATTTTCTCCAAATCCCCATGACTGTCTGCTGTGGGCTCCTTTGCTGTGAGAAGGTCCTTCGCTCCTATCAGACCATGAACTCTTTAAGGGCACCGTTCAGTCACATTCTTATTGGTTCCTCTCACAGGGCCTGGCATGTGTCTTTAGGGTTCGAAGTTTGTTAAATCAATGAACAGGTAAAACAATCATTTATGTGAGTCAAATATATAACTAGAAAATCACTCAGCACAGGGACTCCTGGAAATGTCAGTATCATATTCGTCTCCTTGCTCTATGCCTGCTACATATCAATTGTATTATCACACACAAAATCCAATGAGATAACAGAAAAAACACGTCAACTTTTACCATAGGTTTGGATTAACTTTCAGGTTCTCAATTGCCCTGTTTTTTCTCAGTCCTATTCCATAGTTTTAATATCTTATTATTGATCCATTCATTTTACTTCTTTACCAAATAAAACAAAAAAAAAGAACTTTAAAGTTTGTCCAATACTCCTGAGAAATCCTCCCTCCCACTTAAGTCAAAACAAGGGTAACTATAGTCGGTTGAATTTCGGCACCCGACGAGATACTTCCAAGACCTAACGCTCCCCCATCACCTGTGAATATGACTTAATTTGGAAATAGAGCTTTTGCAAATGTAATTAAGTAAAGGATCTCAAGATGAGATCATCCTGGACGTGGAGTGAGCCCTAAATCCAATGACTGGTGGGGGATCTGAGACACACAGACACAGAGGAGAAATGGGGGAGAGGGCCATGTGGAGGCGGTGGCAGAGATTGGAGTGATGCTGCAACAAGCCAAGGAACTCCTGGAGCCACCAGAAGCTGGAAGAAGCAAGGAAGGATCCCCACCCCCCAGAACCTTTGGAGAGAGCATGGCTCTGTTAACACCTTGATTTTGGACTAATGGCAGAACTGTGAGAGAATAAATTTCTGCTGTTTGGAGCCATCGAGTTTGTAATTTATTACGGCAGCCACGGGAAACTAATATTCATTGTATCAGTCCCCAGATGACACCCAAACCCAGTTCTTCAGTCAGTCTCCTCTCTTCTTATTACGTCTTTTTTTTTTAAAAAAAAATCATCTCCCTTTCCCCGTCGTACTTGGCTTTCCTCTCTCCTACCTTCTACCTTTCAGTCCCTGTCTCGGTGTGGGCTGCCATAAGAAATGCTACAGACTGGGTGGCTTAAACAATAAACATTTATTTCTCACGTTCTGGAAACTGAAGTCCGAGATCAGGGTGCCGGCATGTCGGGTTCTCGTGATTTCTTCCAGGTTGCAGACTGCCGACTTCTCCTTGTGTCCTCACGTGGTGGAAACAGGGCAAGCTAGCTCTCTGGCCTCATATAAGGGCAGTAATCCGTTCCTGAGGGCTCCACCTTCATGACTAATCATCTCCCAAAGGCCCCACCTGCAAATACCATCACACAGGGGAGAGTGGGTTATATAAACATTCAGTCCATAACAGTCCCCTTTCTGCCTTTCTGTTTTCTTTCTGCTTCTTACTGTTTCTTTCTGGTTTGGGTCCCACTATTCCTAACCTCACTTCATCATGCCAGTGGCACCTCTGGACCTCCCCCCTGAAAGTCCCCCGTGATGAATGCCGGGTTTATAATGCACACTTCACCGTGTGGGAGCTGAAACCTCTCATTTGGAGCAAAAGCCACAGGAAATAAGCAAGAAACTACTCATCACGTCAGTAGAGAATCTTAGCCCTCTTCCTATCCACTCGCCTCCCACATCTTCTTTCTCTTTCAGGTCATCATCTCTCCTGATAACCAGTAATTTCAGTTATTTTCTACATGCGCTTCTGTTGGTCTTCTGAGAATTCTCATTTTCCAGAATAGAAAGGCCTCATCGTCTTTGGTGAGCCTGGGTGGTGCAGGGGGTTGGTGCGCTGGGGGAGATGACAGTGTGACAGGGATGGGGGCAAGATGGCATCACCCCACTTTCTGCCGACCCTCAGCAGAAGGGAGACAACAGAGCAGACAGCACCTGGGAGAAAGGAGAGATTTCTAATTACTTCCTTCCCGGGTTCTTCCCCGGAGCCTGTGTTATTCCTACCCTTCTGGGGCTCTGCATGTCTCTCACTGAGCCAGAGAAGAGCTTAGTGAAGGAAGAGCAAAATGTCCTAGCTGTAGGATGAGTGTAGGAAGTCATCAAACCAGGGCTGGAGGCCCCCAACACAGCAGGGCTCACCTGGCGAACCACCACTCAGAAGTCACCTTTCGTGTGTGTGTGTGTGTGTGTGAGTGTGCACGCACACGTGCAAAAGTCCTCTTTTTGCGTCCTTTAAACTTTCTCTATCAAAGAAATGTATGTAAAATAGTTTAAAATCAAAGATCCAAAGGTACTTTTACAATTCCTCTGCCCCACTCCTCCATTCCCCACCTGTGACCCTCTCCCCTGGGGCACCAATTTTGAACTTCTTGAGGCAGTTATCTCCATTTTTTTTTTTTTTTTTTTTTTTTTTTGGCGGTACGCGGGCCTCTCACTGTTGCGGCATCTCCCGTTGCTGAGCACAGGCTCCGGACGCGCAGGCGCAGCGGCCATGGCTCACGGGCCCAGCCGCTCCGCGGCATGTGGGATCCTCCCGGACCGGGGCACGAGCCCGTGTCCCCTGCATCGGCAGGCGGACTCTCAACCACTGCGCCACCAGGGTATCCCTCCATTTTTAAAATGATGCTTATACTGTTATTCCCGCCACTTCTTGATTTATCCATTTTAGACACTGGCTCTTCATTCTGTGTCGTGATGCATGGAATTTTAGCCATCAGCTCTCTGCTTCCTTCCACCTACGATATTAATAAAAACCTGAACAGGCTCCTAATTCTGGGGCCCTTGCTGGGTGCCGGGCACTGTTCTGTTTTGGCACGGCTGGTCACCCTTTCCTCCCGGACACACGGTGGCTCCCAGGACCCCACACTCCCTCTGGCTCCTCCCCCCTTACCAACCACTCCCTTGGTCACTTCTGCCGGCTCCTTCCCTTCTCCCTGCCCTCTTCAGGATGGAGCACGCAGGCCTCAACCCGGTCCTCTCTTCTTCACCATCTACTCTCCCCTGCTTGGTGGTCTCATCCAAGCTCATGGCTCTGAGTATCTCCATTTCTTGATGACTCCTGCCCTGACACCTTCCCTGGCCCCGGACCCTTATGTCCGACTCTCTTCTTGACGTCCCCACTTAGACGGCTAGAAGACGTCCCACACTTAACACATCTCACACCCACTCTGGCTGATAATTCCAGAGGCTGCTCCCCCTGCCAACTTCATCATCTCTGTGATGGCAGGTCTATCATCACAGTCGCACAGGTACAAAACCTGGGGGGAGGCTGTGGTACAAAGAGAAGACAGAGCCAGTGAGAGATTCCCCACAGCAGATGTGGTGAAGACATCTAAAACAAGCTACTATCACCAACGTTCATAGCAGCATTATTCATAGGAACCGAAAAGTGGGAAATACATAAGTGTCCATCAACAGATGGATGGATAAACGAGATGCGATATATCCATACAATGGAATATTATTCTGGCATAAAAGGAATGAGGTTGATAAATACTCCAATATGGATGAATCTTGAAAACCTTACGCTAAGTGAAGGAAGCCAGACACAAAAGGCCACATGTTGTATGATTCCATTTGCATAAAATGTCCAGAACAGGCAAATCCATAGAGGCAGAAAGCAGACTATTGGTTGCCAGGCGACGGAGGGAGGGGGAAATGAAGGGGAACACTAGCGGGTACAGGGTTTCTTTCTGGGATGATGAAAACGACATGCAATTAGATAGTAGTGATGGTTGAACAACGCCATGCATATACTAAAAACCACTGACTTGTACACTTTATAAGGGTGAATTTTATGGTGCATGAACTACATCTATAAAGCTATTTTTATGAGCTAATATTCAAATTTAAATTGTTTGCTGTAATGTGTTACTAAGTCATTCTCATTACTCCAACCTTCAGTTAAGGACTGCTACATACATTGTCTCTGTTAGAACACTCTAAAGCAAATTGAGGGAAAAGGGTGATATTCTGTGTTTGGGTGAATGTGGAGAAAAGCAGACAGCCACACCGGGTGAGATGCAGAGAGGAGATCAAGAATTAAGGAAGCAAAAAATTAGATCAAGAAGTAACCAGGAGGGCTTCCCTGGTGGCGCAGTGGTTGAGAGTCCGCCTGCCGATGCAGCGGAGGTAGGTTCGTGCCCCAGTCCAGGAAGGTCCCACATGCCGCAGAGCGGCTGGGCCTGTGAGCCATGGCCGCTGAGCCTGCGCGTCCGGAGCCTGTGCTCCGCAACGGGAGAGGCCACAACAGTGAGAGGCCCGCGTACCGCAAAAAAAAAAAAAAAAAAAAAAAAAAAAAAAAAAGAAGTAACCAGGAGAAGCCTGAGAGCTGTGAGGCTCCTAGAGGTATCTGTGACAGGGGTGCCAAAAGGTAGGACCTGCTGGTTTTCCTCCAGTTAGAGGCATGGGGACTGTAGAGATATTTGCTCATTTCTTCCCAGCCTCCCCTCCTTAGCTATGTTCAGATATGTACCTCTCCCTGACCCAGCACATACAGTGCATGGAAAGTCTTCGGTTATAGGGGCAGGGCGTTGCCTCAGAACTAAGCTAATCAGTGATGCTCCCAAGAAGGACTTAGTGTGTCAAGTCAGAATAAAGTCCAAGACTATTGTTCCGTGACTGGGGCTGGAAACAGTGTTTCCTGGTGATACATCTCTGCGAGGGAAAGTCCAGGACCTGCCTTCAAGCCATCTTGAGAATACGAGAGAAGAGGTGGTTTGAAAAATGGAACCAACCCAAGATACTAGTTCTGACATGAGCCCTGGATCAAGCTGCATCTGAAGCTCTGTCTACTATTGGACTATTCAATTATATGAGCCAATTAATTCCTTTTTATGGGCTGAGCTTTCTGTTACTTGGAGCAGCAAAGATCACATCTATGGTCAGGTGATAATGTTTGAGAGTACACGGACTATGCAAAATACACCTTACTATCCCCCTACTATGTTATTAGTTTCGTTATCAGAGGTTTATAAAAAGGGGCATAAAACCTCCTAAAAATTCTGCTTATGAAAGATTTGTCTGGGTTTCATGATAATTAATACAAATCCGTAAACGTTTCAAAACTGAAGAAAAATGTAACTGACAAAATTAATTCTGATTTGTGTTTGCCTTAAATATTTTGAAAATAGAAGTCTAAGCTTGGCAAACCCAAGTGAGAGCTGGATTAACACCATTCCTGTCAACATGTCCACCATTTGGTTTCTGTAGGAGGCCAGGTGCCATGTTGTTTTGGAGTTTAGTGGGCTGCAAGTCAAAGTTGGCCATGCCCAGCATCGCTCTTTACCTGTAATCCACCGAGATTGCGTTATTCCACACAGTTCATGTATCAGCTTCTAGGGGCCTTCCCATCCCAGGAACTAGCCTGGAAGCTTTTCATGCGATGTTCTAAGTGACAGATGTCTCTGTATCTAAAATGGAAAATTATAGCAATTGCTGGAAATGTCACCATTATCGCTTGAGTATGCAAGAGATGCACCCAAAACAAAATGCTTAAGCAATGTTGAAAATAAAGTAAGAGCAAAAAACTACCAGGCAAATGAAATAAGGAAAGAAGCTGGGGTCCCACGATATTTATGAACTGAACGTAGAGGACCTCTTGCTCAGTGAAAAAGGTGTGATGTGTAAAGATGCATAAAGCATGCTACCTGCCTACACGCTTACCCAAACTCCCCCAAACTGGTGAACACAGGGGAAAGGGAACTGAGTGGTTGAGGGAAAAGCTTCTAAGAAAGAACTCATTTTTACCCTCTGAGCCTTCACACATTTTGAGTTTTGTACCAAGTGCATTTTTATTCATTCAAAAAATAAATTAGGTAATTTATTATTTTTACCTCCTCAGGCTATGATCATCCATATTTCTTTAACTAAATGGTGAACAGCCCCTCTAAGGCCCCTCTGAGGTCCCAGCATACACACCGGGATCAGTTCCTTACTCATAACGGTCACTTGCAGTATGAAAAAGAAATCACCTCTTCAATTTCCTGTATTTTTCTTTCTAATGGAGGAAATTTGGGTTAATAAGCCCTTAAATGTTACATTTAAGTTTGTGGCTGGTCATTATTATTAAAGTCATCGGAAGTGAGAAACAATTTTACCTGACAATCGTGACTACACCTTGGTCAATAACCCACATTATTTATTTACCCAATAGGTGTCATAGTTTGTTCTAATTCCCTTCTCATCTATGTCTCGTGGTAGATCTTGGATATTTCGGACTGTAGGATCTTTCATTTGCCGATATAATTAAACACGGAGCAGAGCAGCCCACCCCATAGCCTCAAAATTATTCAAATTTTGCTCGTCCTCGTGTGCCGTAACTGTGGCACCTGCTTGAGCAACCATCCCCCTGCCTGGCAGTCATTATTTCCCACTTGAGGCATATTTAAAACCAAGTGGATGTGCTTTAGTCTCGCTGTTATCATTTGCCAATAGAAAGAAGCCAGATTCAGTGACAACAAGCTCTCTGCAAACCGCTTAACACTGGATATCTTTGGGAGCTTCTCAAAACCGGTGAGAAGAATGAAGAAAAACAGCACTTTTCTTTACAGCGTTTAGAGGCTTTTCCATCGATATTTCTGAATGTCAGATAAGATCATTGCTGCCTTTATAAGTATTAGCCACAAGAAGAGAGACAGAAACAAAATAGTTTGTACCACACAGCACACAGCTAAAGAGCCAGGATATTAGTATACAGTTCGTCCACGTATTTAGTTGATAAAATATTTCTACAAGACCAGCTTTCATGCTATTTTGACAACATTAATCTTTGTGTCTATAGATTAAGACAAAGAAAAGTTTTAGCCAGATACGCAAGGTGTCTTAAAGCTTTCGAAAAATATAAATAAAGATTTTGTACTTACAGTACAAAACAGAAACAAGAAACCCAGGCACCTTCTTCCGCCCCTAGTAGATTTCTCGTTTTTGACACTTGCACCTGTTTGAGGAGGCCTAAGCTAGCTGGCTCCGGAAGTTTGTGCCCTTGCAAGTGCTATCTCTACCTGAAACAACCACCCCTCTCCACCACTTGTCTGGAAACTTCCTACTCATCCTTTAAGACACAGCTCAGATGTCACCTCCTAATTTTTAGACTCCCCAAGCCGGGGTTGCTGCTCTATAGTGCTCCAGCCATACTTTGACCATCACTCGACCAGGGCATTGGCCGTGAGTGCTGTGATTCACCCATTCACATGTCTGTCTCCCTCACTACACAGCAAGCCCTGTGAGGGCAGGCTCTGTGGATTAATCTTTAAGGCCCACTACAGTTTGGTGTGCCTCACTCAAGGAAGGAGCTTACTCATGAACAAATAAATGAATGAGTGAGTGACTGAAAGACTGAATGAGATACACACGTCAAAGGTGGCAACCAGCTGGCTGGGGAAAGATAAATCAGTTGTCACCAGCTGCCAGGTCCTGCCAGCTGCACTGCTCCACTTAAGAGCGCACCTCTGGTATCACTTGTGAGAACTGCCTTCCCAGATGTAACAGCCCCTCTTGAGGATCCATGAAGTAACTCTCCTCCTTCCCGTTGATAAAGAGTGGGCAATAATGTTTTTAAATAATGATTTAAATTACTTGATTGATAGAATCTCCCTTTAATACACTTTTAAGACATGAAAACTCCACCATATTTTACCATACAATCAGGCATGCTCTTCAGGCATCACTGAATATCCTCTTGAACAAGGATGGCGGAAATGGGCCTCTGGCCAACCACTGAGCTTTGCATGGTGATTTCCACAGGAAAGGTATACATGAAGGGATCTAGAGACAGCCTAGGAAGACAGTTTTAAAAAAAGAAACTTGGCATGGAGACTAACGAGGGACTTGGCAGGTGAGACCAAGGATTATATTATAAAAAACCTTATGTCATCTTTTTGGATGCTCCCTTTTCTTTTTCACTTCAATGAAAAATAAAATATAAAGTGCAAAATCAATTCTCTTTTCTTTCCAAACCAGACATCCCATATGATGAAATGGTGTACCAATGGTCGGCCTAACAACAGTGACAGACATAAGCTTGGTCCCTGGAGTCAGATCTGGGTTGGAATCCCCATTTCATCACTTCTTAGTACCCTGCCCTTAAGCTCTTTGTGTGTCAGCCTTTTCCGCCGTAAAATGGGGATAATAACACCAACCAATTGTGAGGTTTCATGAGTAAAGTGCCTAGTGTGGTGTCTGACACGTGGTTAATGCTCAGACTGTTAACACTGCTATTATCGTTAGTTCGCTAATATTTCAGAATTCAGTTCTGTCTTCATATCGGAACATATTAATGTTCACGTTGTATGTTCGTAAGTGGCATATTAATTTTAGACTGGAAATCACCATGTTTTTGGTAGCCAGCTCTAAACGAATGTCCTCCTTCTATTGCATTTTTCCCCAAGTAACTGCATTATTGTACCAAGTGGTAATCACATTTTCGACTTTTATATTTCCCATGGTACCTGGTACACAGCAGAGCAAAGAGTGGACCTTATAAAATGGTACTGAACCAAGTATAAGAAAGTGAAAAGAGGGACTTAACCACTGATCCAGTGGTTAAGACTCTGCGCTTCCATTGCAGGGGGCACAGGCTCGATCCCTGGTTGGGGAACTAAGATCACACATGCCACGTGGCCAAAAAAAAAGTGAAAAGACAACAGAGTAATGCGAGGATATAGTCCATGCAGCAGACATGACCTGCGATCAACAACCTAGACACTAATTGAGTAAAGATCAATGAAGGTAACTCTAGGTACATTCTTAATAGCGTTCTCAGAAGCTTTATGGAGAAGTACCTGGAAACCTCATAAAACTAGCATTTCAACTGTGTCGCATCTGGCTGACTTGCTTCAACTGTGTCTCATCTGGCTGACTTGCTTCAACTAAGACACTGTCATGAGCTTTTCAAGGCCGGAGCGGGTGTGGGGAGAGACTTCACAGAAAAAAATAATTTGGAAACACAGCATAATAAGCAAACGCTATTTAAGGAACAAGGTGTTCTGTTTTTCAAAATATAAGCCTTTATTATAAAAATCACACTCAAAGTATAAAGCAGGGACAGGGATTTACTGTTTCATGGGTACAGAGCTTCAGTTTAGAATAATGAACTTCTGGAGATGGGCAATGGTGATGGCTACACAACACTGTGAATGTACCTAGTGCCACTGAACTGTGTGCATAAACTGGTTAAAGTGGTACATTTTGTGTTATGTATATTTTACCGCAGTAAAAAATAGAGTATAAAGAAGTTTGAAAATCACATGCTTTCACATATTTCTCTAAACATATGGACACACAGGTATAAAATTTGCACTGACCTTGTCTCACTCAGCTACAGATATCTCTTTTAACCTCCACTAATCTTAAGGATGACCTTAAATGAAATAATTAAAGTAATAAGGATCATTCATATAAAACAATCATAGTCAAATCCTTCAACTCAGCTGGTGGACCAGAGGGCTTTCAGGAAGTCCCCAGGCTTCTTGTTATGTTCCCTTAAATGGGCTCAGGTACAAGAGGTAGCATGTTGTTTATACAGGAAATTTCAAAGTCAGAAGGGAAAAGCTGTCTTTTATGAAAGTGAAGGGAAGAGAGACAAAGAAAGTAGGCACTGGAAATACTTTCAAGAGGTAAGAAAGCCAAAACCCATAGAAATCACGAGACTAAAAGATTCATGTCACCTTCATTAGTATTTTTGCAGCCCTAGAAAAGTCCAAGTGCACTGCAAAGAAATTGTTCATAGCTCCTTCTTTTTCTGCAAATGACTCGTGGGAGACCGAGGGGGTGAGAGAGCCATGCTTTTCTTTTACAATCAGTCTGCCCTGCAGTCAGCAAGCACGCGGGGGCTTGAGCACCGCTGTCCTCTGCAGGTCACCCTCAGTTCCTGGCACCAACCCACCCACACGCACTTGGCGCTCTCGGCACGGTGCGCACGCGTGCCAAACACCCACCCAGGAAAGGCTGAAGAAGGAGGGGGAAGGCTGTCGTCCCTCTGTCTTTCTTATGTCTTTTCTGCTCTTCCTCATTATCCCCTATTGCCAGAAAGTAAATTATAAAGTTAATTTTTAGCAGCAAAGTCTGTGTTTTTTGGTCTCTGTTTTCCTAGGATATATTTATTAGCAGGTTCAATATATGATTGTGTATTCGGGTTTTTACAAGTTTGCACATGCAGTTCTTCTCTGTTGTTTTTATTAAAGAGAAAAGTATCCTTTTCCTCAACACTCTGTAAGCTAGTCTATTACACTGGACTTGGGTGGAAGTTTCTTCCCAGTAAGAAGCTTTCTCCCTCCCATTTTAGGGCGGATAAGTCCACACGAAAACCTTAAACCCCTTTGGCTATGTCAGTTCAATAGCCTTTTAAGGAGCAAAGATGGCAGGGCTCTGGAGCGGGAGTCGTCCACTGATGCCTTTCTGTGGCCACAAGCCACTGCCAGCCTGACTCAAACATGTCCTATCAACATGCCCAGGATGGGCGACAAAAGCAAAAACAGACAAGTACAGCTACATCAAATTTTAAAACTTTTGTGCATCAAAATTAACAGAGTGAAAGGCAACCTACAAAATGGGAGAAAATATTTGCAAATCTCATATTTGATAAGGGGTTAATATCCAGACTATATAAAGAACTCCTACAACTCAACAACAAAAAAATCAAATAATCCAATTTTAAAATGAGCAAAGGACTCGAATAGACATTTCTCCAAAAGACAATATACAAGTAGCCAACAAGGATATGGAAAGATGGTCAACACCACTAATCATCAGAGAAATGCAGATCAAAACACTCATTAGAATGGCTACTAGCAAAAAACCAGAAAATAACGTGTTGACAAGGATGTGAAAAAAACTGGAAGCCTTGTGCACTATTGGTGGGATTGTAAAATGGTGCAACCCCTATGGAAAACAGTATGGCAGTTCCTCAAAAAATTACAGATAGAAATACCATATCATCCAGAGATCTCATTTCTGGGTATATACCTAAAAGGACTGAAAACAGACTCTTTTTCTTTTCAGGAATTTAAAAGTTTCCTTCCCCCCCCCCGTTTTTTTTTCACAACTCACACACACACACACACACACTGTATTTTATTTTTACAAGAGATAAATAAACTGACACCAAGCATTGTAAATGGATGACCACAACAAAAGCAACAATGATTGCAATTACCAAACACGAAACACATTCATACCATGTCATAATATTGACATTCAGTCCAGGAATCCTCCACTGTAACAGCTCCTTTACTTTGCAGTGAAAATTGATTTGTATATTTTTTGCCTGAGTCCTCGTTGGATTTTTTTTTTTTTATTCAAACAGAAAGTCACAAAAATTATAATCATCCTCATCAGTTCACTCAGTCCCACGTAATTAATTTTTTTTTCGTCTTGATCTTTTGTTAGCACTTATATGAATTCATCAGGTTTCCATTGGAGTTCTGAAAATGCTTATTCATTCAGTTCAGCAGTGTAGTCAGTTACCAGAAACCTGTACTTGTCAGAGTCTTTTCCGTGAATTCCTTGAAGATGAAACCCTCTTATAGGAACATTTTTGCGAAAGCATCAGAGTACACCCAGAACTGTTTGAAAACAGACTCTTGAAGAGACATTTGCATGCAAGCATTGTTAGCAGCAGGATAAACAAAATACACGTACATACAATGGAGCATTATTCAGCCTGAAAAAGGAAGGAAATTCTGACATATGCCATGAGGATAAACCTCGAGGACATTATGCTAAGTGAAATAATCCAGTCACAAAGAGACAAATACTGTATGATTCTACTCATGTGAGTTATCTAGAGTAGCCAAATTTATAGACACAAAAGGAGAACGGTGGGTACCAGCGGCTGGAGCAGGGAGAAAGGGGAGTTGTTGTCTAAAGGGTGTATACCATTTCAGATTTGCAAGATGAAAAAGTTTTGGAGATCTGTTTCATAACCATGTGAATATAACAACCGTACGCTTAAAAATGGTTAAGATGAAAAAAAAAATGGTTAAGATGGTAAATTTTATGTTACGTGATTTTTACCACAATTTTTAAAAACGCGCTCCAAATCACAGAGACTTAAGAGCTTTAAGGAATTTTTTGGGTAACGTTTTGGTCTTCTGTGCATAAACTAAGAAGAAAACAGACTCTCCCTTGATTTGAGTAAGGGTCTTGCCTCTGTCCCTTGGGGGAAACACTGCATAGATGGAAATCCACCTAATATTTCAGGAGACTTTCCAGAGGATGCAGACCATGCACCATTAGAGTTACTGTACCTCTTTCTTTCCTGCCCAGCAAAGTATGTCTGGAAATGTCAAAACAGGCCCCTATCTTTTTTAAGGAGTTTCATTCCTCAGTGTTTGTGTGCATGATATGAAAACGAAAGTCGAATTTTAATATCAATTCAGCTTAATTTTAATTTTAAAAGTTAATGAAGGCCTTAGTCCAAGGTATACAACAGGCCAGGCATTCAAGATGAAATGTGAGGGACTTACAGTTTAAAAGGGAAGACAGGTGAATGAATAAATAACTGTGCTACAAAATGACTCCTGCTAAAAAAAAAAAAAAAAAACGCATACATATAAAAAGGGACAGCACGGTACGCATACATATAAAAAGGGACAGCACAGTACGCATACATATAAAAAGGGACAGCACAGTACGGGAAGACGAGGAGAGAATATCTAGTGGAGATAGAAAGAGGAAGGACAGGTCACCGCTGAGCTGAGTCCAGAAGCATGAGACAGTTCATCTTCGTGGTTAACCCACAACATAGGCTTTGGAGCAGAGGGATCCTGGATGTCAGAACATGGCCCTGCCACTGCTAGCTTTGTGCCAGAAGCATATTAGTTAACCTCTCTGAGCCTCAATTTCCTTACCTGTAGAATGGAGACAGTAATTTTTAAAAAGTCAATGTATAAATTTATTATAAGGGTTCCATTAAATAAACTAACATAAATAAATGACCTGCTTGTAGCACACGCTCAATATATATTAACAGTGTAGTGTTATCAGTTAACCTAAAAGAGAAAGATGACACAGAGACAAGAACGTGTGCAAAGGCATGAAGGTGGAGGCACGAGAGCTCTTGTGTTCTTTGGGAAGAGCCTGAGAGCCCGTGTGCATGGAGGGGAAGGCTTGCAGGGAGGAAGCAGGAGAGGAGGCTGGAAAGGCAGTCTTTGGGCAGCGGGGACCTGTGGAGGGTTTAAGCAGGACGGTGATGAGGAGACATTATCTGTGCCCCTCACATAGTCCCTTGGGCCTTACCATTTTAATAGCTGGTCTGATTTCCCTGTCTGAGGGCTTCGCAGGCTCCCTGCCTCCAAGCACTGCAGGAGGGCCACGAACTGCTGCAGAATTGGCACCTCTCCCCCACCTCAACCAATGCCTGATGAGAGCTGGAGTATAAATACCCCAGCTCTCTCACCCCTCAGGTGGGATAAGTCTGAGGCATATATTCCACAGTGACTCCACTGGTTCCCCAGCAGTACTCAGCTCCAGTTACTCACATTGGTATCTGGCTTGATAACACATCCCTTACTGGCTGGCTTCCCTTCCCCCACCTCACTTCCCTACTCCCACAGCATCATTTCCTGGGATCACCTCCCAAATAAATCAAGGACCAGAATCCTTGTCTCAGGGCCACTTTTTTTTTAATTAATTAATTTTATTTTTGGCTGCGTTGGGTCTTTGTTGCTGTCTGTGGGCTTTCTCTAGTTGCAGCAACTGGGGGCTACTCTTTGTTGTGGTGCGCAGGCTTCTCATTGCAGCAGCTTCTCTTGTTGTGGAGCAAGGGCTCTAGAGTGCAGGCTCAGTAGTTGTGGTGCATGGGCTTAGTTACTCCACGGCATGGGGTATCTTCCCGGACCAGGGCTCGAACCTGTGTTCCCTGCATTGGCAGGCGGATTCTTAACCACTGTGCCACCAGAGAAGCCCTCGGGGCCACTTTTGACAAAGCCCATACTAAGACGTGTGCCATGACCTTACCTATTTAGAAAGATATTTCTTGAAGCAGATGAAGACTGGGTGGAGCTAGAGGCAGAATTAGGAGACCACTGCAATAATGTAGGAGGGAGATGATGAGCGCTTGAACCATATTGTATTACAGGAGTAGAGTGGAAGGGACACTCCAGAGACAGTGAGGCAGGTCCTGAGTGACTGATGCATGTGGTCTAGGTTGGGCAAACAAGATGGTTGAGGAAGAGCCTCCTCTTGTAGGTTTTGCTGCATATAAGGGACTTGCAGGACATTCTCTGGTGAAAACCTCAGCAAAATGTTGGATCTCGAGGTTTACGTATGGAAGTTCTTGGCTTGTAAGTGGTAAATGGGATCATAGGGATGAATGAGGCCACGTGGAGAGAGGATTAAGGAAGAAAAGCTAAGACTAGCATCTGGGGACACTATTTAAGGATAGTAATAAAAAGAGGCATCGGTCAGAGGTAAGAAGTAGTCATCAACAAGAAAGGAGAGAATCTGGAATGAGTATGTCTTTGAATCCCCAAAGCAGGAAATGCTGTAGTGAATTCAAATAGATTAAGGCCTAGAACAAGGTTACTGGCATTGCAACTGCTATGTCGGGGGTGACCTCCACCGCAGCTTGAGTAGAGTGATGAAGGTGGAAGGCAGGCTGCAGAGCCGGAGAGACAGAGGGAGGTGCGGGTGTGAGCTCAGAGAGGATGGAACTCTCTTTCAAACTGCTGGCCGGTGACCGGAGGGAAACAGAGGGACCATGGCCATGGCAGGGGCGGGGGGAACACATCTAAGGGAAGGGAAGGTGTCTTTTAAAAGATGGCGTGGACCTGAATAAGATTATGGTCTGAGAGAAAGAAGCACGTGGATAAAGATAAAGCTAAAAGGACAAAGAGAATATCTGATAGAGGAAAGTCCGCACTGATGCAACCGGGGAGTGGGGACAACTGCATAGGAGGAGGCTGGCTTTGAAGAGAGTGTGAGGGCTTCTGAGATTGAGGTTAGGAGGTAGGGAGGAGTAAAAACAAAGGTAAATGTAGAGATTAAGAGGACTGCACACTGCACGATTGCACGTAGAGGGAATCTGGGCTGGCGCGGGCGGGTAATGGAGAGCGTCAGGAATTAAAGGGCTGCTTTGGGAGCTTGGTTAGTGGTGGAGTGGGGGGCAGTGAGGACTCCGAAGGCCTGTGAACTAAGGGACCTGAGCACCAGCAGAGGGCAACGTGGAGGCAGGTGCTGGCGCCAAACCCAGGGCGCAGACACTCCCGGGACAATCCCTGCCTGGCATCTGCCCCTTCCGGCCCCGGATCTTACAGGTGCCATTTGGTCTTAGATGAGCGAGACTGGAGAGCGTGCAAGCCTAAGGGTGTACATTCTCTGTGAAGTAAGAGGCCGGGTCCTCCGATCAGAAGGCCCAGGGGCGGGGGAGGAACTTGGAGAAGAGTTGCAAAGCTCGGGATCAGCCTTTGATTTCGTGTTGATTAAGGAGGTCAGTGATGGGATGCAGTGTGCAGTCTCAGAGGGCCTGGGCCAGGGAACAGCGTGATGCCCACTTGGCTCTGTAAAGTCTGTTACCCGAATGCACACACATTTCCGTTCCACATCCTGATTCTTGGCTCCAACCTCCACGTTTTGCAACTTGCAAACACCTAAAGCCAATAAAACTGCCGGTGCCGACCTCCCCCGGCATGGTGCCCTGTAGGTCTCACGGTGTCCATATCCACTTGGTGGAATGACACCCCAATCACCTTCCTGCCAGCACGGTTTTCAACTGTTACTGATTGTGCCTCTTGTCTCCCTTTTAGGCGCATGGTTTCCACTTCTCTCTGTAGGCAGTGCTGACCCCTGCCCACTCACCCCCACTATTGCTTCACTGCTCTCAGGACGCCGAGGCCTGGATCTTAGCCATGTATTTGGATAATGTCCATCAAGGAATTAGAAATGCAATCTTTCTTTGGAGGTAGGTTATCACTGTTTGGAAATAGTTCTATTTCCTATATCATATGAATTCTTAATAGCTAGATAAAGAGAATTTTAAAATTATCTGGTTAATCCTGATTATTGCAGATATTAACCCAAATTTCTACCTGGCTTACAACTCCAAATTCAGTGGTAACCAATGTGTGTTGTTGAATGACCAAATTTAAAGTGGAAGAAACAGTAATAACAAGTTGCAAATGAGTTGTGTGGGTGATTTTCTTATTTTTCAGTATATATTATTTTGACATATAACTTAAATATATTAAATATCAAAATACACAAAAATATATGTGTGCATTAGTTGATTATTTAATGTGTTTAGTTGGGGAAGAATTATATTCAGAATTATTATGAATTCTTGCTGTGCTATTATTTATATAGTTATTTTAAATCATCTTTTCCCCTATAACCCTATGATCTTTGAAACCTGTTTTATCAAACTGCAACAGCTTTATTAAAGCAAGTCAAACCCAAACACTTCACTTCCACCTACGTTAAAGAAAAGACAGATTCACCGTGACAGAAACAGCAGTGTAAATGGTAACGCAAACACTGTAAATGCCAGAAAATAATAAGGTAAGAATGTTACCCAATGTAGCCTTGGCTGGCATAGGTGCCAAATGGGGGCTTACACTTCTGATAAGAACACAGGCAATTTCAAGCTCCACCTGTAACACACACAATTATAAAAATGAAGTACATGTTTTTAAAAGAAATCAAGAAATATTTCTTTTGAAAAATTAAAACAATGAAGGGAACTGCTGTATCCTTGCTTGTACATACTGCATTTCAAAGAAACCAAATGGCCCTTGAAGGAAAATTATCCTAAATAGAGTAATTCCAGCATATAAATGCAAAAAGAATGATAGAATTTTTTCAAAAATCACCATTTCACAACTCATACTAAATCATATTTATAGGCAAGCATTAGGGAAAGGTTAATGGGGAATGTTATACTGGCTGGATCACACTGACAGCAACTGAACCTGAGCAAGTGATGAAAAGAGAGACCACTCAGACATTACATGCCACCTGTGGGAAGGCGATAAAAATATGCCACCTCCGGTGAAGTTGATTTACAAAAAAGCAAAAACAAAAGCAAAACTGACCCTGAATTTGATCAAGCCTCTAGATATAACAATGGGTCTATAGAAAATACAGGGAAGAGAGGGACATGTCAAATACCACCACAGAAATGCAATCAGATAAACCCAAAATGTGGGAAATCGAACTAATACAGAACCAACGGCCAGGGTTTTCAACAAATAAAGAGCAAGAACAAAAGTGGACAGGAGTGTTAAAGACTAAAAGACACATCAACCAAACTCAATGCATGGACCTTGTTTGGATCCTGATTGGAATAAACCAGTAGTAAAAATACATTTATGAGACAACTGTGAAAATTTGAACAACGATTGTGTATCAGATGATATTATAGAATCATTGTTAAATTTTTTGTTATGATTATGGTTTCATGGTTGTGTGGAAAAAAGAGGAGGAGATGGTAATGGTAATATCCATGGTAATATCTGCTATTGGTAATATCAAAGCACTTACAGATGTGCCGTCTGGAATTTGTTTTGAAATAATCCAGCAGGATTTAGGGTGGAGGTGAGGGAAACTGTGGAGGGGGAGTAGATAAAGCAAGATTAATGGATACATGGGGGTCCATTTACCCCATTCTTTCTGTGTTGAAATTTCTTAACAGAAAGTCCATTTTTAATCACCTAAACTGCTGATAAGTCAGTTGCAAAGGTAGTTCTAAATCAACTTAACCTTGGTTGTGCTCCATCCATAGACTCTTCCCTCATGTCCCCACCTCCTCCATCAAAGCAAGCACCCCATCTTATTTCCAATGTCCCCATAAAGTCCCTTGAAACCAATTGGTCATTGTCTCTGGCTCTGTATATTCAGTCTACTGCCCCCTGCCTCTTTTTACTCTGTCTTATCCCCGAACCCACCCTCCCTCCTTAGGTCTATTTTTATGGATTTTAGACGGTGAACATGACTTCTTTTGCCATCACCCTCCGGCCAGCTTCTAACAGCCCACTCTACACAGAGCCACTCTTCCTCTGTCCACATTTCTTTTTTTTTTTTTTTTTTGCGGTACTCAGGCCTCTCACTGCTGTGGCCTCTCCCGTTGCGGAGCACAGGCTCCGGACGCGCAGGCCCAGCGGCCATGGCTCACGGGCCCAGCCGCTCCGCGGCATGTGGGATCCTCCTGGACCGGGGCATGAACCCACGTCCCCTGTATCGGCAGGCGGACTCTCAACCACTGCGCCACCAGGGAAGCCCTGTCCACATTTCTTCAACGGGTGTTGCTACTGGTACCAGGGAGTTCTGAGCCCAGTGGTGGTCCACAGACCTCTTCAGTCTGGTCTCACCCTCCTACCCGTGGAGAGGAACACCTGCAATCCTCCTCCTTGTTACGGAGGTCGAGTACTACAGTAACAACCCTGGCTGTCTCCAACTGCTAACGTGGTCCTTCCCTTATGAAGAAGACAGATCTGATTGGTCCCAGACAAGGGTATGTGTTGAGCTTTGCTTTTACTGCCTTTTACCACTTTTCTGAAAAGTCTGTACTAGGCCTGCCTCTCCTGTATTTTTTTGTTCTACCAACAAACAGGAAATTAACACAACCAATAAATCCTTCTGCCACTGGGATGTAAAAGTCATTTATTACACGGATCATAACAATGGATTCAGAGGTTCTACATGCACTGCTTTCCCCATAGATGAATCCTATCTTGATTTGAGAAAGAGGCCCACACTTTGGCCTCAGGTTCCAGCTACATTCTCCAATCTATCTTCTAGAATCAGAAACTATTAGGCTGCTCACAAACTGTCCTGGAGATGTCTTTGATCCCCATTTACCCGGTGAGTTTTGTGCCTGTGTACTATTATGTAGAACTGTGATGGAAGAGCAGGTAAGGGGACCTGCAAATCTCTAACACAAACCAAACTCTTCTTCCTCTACTTATTGTCTAATAACACATCATTAGAAAAGGCCACTGTTGGCCTTGATTTCAGGTCACTAAAGATTGACAACATGTCATTAAAAACTAAATACTATACAAGATCAACTTAAAACATCATTATATCATACACCTAGGAAGCGCTCAAAAGCCAACCTGAGAGGCTTTCATTAACCAAAGACTGTGAGCATCAGTAAGAAAAATAACTATAATGGATTGAAACATACCAATAGTCATAAGTTTATAATGATACTAAAAAAACTGATCACTGTTAGAGAAGGCTAGGAGGCCAAATCATTATTTTGAAAATTGCTAAATAAAGGAAAATGTTCAAACATTTATCCTACCTTTCTTATAGGACTGTACCACAGGGTAACTGAACAGTAGATGAGGACTATCTTTCTTTAAAGAACAAGTTCAACTGATAAGTGAAGAAAGAATGACAGAATTAGATTATCACCATTTCACAGCCCCTGATGTATTAATAAACCCAGCATTCATCAATAACAGCACTGACATCATAGACAGACAACCAGATACCACATACTTCCTGATGGAAGGACATAACACCTAAAAAGTCATCTTGCCCCGCCCCCCACACCAAAGCTGAATTCGATCAAGCCTAGATCCAACGGCCAATTTACCAGCTGCAGAAGTCAGAGGAACACGTTCAACTACGTGTATACCAGAGGGTGCAACCAGCAAAATCCAGGACAGCTTGGTTCCTTCAATAATTAAGTGTCAAGAAAAAAGAAGTCTGGAGGTGAAAACTAAATGTCAAAGGAAACTTTAAAAACATACCAGCCAATCACAATGCAATCAATCTCATTTGACTTCTAATTCAAATAAACTGTTTTTCTAAAAGCCACTCATCACATTTGTGGGAAAACTGATCATTTGAACACTGGATAATTGATAATATTAAGCAATTATAATTCTTGAGGGGTGATAATAGTATTATGGTTGTGTTTTTTTTTTTAAGAATCCTTATCTTTTAAATATACATGCTGAAAAATTATGGATGAAATGAAATGATGTCTCGCATTTGTTGCAGAATAATGAGGGGGAGGTGATACCAGTAGATGGAGACAGGATCAGCCCTGAGCCGATGGCTGCCGAGGAAGGAGATCCTATGTGGGGTTCATTGTACCTTTGCCTGCTGACTCTCCAGGATAAAAAAACACAAAAACATGCGTATCAGAGTCTTTTTGAAAGGGGGAGGATCCTCTCTGCCTAGCAGGACAATTTACAGAGTTATTATTTTGTTGTTGTTGTTATTACTGCTGTTAAAAAAGAAAAATAGAAAAAGAATTCGTCCTCTCCTCCACGCCGCCCACTCCCTCAAGGGGGCAAACTGTGCTTTGAGTCCCAGAGAACTGGGCTTCCTTTGCAAACGTGGCAGAATCAAAGCCTTTACACAAACAAACAAACAGCTGACCTGTCTGGAGAATGCAGGTGGTCTCCGGGCCTGGGAAGCGGGAAGGCAGGAGAGGTAGACCTACGACCCCCGTGAGGTTCCAACGTCAGGAGGTATGTACTACCGGGGCTCTGCGGTTGGCTGGTGGGCAGTTGGGAGGGAAATGAACTTCCCATTCTCCGTGGTTTGGCTTTCACACAGCCTTCTCTGCTACAGTTTCACTATAGTTTTAACAACCCTCACGTCAACATATTCCCATGATGGATAAAGAAGATGTGGTACATACATACAGTGGGATAGGGCTCAGCCATAAAAAAGAATGAGATAATGCCATGTGCAGCAACACGGATGCAACTAGAGATTATCATACTAAGTGAAATAAGAGAAAGACAAACACCGTATGATATCACTTACATGTGGAATCTAAAATATGACACAAATGAACCTATCTACGAAACAGAAACAGACTCACAGACATAGAGAACAGACTTGTGGTTGCCAAGGGGAAGGAGAGATAGGGGAGGGATCGAGTGGGAGGCTGGGATTAGCAGATGTAAGCTATTATATATAGAGTGGATAAACAACAAGTTCCTACTGTATAGCACAGGGAACTTTATTCAATATCCTGTGATAACCCGTGATGGAAAAGAATATAAAAAAAGAATGTGTGTGTGTGTGTATATATATATGTAATTGAATCACTTTGCTGTAGAGAAGAAATTAACACAACATTGTGAATCAACTATACTTCAATAAAAATAAATAATAAATATTCCCTTTAGAAGTCTGTCGAAAAAGCCCTTTTTTTTTTTTTCTTTCTATTGGCTGTGCCATGCGGCATGCTGGATCTTAGGTCTCTGATCAGGGACCGAACCCATGCCCACTGCAGTGGAAACTCGGAGTCTTAACCACTAGACCGCCAGGGAAGTCTCAAGCCCTATTTTTAAAGAATGTGCTCAGGTGCCCATCGGTTTTTTCACAAGGGTCATTCTAGTTTTCCTGAGAAAGTGACAGGACTTGTCAGGTGGTGATAGGTGGTGATGACAATGATTGAAGTCAGTTTTGATGTTCAATGATTGTCATGTTCTTGGCAAAAATTGTTAGATTTTAGAGGTACCATGTAAGTGCCCAGATTCTTGTGTGACACAAGGTCAACTGAGGGCTCTTCCTAACATGACTGGCCAGTAGGGGCTTGGGGCCAGACATGATTTAGAAAAACGAAGTCCTGTTTCAGGTACAAGAGTGTGATGGTTGCCTGTCACACCTGAGAGTCACATATTATCCGTTCCTTCCTTCCTGAATTATTATAAAATGAAGAACCCCCAAACTCTTCCCACTTACCTTTAGATGCAAAATTTTTGTTAATGGCTTACTTTTGGTACCACACTGGCTCATTGAGATCTAGCCCCTTTAATTTCTAATGCAGCCCCAAAACAATGCCAATCAGGCCCTGCCTCAACCCGCTTCCACTCGGATAAGAATGGTGACTGGAACCGAAGATCAAGAGAGTTTAAAAGAAATTCAGGCAATCACGGGGATCAGGATAGCTCACTTAGAATGAAATAAAAGGAGATTTAACAGATTTCACAAGCAAGTAAAAACACTGGAGCTGTCATTGAGTTGGACATAAAATACTTGTAGTATTTTCTAATCCAGGTAAGTCCAGTTTGTCTCAGGGAACCTGAAGGACCACTGAATAGAAAGAACTGGGTGAGAGTCTAAACAGAGGCCCTCAGTGGCACTGGTGGGTAGGGACACAGTAGGATCTGGGATCGCCTCTTTTTTTTTTTTTTGCGGTACGTGGGCCTCTCACTGCTGTGGCCTCTCCCGCCGCGGAGCACAGGCTCCAGACGCACAGGCTCAGCGGCCATGGCTCACGGGCCCAGTTGCTCCGCGGCATGTGGGATCTTCCCGGACCAGGGCACGAACCCGTGTCCCCTGCATCGGCAGGCGGACTCTCAACAACTGCGCCACCAGGGAAGCCCCGCCTGTGTCTCTTTTGCCGATCTTGCTTCTCCTCCCTGTCTCTAAATGTGGACTACCCCGAAGTTCAGTCCTCAGAGCCCTCCTCTTCCCTACCCACGCTCCCTCCTTAGGCAATCCCGTCCAACCCATGGCTTTAAACATCATCTATCTACTGACTGCTCCAAGCCTAGCCTCTCCCCTGGGCTCCAGGCTTGGACAGTCAACCTGGATGTTTAATTGGCCTCTCAATGTTAACATGACCCCCGCCACACTCTCCATCTTCCCCCTAAACTTTAACTAATGGCATCCAGTCACTCGGGCCAAAACCTTGTAGTCTTCCTTGACACTTCTTTCTCCACTCACATCTAATCCGTCAGGAAATTCTTTTGATTCTGCTTTTCAAATGGATCCCAAATCCAACCACTTCTCACCACATCTACCATTATCACCCAGGTCTGAGACACAGTCTCCCACGTGACAGCCCACTAGCTCATTCCATAGTACTCAATGGCTTCTCTTCACGTTTAGCAAATATCCAGGCCTTTTCCCTGCCCACACAGGGCCTGGGCCCCGAGTACCTCTCCATCCCCAGCTCCTACCGGTCCTTTCACTCAGGCTACCGCAGCCTCGGGGGCCTCCTTGCTGTCCCTTCAGGCTGCCAAACGCTTGGCACTTGATGTCCTCTCTGCAGGGAATGCTCATCCCCAGTACTGCCTCCTGTCTTCCAGGTCTCTGTTCACACGTCACCTCTTTGGACAGCACGTCCACGGCACTCTAGCCAGAACAATACCCCATCACTCTCTTACCCCTTATCTTGCTTTGTTTTTCTCCACTACTGCTTATCCCCACATGACAGATATATCTATTGATTTATTGTTGATCTCCCCAAAGAGAATTTAAGTTCCATAAGGGCAGGGACTTCGTTTTGTTTACTAGAGCAGTTCCTAGCATGGAATATCACTAAATAAATGTTTATGAGATGAATGAAGTTAAAATGACATGAAATCCATGCAAATTCTTTCCATGAAATCCCTGAGGTCACTAGATTAGGAAAACAGCTTTTCTTATTCCCAGAAATCCTGCAAGTATCTGGACCCAATCTCATTATATGTTTTAAAGATTTAGAATATAGAGAAAATATTTATATTCATCATTCAACAGATATTTACTGAGTGCTGTAGATACCGTTATCAACTCCTGTGCAGGTAGCCCTTAATGCTCAGAATAACCCTATAAGGTAGATATGGTTACTGGCATTTCATGGCTGGGCAGCAGAGGTACAGACACATCAATGACTTTTCCCAGGTCACATATCCTGTACCTGGCACAGCTGTGATCCAAAAGCAGGCCCATTTTGCACCCTAAGCCATGCTATAATTCTATTTCAGCAGGAGCCTCAAGCCATCCCATTCCGGAACATTCTCTCCCACCCTGGACGGGCAGCAATACTGCCAATACGAGCACAAAAGCCATTTGTGGTTCACCTTATCACTTCCTCTATGAAGTACTCTGTGAGTGCCACCAGCAGAGCTGGCTGCTCTCTGTGCTGATGCCAAAGCACTTCGCTAGCATTGCTGAACAACTATTCCTTGCTATAATTACTTGTCTCGCTGTCTGTCCCATAAGACTGAAATCTCTCAAGGACGAGGACTGTGTCTCCTATTCACCTCGGCACCTCTGGTGCCCAGAACAGTGTCTGGCATGTAGTGGGAATTCAATAAACGTTGACTGAATGAGCAAATGAACTACACTGGGAAACACATTCCCACCCCAAGAAGCGGGTAGTGGAGCAGATGGCCAGTCGGGGCCTCGTGTTCTTGCTTTGGTGAGCGTTCCTCACTTCTCATTTGCATGTTTATTTCCCCAGGTCCTATTGCTTTGCTTGAATATCTGTGACATCTCCTGCTAACTGCTCTGGGCAACAGCGGCTCTTTCTGACTAATCACCTCCTCCAAGTGAAAATCGTTCAGAAGGAAAGTGTACCTCTTGAGTTCAGCTTCTGCCTGTAGTGCTGTGCTTTGTGGAATCCACTTCACAGCGACCAAGGGGTTCTTCTTTCTGACACAAAACAATCTGTGAGGTTCAAATTTGGTGCCTCCTTGAGCTAATCCAATTCAATTCTTTAGTATACGTGGTCATGAGACTTTAGAAAGCTCAAGTCATCAACAGAATGCAAATTTCAAAAAAATCAATGAGATTATTTTTTGCCTATCAAATTGGCAAAATTAAAAACAAAACAAAATGCTGATGAGGATTTGGGATATGAGAACAATCTTCCTCTGGGACAGCCTGAAAACACATTAACAATAGGCTTTTAAAAAGGTTCCCAGCTCTTTAAAGTTGACCCGACAGTTCCATTTCTAGGAATATGTTCTAAGCAAATAATTAAATTAAGATTTAACTACCGTGATGTACGTAACAATTTATTATAACAGAGAAAATTTGAAAATTATTTAAATAACCAGGAATAAGGAATTAGTTAAATAAATTAAGGTACATCCCAACGATTAGATACTGTTCAGTGATTAAGATTTATATTTTAGGTCAATATACATGAACAGAGAAAGATTGTTCATGAGGTATTAAAGTGTAGATTACATAACAGCATGTGTAATATGAACCTATAACAAATATTCATGGTGTTTATTTATTTCTCCAATAGCAACCTGACTTCTTACTGGAGTGTTTTCTCCCCCTCACTGAGTGTAGCTGTTTGTTGGATGATTCTTAAGATGACCCCCGCCGCCTCAGCTCCCTGGGCTGTCTCTCCCAGGACCCTGACCTGAGTCAGTGCAGGGTCACCCCTGTAGCAGCGGCCCCTGACAGGCTGTGCCAGTCATAAGATGGTTGCTATGCATTGCTCCCCGCTTCTTTGCCTCCGGAATCTTGCTTGGCTCCTGTCTGCCCTGAGCCTGGCTCCCCTGGCTCCTGTGGGCTCTGTGAACACCCCTTCCTCAGCCAAGGTACCAGTCTGTGAATCCCCTTTTGCTTCAGTTAAGCAGGCTTGTTTCTGTCCTTAGAGTCAAAGAACTCCAACTGATGGCTTCCACAGTGATACTCCGAAGAAGTTATATAGCAATACATATTCTTGGGTTTTCTCTTCTTTTTGCTTACTGGTATTTTCCAATTTGCTTTAAAAATACCATAATAATTTTTAGAGGATTTTACATTTTACATTGAAAGGGAGATAACTGATTAGGGTGCAGCAAGAAAATAAGAATTTCTATTTTAATTTATACACTATCTTCAAAATTAGAATGAGAGCTCACCAACATGTAATACGGATGGACATTAACATCATCACTGGATCTGTGTGTGAGGCAATCACATATCAGGAAGGCAGGCAGGTGTCCCAAGGGCAGCATGTGGGTGCCTTCACTCCCACACACACTTTCACCTTGCTTAGTGCAGTGGTCTTACTAATTTTATGGGTGTCAGGTAAACGGACGATTCACAGGTGTTATCTAGTTTTAACAAAACTAGCCCTAATAGGGGCTTCCCTGGTGGCGCAGTGGTTGAGAGTCCACCTGCCGATGCAGGGGACGCGGGTTCGTGCCCTGGTCTGGGAAGATCCCACATGCCGCGGAGTGGCTAGGCCCGTGAGCCATGGCCGCTGAGCCTGTGCGTCCGGAGCCTGTGCTCCGCAACGGGAGAGGCCACAACAGTGAGAGGCCTGTGTACAGCAAAAACAACAACAACAACAACAAAAAACTAGCCCTAATAAACTGGTAAGAGGCTAAAATAGTTTCCTACAAAGTAACCTTGAATTGAAAGTAATACTAATACTCTAAACAGAAGTGAACTTCAAGAAAATGGCAGAGCTACAATTCTCCTCCAAGGTAAAAACTATGACAGTCTCGTCCGATTTCATGAGAAGTAACTAAGAAATATTGTAAATTATCAAGAAGAATGGTTGTAAAATAGATTTTACCTTTACTATCACTAACAATGAGCTCTGCCTAAGTAAATAAATATCATGCCTTGAGCAGGCAAACAGGTTCAGAATGGAGCCATCATAATTAGCAAGACATTTAGAAACTAAGCGTGCAGAACACAAAAATAAACCTCGACATTTTTAAAGCTGTACTTAAAGTCAGGTGATACTCAATCCATACTTTAATAATCAGCGATAAATGGTTAGAAGCCTCTTTCAGGATGTCTTACTGAGTAGCTGAAGACTTACTAGGGAAGTACCAAGAGATACTTGGCACTTTGTTCAGTCACTCATAAAACTATGTCCTGAATTTCAGAATGTGCCGCTTTATCTCATCTCTTTCTCCAAAGAACTAGAGTTGGCCCCAAGTTTTCAACTTTGTGAATATTTTTTTCAGAAAAATGAAACACCTTTCCTCAAATGAGTAAGAGCATTTTCTCCAGGGGGTGAGATGAATAATTCATGTTGCTCTAAAAGCACTATGACTGATAGCAATTTTTTTTGGTTTTTAAAGAAGAAGGATCCAGCAATCTCACTTACCGATATATATCCAAAGGAATTGAAAGTAGGGTCTCAAAAAGATACCTGCACACTCATATTCACAGCAGTATTATTCACAATAGGCAAGAGGTGAAAGCAACTCAAGTGTCCACCAATGGATGAATGCATAAACAAAATGTGGTATGTACAAATAAGGGAATATTATTCAGCTTTTAAAAGGAAGGAGGGGCTTCCCTGGTGGCGCAGTGGTTGAGAGTCCACCTGCCGATGCAGGGGACGCGGGTTCGTGCCCCGGTCCGGGAAGATCCCACGTGCCGCGGAGCGGCTGGGCCCGTGAGCCATGGCCGCTGAGCCTGTGCGACTGGAGCCTGTGCTCCGCGGCGGGAGAGGCCACAACAGTTAGAGGCCCGCGTACCGCAAAAAAAAAAAAAGGAAGGAAACTCTGTCACATGCTACATCATGGTTGAACCCTGAGGACATTATGCTAAGTGAAACAGGCCAGTCACAGAAGGACAAATACTGCATGATTCCACTTATATGAGATACCCAGAGTAGTCCGACTCATAGAAACAAAGTAGAATGGTGTTGCCAGGAGCTGGGGGCAGGGAGAAAGGGGAGCTGGTTGATGGGTATAGTATTTCAGATTGGTAAGATGAGAAAGTTCTGGAGATCTATTTTACAACAATGTGAATATACTTATTAACGCTACTGAACTGTGCACTTAAATATGGCTGAGATGGTAAATTTTACGCCAGCTGGTTTTTACTACAATTAAAAAAAAAACGACAAACCATCTCCTAAAATCTCCTAATTGCACATTCTAGAAAGAAACGTGACCGCTTATAACTAATAACACCACGATAGCGAATCTCCTGGTATCTCCACCAGTACCTCAGGTGTCTCATCACCTTCACCCCACAGATCATATTATTATCTACCTAGAGTCCCACACTCCTGACTGTCTATACCCAGGCAGCAGGTTGGCCTGTCTGTCTCTCCCTTCCTTCCCACGCCCTCTCTTTCTCCTTTTGCTCCTTCCCTTCCTCTCTCCCTCCCTTGCTGTTTTTCCTGTAAATAATCATTTCTGTCACGCTTTAATCTTTAAAGAATTTTCACTTTCATTTTCTCATTTACACACCAGCCCTGTAAGGTAGGTGTTCTTTCCACTTTACGAATAAGACGCAGAGACCCAGCAATATTAAACATGTGCAACAATCACCTACGCACCAAGTGGCAGAGCCCAGTTCCAAATCCCACACTCTCACAATATAACACTGCCCCAGACAGTGGTTCTTACACTGTAGCATGCGTAAGTCTCCCCTGGGAATATCTGTGAAAATGTGGGTTCCTGGTCCCACTTCCAGAGAGTCTGTTCTAGGGGTCTGGAATGGGACCCAGGAGTCTGAATTTCTAACAAGCACCCCCTCCCAGGTGCATCTAAGCAGGTGATAAGTAACCTACACTTTCACTAGGTGCAGGCCTCGGAGACAGCCACACCTGGCACAGGCAGGGCACATGTTACCATGAGGATCTCTGCTTACTTAACCTACCCAGAAGGGGCAATGTAGTGACATGGATCTTCTATAGGGAACTGGCTATATAAACAAGGTACTTTCTTAACTGGAAGCAGTTAGAAAAGGGAAAGAAAGGAAAGCAGGAAGGAAGGAGGGAAAGCCCTAAATGCACCTCATTCCACAGAAAATAATCCTGCCGGTGAAAATCCCAACCAGCCTGTCGTCTCAGACATTCTTCTTAATCTCTTACCATTGGACACTTGGACATTTGGTATGTGCAAAGGGGACTACATCTGCCCTGCTTTTGGAAGGTGGAAGAAGAACTAGAGTTGGGCTCTTTATTTTCCAGACAGAGATGCACAGGAGGGAAGCACCTGATCCAGAGTGAGTCACAAGCAAAGCCTAGGTCAGGGTGCAAGGATCTTCAGACTGCCAGGCCTGCACCCCGGACCCTGAGTCATGCAGCTTCCCCAGCCCAGACGTGTGAGAACGGACCTGTCTTTCCACAGGGCCTGGTATGGCAGGCTTTGCAGAAGCCCAGAGTCATAAGGACAAGCAAACTATCTACACAGGAGACCAAGCACTCTTCTTGCCAGGAAAATGCCATTGTGATTTAAGTTGGATGTTGATGGCTAAGATGAGCGAAAAGAGGTAAAACATGAATCAAAATGGTTGGAGTATAAAGAAAAGTGTTCCTTTGTTTTTGCGGTACGCAGGCCTCTCACTGCTGTGGCCTCTCCCGTTGCGGAGCACAGGCTCCGGATGCACAGGCTCAGCGGCCATGGCTCACGGGCCCAGCCGCTCTGCGGCATGTGGGATCCTCCCGGACCGGGGCACGAACCCGTGTCCCCTGCATCGGCAGGCGGACTCTCAACCACTGCACCACCAGGGAGCCCCCAAGAAAAGTGTTCCTTTTGCAAATATGCTACATTTATTCTGCAGCTAGGAGATAAAGGTGAGACTTCTGTGGGAAGCCTGTTGTACTTTTTCATGGCCTTATAAAAACAAATTTGTGCTAAAGTGAATCATATTCCATAAAGCTAACTCTTATGACTACTGAAGAGATAGTATTTCCTTGAGACGGGGAGTGAAGTTTGACATCAGTCGGAACTTTTGAAAGAATTCTAGAAGGTGAGACCTGGGGGTACCCAATCCTGAGGCATCCTTCCCGAGAAAAGAATATGATATCACCATTTATGAAGCGACTGGGGCTAATTCACCAGCCTGCATTTCTCCGGTATGACCGGGGTCATGCAGGGTAACGGGCTTAGAGAAGACAGGTCAGAGCTATACCCTGTAGGCTCCGAACAAGTCCATGCCTGGGCTTATGCGTTGGGCACCAGCACACGCTTTCACGCTACATGTTGGTGCCGGCCGCGGCTGCTAAATGATATGCCTCTGGGTATACTTCCACCTTCAAGGGTGTTCATGTCTCTGGCACCCTCCCTTCCGGCTGCAGTGTGTCACCTATCGTAAGCCACCTGTCTGCTAAAGCTCTGGGGGTCACCACACCTCCTGCCTCATACTTCTCTGCCCTGGCCTAAGGGCATGTGGCTCGTGTTCATCTCTGGGTGGTGGTTCTAAACAAGCGCGGCTGAGTGAGTGGCACATCAGGCCTCCACTTGGCTCTCACCCCGGCATAATCTCGGGACACTAGTGCAGGAAGAAATGCCTCCCATTACCACACTTCTGTGGTTACTTGTCATAAAACCTTCTATAAATGATGATTCCTCAGCATCATCTTTATTCACTATTTTTCAAATGGGATGAGACCACATATTAATCATTTAAACCAGGACGCTTCTAAGAGGGAGATCTATTAACAACTACACTGGGACAACAAATGTAGGCTGAGACCACTCTGGGTAACCCAAGACACATGGTCACCCTGCTTAGGAAGTAGATGAGCTGCACGAAGACGACACATGAAGCAGAGGCCCAGCCGACGCCAGGTGACACAAAACATGAACAAAAAAGAACTCTTACTGTAGTAAGCCCTGAGCTCTTGAGTTGTTTGGTATCACAGCATAACCTAGCACAAACTGATGAATACAACCCCTTATAGCTGTGACCCATATCGCTGGGTGGCTGGGAGGATTAAATCAGCTAATATATAAAAAGCACTCAGATCAGTGCCCGGCACATAGTGAGCAGTCCCCAGATGTTAGCTATTATTATTAATTATAATAATAACACAGGAGAATGAAGGAACACTCTAAAAACACAGTGAAGTCAAATTTCAAGCAAAGCATGTAATTACTCAGGAATGGCAGGAAAGCCCATCATCTCTCGCTCCCCCTGCACAGCTGTTTGCCCCTTTGGAGGTCCTGAGGCCCTGCCTCCGTCTCCCGGTCTGAGAGCCCACTCCTACCTGTATGTATCTCTACTACTCAGACTCCAGAGAGCATTGTTACAACTGCTTTCTTGTGAATTCCTCTACTCCCTTGACCTTTGGTTGCCTCCATCTCACTCAGATGATAAACCTTAACCCTGAATCAATACAACAATCCATCATTTTTGCTCGTGGGCCCGAGTTACTGAACAAAATCCTCCAGGATTTCTTGAAATTCTTACATGGGCTCTTTCTCAACTCTTTCTCCCATTTCCCACAAGAGATATTTCCAAATTTTACCACTCTCCTCAAGCTCTGTAACCTACCACCGTCCTCTTCACTCAGAAAGCAACTAGAGGCCCTGCATGTGCCCTGTCTGAAATGTGGTTGCTGATTGACTTGCAGGTCTCCCTCACTAAACTGTGATCTCGACTAGTTAGGGACTGATTCACCGTGCAACTCCGGCTCCTAGTACATTAACTAATAATTCTCAGTAAATGTTTCATGAATGAATGAATGAACAATGACAGAGTCTCTTAAGTAGCAGCCCCCTGCATGCCTAGGAGGAAGAATCACAAGCGGCATTAAATGTTTATATGTATATATAGGCACATGTAGTGCTGAAGCATCTTTAAATAGAGATCACTGTGTGTGTGTGTGTATGAAAGAATGATACAGGTTATGGAAGATTATTCATTTTCCTTTATCTTACTTTCCCCTTTGCTTTTCCATTGTGATTCTTTGTGCTCAGATAACTTTATCCCGCTCTTTCAACAGCTGTACCTCCTGCACCCCATAACATTTCTCAATTTTCTTACTCAGTATTCAGGACAATATTCTCATGACAGGTATTCTGAATAGGTTAAGAATTCTAAAGACCACAAGAGAATTGCCACTTCCTTACATTACCGATTTCCAATCAGTCTTCTTTGCTCAAGGTTCAATTATCTCAACTCCTTTAGCTATTCCATAAATGGCAGGTAACATGCTAGATCAGCAAATTTAAATTTTTATGCTAAGTTACTGTCATCTCAAATGAGATTTATAATTGGCACTCGTAGGAAATTAATTATTAATATCCGCTTCAATGACTTTCCTTCCACATTCTGATTGCTGAAGTGCTCGCTGTTTTAAAAAGAAGCTGTCATCACATTACTACTCATTTTCAATTTATGGTCATTCTGCCCCAACCCAAGATCTTTACATGCAAAACTTTGGGTCATTCGAATCGTTCTTCATTTTGTCAGCTTAATTAATTTGAAAGTAACCTGGGTTTTATATCCAATATCTATATTTTAAGAATAGTTTTAAAATAATTAGCAGTTTGTCATTCCATAGGGCTAGACATACTAAATAAATTTGTGTTTTACACTGTTATGATCACCTTTAAAAAACAAAATATCTTGCAATAGTTGTCACAAGGCATTAATTAGCAGTATGTAGGAATTATAAAATAAAATGTGAAATTAACAAGGACAAGCAATTCTTAAAATGATCTTTCAATTAGAAATGAAGTCTGTAGAGTGTTTAATTTTCATCTATCACCATCATTGTTATATAGTCCTTGTAATGAATTGAATTCGATTCTGGATCAATTGCAGCAGACAACATTTCTTCCATTTCCTCCTGAGAAAAAGGCTCACCTGGGAGGAACAAGAAGGGAAACTCATCATTTACAATCCTCTGATTTTTTTTTTCTCTTTCCACTAGCCCACTTAACTGCCGTGGAGCCCCACCATCCCCCATTGTGTCTCTAGTTACTTTCCCTGGGGCCATAAAGCCAGCACATCGTGACAGTCCAGAGGTTCAAAGAGCATGCTGTTGGACCCCTGGCAAATTCTGGAGTTATTTTACCTTGCAGGTATCGTATCTCAAGCAACCTATAGAATCAATCGTTTCAGCCAAAACAGCAGGAGGACATGAAAACATCATAAATAAGGTTGTTTATTTACTTAAATTAAAACCACTAAAATCGCCAAAGGATTAACCTGAAGTCATAGTTTTACAGGGAGTCTAATCATTATATTTAGTAAGGGTATGAAGAAAGGATTAACTGGTTGCTATGCAGAAATGCTGAAGAAGAGAAAACAGAGTTTTAAGCTATAACAATGTCTATGAATATTCTCTAACCAGGGTACGTCAATTTAGTGATCCAGCTGCACGCAGTGACAGATGCATTCATCAGCCAGTTCAAAACAGTCCTCTTTGTTATAGTTTGGCCCAGTGCTGCTGTCAAATGAAACCACAAGCTGGATAGAAAATCTGTGGGCTTTAGCTGGATTCAGGTAATAGCTGAAGACCATCTTGGATATTGGTTTCACCAAGATGAAAAGCAAATTCAGGAAGAACATTGGAAACACGGTCATCTATTTAAGATAGAACTTTGTGCTAACATTAAACAAAAATACAGAAGCATCCAAATCGCCAGCTCACCCCTAAAGAGCCTTAATCCAAGCAGGTAAATTTCTGAGTTTGTCACCTGCCACTACAACGTTTTCTAGGTGGAATTCAGTTAATAATACAGAAATTATTCAAGTGGGGATTTTTATGACAATGATGATAGTATTACCAAACAATGGGAACGTGCTTGAGTTCTTCTAAAATCATGTTTACGTCTTAAGGAAAGAAAGAATGCCTAAGATGCCTAAAAAGACAATTTCTTTTTCTTTTTAATTTTATGTATTCATTTATTTAATTTTTTAGCTGCATTGGGTCTTCGCTGCTGCACACGGGTTTTCTCTAGTTGCTGAGAGCGGGGACTACTCTTTGTGGCGGCGCGTGGGCTTCTCATTGTGGTGGCTTCTCTTGTTGCAGAGCACGGGCTCTAGGCGCCCGGGCTTCAGCAGTTGTGGCTCGTAGGCTCAGTAGTTGTGGCTCGCGGGCTCTAGAGTGCAGGTCAGTAGTTGTGGCACACAGGCTTAGTTGCTCCACGGCATGTGGGATCTTCCTGGACCAGGGCTCAAACCCGTGTCCCCTGCATTGGCAGGTGGATTCTTAACCACCGTGCCACCAGGGAAGCCCCAAAAGACAATTTCTGAATCTTTCTTATAACCTGATTGTTAAATACTAAATCCACTGGCAATGAACTTTGCTGGGCATGTAAGTCCTCACGAGAATACTGACAATAAACATTTATTGAGAACTACCGTGTGCCAGGCACTGATCTTAGTGCTTCACAGATATTAACTAAGTTAATCTCCCAACCACCTCATGAGAGGTAAGAACTATTATCCCCACTTACAGCTGAGGACACCAGCACACAAAGAAAACAGGCAGGCAGCCCCAGCCAGTGGGTGGTGGAACTGGGTCTGCATGCCAGCAGTCCAACTCAAGGTCCAGGAACCACACTTGACTGCTTGGAACAAGGTTTTGCTCACAGTGAAATATGGAAGGTGGGCTTCCCTGGTGGCACAGTGGTTGAGAGTCCGCCTGCCGATGCAGGGGACACGGGTTCGTGCCCCGGTCCAGGAAGATCCCACATGCTGTGGAGCGGCTGGGCCCGTGAGCCATGGCCGCTGAGCCTGCGCGTCCGGAGCCTGTGCTCCGCAATGGGAGAGGCCACAGCAGTGAGAGGCCCGCGTACCACAAAAAAACAAAACAAAACAAAACAAAAACGGAAGGTGGTCACTGCTTCCTCAGGCAAGGAAAGAGATACGTAGTATTTGATTAAGGATGGGAGGAAAATAGCTTAAGGATTAAAAGCACAAGCTTGGGAGCCAGACTGCCTGGGTTCAAATGCTCTACTGTCTCATTAGCTTTAAGATCCCAGGCAAGTCACTTAACCTCTCTGTGTCTCAGTTTTCCTGTCTGTAAAACGCAGATGATAATAATATTACCTATCTCATAGGCTTGTTATGAGAATTAAATGTTATTATTTGAATAGCACTTAGAACATTGCCTGGCACATAGGCAGCGATATGTGTTTGTTCGAAAAGTTTTCTTCAAGATCTTCCCCGCTGCTAAATGCTGTCTGACACAATACACATACCTGGACACATGTGGACTTCTATCTTGCAGGAACTTGATTCTATGTGATTTATTATGTTCACCATACAACATCCTGGGCATTTAGAATGCATATTCTCAAAGTGATTAGTATTCTGTGGACACTGTGAAAAGTTGCACTGTCTCTGTATCCACTGCAGTCTGTTTCTGATTGCTCTATTTCAGTCAGTAGCATTACCGTAATACCCGTCGTCCAGGCCAAAGCCTTGTTACTTTTGACTCAGCTCCCATCTTTGTCCCCGGCACTCTGTTACTCATCATGACCTGTGGATCCTTCTGTAGACAGTCCTATTGTATCAATCCCTTCTTTCCATTCCCATTGCCACTGCCAGATACAGCCCTTCAAAATGCTGAACTAGCCTCCTAACTGGTCTCCCCAGTCTCTCCTCTTTCTCGATCATCTCACAAACCTACCAGCACCAGATTAACCTTCCCACAATCTCTCTTGCATTGTGTGATTCACCTGCTCAGAACGCTACAACGCTTCTCCATTGCCCGTAGGATGAATCCTCCTGAGCCCCGGCCTCCGCAATCTAATCCCAGTCAATCGACCTAGATTCATTTCCTACCGTTTGCCAACAAGACCCTCTGGGCCCTGTCTTCTCACAGGCTCCCGAAATATCGTGCTCGTTCCCACCTCCCAGTTTTTGTTCATACTTTCTATCAATCTATGTCTCCCCCTAATCAGCCCCTTCACCCATTCTACATTCATCTCCTCACTCATTCGTTAATTCAACCAATATTTGCGGAGACTTACTATGCGTGGGAGGTGCTACAATGCGGAAGATTTTACCCCTGCTCTCAATAAACACCCAGGTAATTCTACCATCTTAACAAACCTATTTTCTCTTTAAGTCTTCCCAGACCAAGCTTTCCAGGCTGGTCCAGCCCACATTGATCTTCTGATACTCACTTTTTTCTACTGTCTTATATTTTGAATTGTTTTATACGTTGGTTTTATTTCCTCCAGTAAGACTATAATTTCCTTGAGAAAGGGAGCTGATTTTAGTATCATTACCTCTCGCTGTGCTTAGTATCCCTCACCTACACAGTGGGCATGTCATACTAATGACATTGAACTGTTTTGGTTGTTTTGACGAAATCCATGTTGCCTAATATAACCTAGGATTTACTTCCCTTAAAGTAATGCCTAGGTTGGTGCTTTGAAACATAACACTTCCATCAAAGTTAACCCCTAAGATAATTTTAACAAGGTCATGGGTTCTTGGACGGCAGTTATGACGATCATGCCACTCTTACTCTCACCCCCTGTATTCTCACCTAATGGTGGATCAGGTCAAAAATGGTCCAATCAGTGGCACGTGGAGATGCAGTCTTAATCTTCCTGACTCAAAATTCCCTGCACTCCTGATTGTCTCAAGTGATTAGCAACTCTGAATCACTCAGGACTCATCTATGAACTAGTGAACTGAACAGAGATGGAGCTCTAACTTTATATAGGAAGAGGGGAAGCGACCAATATGAGAATGGCTTCAAAAGAATGTCCATTAGGCTACTGACATTCAGGGAAAACAAATTTACGCATCGGCCTAAGCAGAGGGAATTCCTAAAGGAAATATGTTGGCATACATAGGTGTGCACATATGTGTATGTATGTGTGTGTGCATGCAGGTGTGTACAGTGCAAGTGCAAAGCAGACATATATGGTACCATTGGCATAAAAAACTGAAAATTTTTATGTGAATTCGTATTTATTTGAGGCTGTATTATCCCTAACTTCACCCACTGAAAAGTTTTTATAAAAGAAATTTTTATAGACCCCAATTCAAATCTTCAATCTAGTAACAAGCATTGATTTATAGTGATGGATAGTTCATGTTTTCCTGGTGGCATACCCTTTACTCTGGAAATACTCTAAGTGAATGGAATGACTTCAATTTATAGAAGTATCATTGTACTTTACAAAATCCTACAAGGCAATAATCCATCTCCCCTTAACTTATTCTTTGTTCTCTTACCCCCTACAAAATGGAAACCACACCAAAACCAAAATAAGAAGAAGAGTAAGTAACTCCTTTTAACTGGAATGACTGATTTTAAAGTATCCCCTAGAACTTTTGCCTAATTGTTTTTAAATTATTAATCACTTGAATAAGTTACTGTTATAAGGTAAGTAATAAATCACTCTCACCTTCTCCAGTCATATACTTGATCAATTCTTCCTTAGAAAGAAATCCACGTTTAGCTGGATCTAACACCTAAGGGAAAAGAAAAGATAGATAGATATTATATTTTTTGTTTGGTAAATAAATTCTGCATGATGAATTTTTCATGTAAATATAAATATATATAAAATCTGGAATTTACACACCTCAAAAGCTCGATGAAGGGTATCTTCTGGAATTGGTCTATATCTAATTATGCAATAAAAGGAGTAAATGCCACAGTATTTAGCTCAGTCTGTACGTAACAAATGATCACATTAAAAAAAAAAAAAGCTGCTAACATACTAGGATATTTAATAATACTTTCCTCACTGAAATAGTTTTGGATATCTAGATAATAAAGTTGAAAGTACTCCACAGCCACAAGGAATACTTAGTTAAAAATCACTGGCATGTTTGATGTTATCTATTAGCTTTTTCATTATTGTGGAAAATAATCCAAACAAAACTCGTTCCCATTATTATCTCCTCCCAGGTAGATGAAATTACATGCACTAAGACCCTGTGGGATGCATTGGAGGCCAGGAGGCTGGAGCACAGGGAGAAAGGAGGAGAATGTTTTCAGATGATGCTGGAGAGAGAAACAGGGACCAGAACGTGCAGGGCATTACCATCCATGAAAGTGACTTTGGTTATTTTTGTTTATTTGGGAACAAAATTTCTACAGTAAACCAACTATGGTAAGCTAATGCTACACTTTCTCTAGAAAAATAATTAGGGCTAATTCTTATTATCATTGATAATTCAGAACAGAAGGTAATAAGAATGTTGTTGATTTATGCTTTTTGCAGCTTATTTGCCCTTTAATTACACTTTGCTTATTAGATTAATACTGAAGTGGTTGATACTTCGGAGCACATACCAACCAGCAGTTCAGAAGTATAGAGAAAAATTAGAAGGAAGCTATCCTATGATAAATATTGGTTGAGTATAACATATAAAGTGAAAAAGCCAAGTGTTTTGAGATTAATGCAAGTCCAATCATTACCTTACCTTAACAATTGCACTTATTTTCTTACCTTCTTTCCAGTAGTACTTCAGTCATCACTGGAAGAAATTTTTCAAATCGAATGTATCCAGTGGGTTCTTCTTCCTCCACCTAAACATTCAATAAAAAATAGCCACTTAGGGCTTCCCTGGTGGCGCAGTGGTTGAGAGTCCACCTGCTGATGCAGGGGACGCAGGTTCATGCCCCGGTCCGGGAAGATCCCACATGTCGCAGAGTGGCTGGGCCCGTAAGCCATGGCCGCTGAGCCTGCGCGTCCGGAGCCTGTGCTCCGCAACGGGAGAGGCCACAGCAGTGAGAGGCCCGCATACCGCAAAAAAAAAAAAACCCAAAAAAACAAAAGCCACTTATTCATTCAACAAATGTATTGAACAACTACTTTTTTCCAAGCACTGTGTCAAGTGCTGGGGATTTGATAGTGAGCATACTTGCGCATGGTCTCCACTGACAGAATTTATATGCTGGTAGCAGAGATATATATCCATCAACAAACAACAAAGCTAAGTGTCTAATTATAAGTTTATGTTAAGTACAATGAAGTAAAGGAGCATAGAATAAAGAAAACTTTTCTGGGCCAAATCATCAGGAAAGGCATTCATGAAGAAATCACACTTGAGGTGATTTATAAAGGAGGGTAGAAGACAATCAGACAAAGACAGCAGGGAAGACAGTCCCAGGTAGATGAAATTACAAGACCCTGTGGGATGCACTGGAGGCCAGGAAGCTTGAGCACAGGGAGAAAGGAGGAGAATGTTTTCAGATGAGGCTGGGGAGAGAAACAGGGACCAGAACGTGCAGGGTGTTACCATCCTTGAAAGTGACTTTGGTTATTATCCTAGGACACTGCTACCCTAAATCACTGAAGGTCTCATAGATGTGTGTCTGAAAGCTCACACTGTTTGTACGTCAGCCAGCTTCTGCTGTAGTCTAAGCAGATATGACAAGGGCTTGGATTAGAGTGGTGGCCATGGAGAGAGAAGTGGGTGCTTTCAAGAAATATTTAAGAAGTAAAACCAATAAAACCTGGCACAGCATCTATTATGTGCAAGGATGAGAAAAAAAGAGGAGTCAAGGACAACTCCCAGGATTCTGACTTGCACAAATGGGATGGAGTAATGTTCTTCCCTGAGATAAGGAACACTGGGTAAGAGACCAGGTTAGGGGACCAATCTCAATGTCAAGGACTAAAATATCTATCGAATCCTTGTAATACTTATTAAATAACCAGATGGCCTGTGGAACGTTGCTATATCACCACTAATTAAGAGAAGACAATACCTAAGAAAGAATTTTTGGTACCCAGCACCATCAGATGAGAATGAGGAAGACTCATGCCCACGAGGTTCAACTTCGATGGTGTGGCTACCAATACGCTATTAATTTTAACTTTCATGTCACGCTATTTATGAGGGGATGTAAATTTTCCACTCCCTTTCAAAAATTCTATTAAAAGGCTCACATATCCCAGTTCAACAGTGGAGATTTTTAAAGATTTATTCTTTGAGCAAAAGATAAGAAATCTATAGGTGCTGCTAAGTGGAACACACTGTCATCAAATGACAACTATTTTTGAATGTTTATACTAGATTCTTACCTAGTATGAGTGAAGCCCTTGGACTCCACTATCGGCAAAAAATGTCATCCATTTAATGACAGAATGACGTGTTTCAGAACTTCTGAGCCCACCAATACATGAACAATTATTTCCAGCTGCCTCTAGATCCAAGGCAAGCTTCTTGCAAATTAAGGTTCATATGGCTCCAATGTGCTTGAGTAAGCACTCTGTAACTCCCAACCCCGCAAGCCTCTTAAAAATAAAATGTCAATCTCATGAGACTGCCTCTGGAGGGATAATTTTTAAATTAAAATGATGAGTTTCTATTCTAATTAATCCAGAAATCTGTTCCAGAAGCTAGAGCAATGGTTTGTTTCCCTTTCCCTACCCCCAACAAACCACTGCAGAGCAAACAGTCTTGACCTTGAAAGATCAAAGCTCTTCTTTAATTTTTGAGCATCTTCATTAATCTACAAACTGTTTTTAGTTTTTCTAAAGGGAGTTCAACTCTATAGCACTCTCTCCATCACATGAGAATTCACAAACACATACTATGTCCCTCATAATGCTTCCCCCCCATCGCCACACTCCTGCACAACTTCCACAAGCCCTTGGTGCTCTGAACATGGGTGAAAATGTTGCAGGTCATTCTGGCCTGACAGATCTGTGTAGACCCAAAACTCCACAAAAATAATAAGTTAAAGCAAATCTCCAATAAATCAGGATAGCAGATGAGGCATACATTTTCCTTAGCTTTTTTTTTTTTTTTTTTTTTTTTTTTTAAAGAGGGATAATGAACAAACAGGGGCCTTGGGATTAAAAAAAGGAAGAAGAAAAAATGTGTAAGTCCATCTTCAACTTAGGCAGATTGTGAAAATCTTTCTATGACTCAACACTGTCCTCTAGAGGCCACAACTAATCTGTTCTTTTGTACTAAAAGACGTACAAGCAATGGCATAAAAACAATACAATTATATGATATTTCTAAATACAGCATTAATGTACTGTATAATATATACTACTTTCTAGTATAAAAACTTTTTTATTCTTTAAATAAATTTATTTTTGAATAGTTTTAGATTTACAGAAAACTTGCAAAGATAGTAGAGAGTTCCCATATACCCCACCCCACCCCGCCCCAGCTTCCTCGATTGTTTACCCTTTCCTTATTATGGGACAACTACACTTGGTTCATGGTCACAACTAATGAACCAATCCTGACACATTGTTATTTACTAAACTTTATGCTTTATTTGGATTCCACTGGTTTTCTAAAAGGCATTTTGGGGAATTCCTGGCGGTCCAGTGGTTAAGACTCTGTGCTCTCACTGCCGAGGGCCTGGGTCCAATCCCTGGTCAGGGAACTATGATCTTACAAGCTGTGCAGCATGGCCAAAAAGTAAAAATAAAATAAATAAGTTAAGTTTAAAAAACATAAATAAAAAATAAAAGGCATTTAAAAAAAACCTGGTATGTTCCTCTACCATAAAAGAGAAACAAGAAGAGTAGGGTAGAATACCACTCTTGGCAATCTGGAAATGAGTGGGTAGAGGGAGGATAAGAGGTGTTTTTATTATTTTTGGTGCAGGACAAACCAGTTAACTTTATGAGGCCATGAGTAAGACAGGACAAAAACACTACTTTCTAGAAATGTTATGTAATGATGGCTCAATGATTATTTAAATCCACATATTAAAATGTCTTTAAGATTTAATAGAAATATATCAGATATTGAACCATTCTTTATAGTATATTGTATATATACATATATAGATAGGTAGAGTTATGGGTTGAGTTGTATCTTCCCAAAATTCATATGTTGGGGTCCTAACCCCTAGTACCTCGGAATGTGACTTATTTGGAGAGAGGGTACTCCCTGAGGTAATCAAGTTAAAATGAGGTCATTAGGGTGGGCCCTAATCAAATATGACTGACATCATTATAAAAAGGAGAAATTTGGACACACAGACATGCACACAGGGAGAACGTCATGTGAACATGAAGACAAGCCATCTACAAGCCAAGGAGAAAGGCCTGGAACAGATCCTTCTCTCATAGTCAACGGAAGGAACCAACCCTGCCAACAACTTAATTCTGTACTTCTAACCTCCAGAACTGTGAGACAATAAACTTCTGTTGTTTAAGCCACTGTTTGTGGTACTTTGTTACAGCAGTTCTAGCAAACTTTATACACACACACACAAACACACACACACGCACATTGTTGTGAACCTTACATGAGATATGACATAAAGGTTCTTTGTGAGCCTTGAATTATTATGATTATCATTTTTTTTTTTGATGTTGGGGGTAGGAGTTTATTAATTTATTTATTTTTGCTGTGTTGGGTCTTCGTTTCTGTGCGAGGGCTTTCTCTAGTTGGGGCAAACAGGGGCCACTCTTCATCGCAGTGCGCGGGCCTCTCACTATCGCGGCCTCTCTTATTGCGGAGCACAGGCTCCAGACGCACAGGCTCAGTAGTTGTGGCTCACGGGCCTAGCTGCTCCGCGGCATGTGGGATCCTCCCAGACCAGGGCTCGAACCTGTGTCCCCTGCATTAGCAGGCAGATTCTCAACCACTGTGCCACCAGGGAAGCCCGATTATCATTATTTTAATCAACAGTGTACACACTTCTGATTCTATATCATGCAATGATACCTCCTCCTAAAAGAATCAATCTCTGGTGCTAAAATTTTAGACACATCCTCCACGACCCACCATATGGACCTAACTTTTTACAGAAGTTTGATCTTGCCTCCTATCTGTAAAATGTCACATGGCATGTGACGTGAATATATTAAACTGCTAGGCTAATATCTTGTCCCTTGAGCCCTGGATCCCTGCCTAGACGACAGGGTATGTGGATTAGCAGGAGTGATGTCTCCACCTTTGCTGTTCCCCTACATGCTTCTTGGACTGATAGGAGAGGGAGAATAATAGACAGCCACCAAACACCTCCCTCCTCTTCAAAAGACAAGAACAAACAAAACAAATGTATCTTGTTACTACAAACATGAATGAGGCAAAGTAAGTTATAATCTAGTCTGTTTCATCTAAGAGAAAGGCTTATGAGCTTGAAAGGAGGTAATAATTAGAAAGTAACCTCAGTAGCATTTATGAATGCAAAGGAAATAAAACCTCTTTGCAGGAAGATCCTCAGCTTAGCCTTCAAGTACCATCCTGTAAATTCATCTTAATAGCCTGCCAGCAGGTGTCCGCCCTGATACACCTGGCTTCCCCTCCTCCAAAGAACTATGGTGGTAGAGGCGACCTGAAGACACTGCTTCCTTGCCACACAAAGGGGCCACCTGCACAAGGCTAGCACAGTGCCTTCAGACAGTCCATAGTCTCTTTGCATCCTTGTGCCCAATACAGAGAAGTCTCAATAAATATGTAAATACTGTGGGATTTTTTTTTTTTTAAAGCAACATTTATCTAAGTCTCAAAGCATGAGGCAAATACTGTTTCTCACTCTACTTTGGCAAAAGTCAATTTTCTTAATCTGTTTTGCTTCTGAGGAAATTTGGGCACAGGGAAGTGAAGTGCCTATCTTAGTCCTCAAAGTCGGTCATGTGTTCTGATGGGATCATAGCCCAGGGTTCTTTCTCCCATTCCCACAGTGAAATCATCAGGCCATCTTTTTTCTCATTAAAGCATTATTTATTTTAATGCTGAACTCACTGATAGGTATAATAAAACACAGTGAAAATTCATTTCTCCCCAGTGACATACAATCAGTCAATAAACTGAACTATTTCATGGTTCCAGAAAGCAAGATAATACCAGTAGTTAAGATGGTTTATAAAGCGCCTACATTTCATCTAGCTCCAGGTCACCAAATATGATACACATATGAGTTTTTAAAACTACTTATAGAAAAAAATATAAAAACAAGGAGATAAGGAGATACTTCAAGTTCAACTTGAATACCACATATACAAATTTGGACATAAATCATGTTTCAAAACCAAAATACAATTTAGAAAATATTTCTCTACTTTGAATAGAATAAAATAATTTAAAAAATTCATTGGCATTTGCCAATTATATTATCTTTACAAATAAAAAATCTTAAAGCTACCTACTTTAGAAAAATTATTTTCTCCAAACATTCCAGAGGCTATTGTGTAAAAATTGGGATATGTACTTCTTTTGGGTTATAAGTCTCTTTCTTAGTACTGGAAGTATCAAAAAAGACTGAATCATCTTTTGGCTGGACTATCAGAGAGTCTAAGAATCAACAGGTGGCTAAACCATGTAATCAATAAGGTCCCTTCCAACTGTAAGTTTCTATAATTTGAAGTGATGAGGGGAGTTCAGTGGCTGTCAAGCCATTAATTTCCCCATTTTATCCTCAGGTCAGGGTTGGGGTGGAGAGGGTAAGAGGCTCCAGTTACACTAACTGCTTCACACCCTTCAGTTTCATTTTCTCTCCACGGAGGCATTGAGTGTCCCTCCCTACTCCTAGTAGAGCCCTCTCCTATTTGACAGAGGCAGTAAATATTGAAGCAATTACCACTAAGGTAATCCTCTACCCATTTACATAAAAAGCAATTGTTTAAAATTGTGTTGCAATAAGACTGGAGGAAAAGCTCTAACCTGGGTTGAGATTTGGCTAGCACAATAAATATGCAAATACTATATAAACTTTATTAGGTCCAAAGATATATTTAAAATCACATTTATAACAACATGTTAATTCAAAAATATCACTGTTTTTATATTTTATGAAGCAATTTTACTCAAACTGTCTATTTATCTTCAACAACAGACCTGGGTTTTTAAAATATTTATTTAATTTATTTATCTATTTATTTGACTGTGCTAGGTCTTCGTTGTGGCATGTGGGATCTTCGTTGCGGCATGCGGGATCTTTAGATGCAGTACGCGAACACTTAGTTGTGGGATCTAGTTCCTTGACCAGGGATCGAACCCGGGCCCCCTGCATTGGGAACATGGAGTCTTAGCCACTGGACCACAGCGAAGTCCCTAGACTTTCTGTTTCTAAGAGTTTGACTACTTTAGATACCTCATGTAAGTGGAATCATGAAGTATTTGTCTTTTTTGTGACTAGCATTTTCACATATCATAATATCTCCAAGTTTCATTCATGTTACTGTATATGACAGGATTTCCTTCTTAAAATGTTACTTTTTAAGAATTAGATAATAGTATGGAAAAATCATCTTGATGTAATATTGAGTAAAAAAGGTAAAATATTCTGGTTGTGTTTGAGTGATGGATACAAGAGAGATCACTCCCCTACTTTTTTCTTGTCCAATTTTAATCAGCATGTATTTTTTTAAATAATGAAATTTTTATAATAACATGGAAAATCATTGTGATATATTAAGGAGAAAGCAAGGTTCAAAACTATATATACCAAACTGCACTATAAGATTACTGTCATGTTAAAACCATGTACAGGAAAATAATATGGGAGGAAGCGCATTGAAATACTAACAAGGATTGTATTAAGGTGATGGATTGGAGGTGTGGCCAAGATGGCAGAGTAGGAAGACCCTAAGCTCACACCTTCCCACAGGCACACCAAAATTACAACTACTTACAAAGCAGCTCCCTATGAGAATTATTTGAAGACTATCAGGAAAGACTTTTCACAACTAAAGATATAAAGAAGTAACCATAACAAGACAGGTAGGAGGGCTGGAGACACTGTATTGCCAGAACCCATACCCCTAGGTAGGTAGCCCACAAATAGGAGGATACTCACAATTGCAGAGGTTCCCCCCAAGGAGCAAAAGGTTCAAGCCCCATGTTGGGCTCCCTAGCTCAGTGGTCCTGCACCAGAAGATGAGTCCCCAGAATGTCTGACTTTGTGTATAAGAGAGCTGGAGGGCTGTAGGAAACAGAGACTCCACTCTTAAAGGGCACACATAAAATCTCACACACTCTGAATCCTAGCACAGAGGCAGTAGTTTGAAAGAAGCCTGGGTCAGACCCACTTGCTAATCTTGGAGAGCCTCCCAAAGAGGCAGGAAGCAGCTGGACCTCCAAGGGATGAAGACACTGGCAGCAGCCATTTCTGGGAGCTTCTTCTACCACAATGACACCAGCACTGGCAAGTGCCATTTGGAATCCTCCCTCTAGCATATTCATGCTGGGGGCTTATCCACCCACCAGTGAGCTGGCAGCAGCCTCTCCCTAACGCCCCTCCCCAGGCCATACAGACAGCCTCGGATGGACCAAGCCCTGCCCTCCAGTGGGCCGGCAGTGGTTGCCTCCCCTCACCAGGCTGCTCAGCCAACCACATGGGAAGCCTACCCCACCCTCCAGCAGGACCACAGCCACTGCAGGAGGCAGGGCCTTGCAGCCAACTGGGCTGGGGACCAGCCCCGCTTACTAGCATGCCCACAGTAGTCAGCCCTGCCACAACAGAAGGGCACACACAGCCCACAGAGGGGGCATATAGCTCTTGTGACCAGAGGGGAGTGTGCTGCTGGGCCCCATGGGACTCTCCTACATAAGGCCACTACTCCAAGATTGGGAAACAAAACTGGCCTACCTAATACATAGAAGTAAACAAAGAGAATTAAGCAAAATGAAGAGACTATAACAAGAGACAAAGAAGGACATTATATAACGAAAAAAGGATCAACCCAACAAGAAGATATAACAACTGTAAATATATATTCACCAAACACAGGAGCACCTAAATACATAAAGCAAATATTAACAGACATAAAAAGAGAAATCAACAGTAATACAATAGTAGGGGACATTAACACCCCACTTTTATCAATGGACAGATCATCTAGACAGAAAATCAATAAGGAAATACAGACCTTAAATAACATAAGACCAAATGGACTTAATTGATATTTATAGAGCTTTCCACCCAAAAGCAGCAGAATACAGTCTTTTCAAGGGCACATGGAACATTCTCCAGGATAGATCACATGCTAGGCCACAAAACAAGCCTTGGTAAATTTACAAAAATTGAAATCATATCAAGCATCCTTTCCAACCACAATGCTATGAGGCTAGAAATCAATTACAAGAAAAAATCTTCAAAAAAACACAAACATATGGAGGCTAAACAATATGCTACTAATCAACCAGTGGATCACTGAAGAAATCAAAGAGGAATTAAAAAATACCTAGAGACAAATGAAAGTGAAAACATGATGATCCAAAACCTATGGGCTCAGCAAAAGCAGTTCTAAGAGGTAAGTTTATACTGATACAAGGTTACCTTAGGAAACAAGAAAAATCTCAAATAAGCAACCTAACCTTACACCTAAATCAACTAGAGAAAGAAGAACAAACAAAACCCCAAGTTAGTAGAAGGAAAGAAATCATAAAGACCAGAGCAGAAATAAATGAAATAGACTTAAAAAAAAATCAATGAAACTAAAAGCTGGTTCTTTGAAAAGATAAACAAAATTGATAAACCTTTAGCCAGACTTATCAAGAAAAAACGAGAGGGCTTTCCTGGTGGCACAGTGGTTGAGAGTCTGCCTGCTGATGCAGGGGACACGGGTTCGTGCCCCGGTTCCGGGAAGATCCCCATGCCGCGGAGTGGCTGGGCCCGTGAGCCATGGCTGCTGGGCCTGCGCGTCTGGAGCCTGTACTCTGCAACGGGAGAGGCCACAATAGTGAGAGGCCTGCGTACCGCAAAAAAACCCAAAAAACCAACAACAAAAAAGAGAGGGCCCAAATAAATAAAATCAGAAATGAAAGAGAAGTTACAACTGCACACAAATACAAATGATCACGAGAGATTACAGTTTTATACCAATAAAATAAACAATCTAGAAAAAATGGATAAATTCCTAGAAACATACAAGACTGAATCAGGAAGAAATAGAAAATATGAACAGACCAATTACCAGTAATGAAATCGAATCAGTAATTTAAAAACTCCCAACAAACAGAAGTGCAGGATCAGAAGGTTCACGGGTGAATTCTACAAAACATTTAAAGAGGAGTTAACATTTATCCTTCTCAAACTATTCCAAAAAAATTGAATAGAAAGGAACATTCCATGAGGACAGAATCACCCTAATACCATAACCAGACAAAGACACCACAAAAAGAGAAAATCACAGGCCAGTATCACTAATGAACATAGACACAAAAATTCTCAACAAAATGTCAGCAAACCAAATTAACAATACATTAAAAGGATCATACACCATGATCAAGTGGGATTTATCCCAGGGATGCAAGGATGGTTCAATATTTGCAAATCAATTTTCAATTTGATACACCACATTAAAACACTGAAGAATAAAAATCATATCATCATCTCAATAGATGCAGAAAAAGCTTTTGACAAAATTCAACATCCATTTATGATACATACTTTCAATAAAATGGGTATAGAGGGAATATACCTCAACATAAGAAAGGCCATACATGACAAACCCACAGCTAACATCATACTCAATGGTAAAAAGCTGAAAGTATTTCTTCTAAGATCAGGAACAAGACAAGAATGCCTACCCTTGCCACTTTTATTCAACATAATATTGGAAGTCCTAGCCACAGCAATCAGACCAGTGTACACAATATCACACTGTGCACAATACCACACAATACGTGTACACATAAAATACTGTCTTGATTACTGCTTCATGTAAATCTTGCAATGAGGTAGTGTAAGTCCAACTTTGCCCTTTCTTGTCAAAATTATTTCAGTTGTTCTAGGTCTTTCACTTTTCCATTCAAATTTTTGAGTCAGCTTGTAAATTTCTTCAAAAAAGCTTGCTGTGATTTGGCTGAAAATGTACTGAATCTATAGATCAATCTGAGAAGAACTGCCGTCTTAAAAATATTGAGCTTTCTGATTCACAAACAGGTATCTCTATGCATTTATTTAGATCTTAATTTCCCTCTATAATGTTTGCTGTTTTCAGTGTATATGTCTCACCTTTGTTAAATTTCATTGTTTCACTTTTTATGCTATTGTAAAAGGAACTGCTTGCTTAACTTCATTTTTCTAATTGTTAATTTCTAGTTTATAGAAATATAATTCATTTTGTATGTTGACTTTGTAGCCTGTGACCTGGCTAAATTCATATATTAGTTCTAATGGCTTTTAGTAAATTTCTTAGGATCTTCTAGATGAACAATCATGTTGTTTGAAATAAAGACAGTTTTACTTCTTATTTTCCAAACTGTGTATTTTTTATTGTTTCTTGCCTTGTTGCACTGGCTAAGACTTCAAGTACTATGATGAATAGGAGTGATGAACATAGACATTCCTGATTTTAGGTTAAAAGCATTGAGCTTTCACCACTGAGTAAGATGTTAGCCTTAGGTTTTTTTGTAGATGCCCTCAGCCAGGTTGAGAAGCCTCCTTTTATTCTTAGGTTGCTGGATATTATTATCTTCAATGGGTGTTGAATTTTTTCAGTGTTTTTTCCTGTATTTATTGAAATGATCATATGGTTTATCTACTTCGCCTGTTAATGTAGTAAATTACATTGATTGATGTTAAGCCAACCTTAAATTTCTGGGATAAACGCCACCTGCTCAAGATGTATTACCCTTTTTAACATATTGTTGAAATTGATTTGGTAAAATTTTATTAAGGACTTTTTGCATCTATGTTAATAAGGTCTATAGTTTTCTTTTCTTGTAATATGATTGTCTGGTTTTGGTATCAGAGTAATACTAGCCTCAGAAAATGAGTTGGAAAAGTGTTCTTTCCTATAATATTTTCAGAAGGATTTTTGTATAGAACTGGTACTACTTCTATAAATGTTTGAGAGAATTCACCAGTGAAGTCATCTGAATCTCTAGCTTTCTTTGTGGGAAATTTTTAATTATAAATTTAATTTTGGTAATTGATATGAGACTATTCGAATTCTCCAGTTTTTCTTGGGTCAGTTTTGGTAATTTTTATCTGTCAGGGAATCGGTCCAGTTATCTAAGTTGCCAGATTTATTGCCATAAAGTTTTTCATAATGTTTCCTTATTATCTTCTTAAAATGTTTGAAAGATAATGATAACTCCTCCTTTATCTTTTTTTTTTTTTTTACACAGAAGTTACTCTTTAATTTTTGCTTCAAGAAGCAGGGATCAGTAACTACAGATCTCATACTATTAAGAATTTGTAGAAGGGAAATTTCATAATTAAATTGAAAGATTATTTTTAAATTTTTATTGAAGTATAGTTGATTTACAATGTTGTGTTAGTTTCAGGTATATAGAAAAGTGATATATATATATATATATATATATATATATATATATATATACTCTTTTTCAGATTCTTCTCCATTATAGGTTATTACAAGATATTGAGTATAGCTCCCTGTGCTTTCCTTTAATCTTGACATTGGTAATTTGTATCTTAATGTCCTTAGCTATAAGTTTATCAGTTGTATTTGAAAAGACCAGTATTTTGCTTTCCGTGATTTTCTCTGTTCATCTTGTATTTCACTGATTTCTGCTCTTTATAATTTTCTTCCTTCTATTTATACTGGGTTTACGTTGCTCTTCTTTTTCTGGTTTCTTAAGATGAGAATTTAGATAATTACTTTTAGATCTTTTTGTCTTTTCTAATATAAACACTTAAAGTGCTAAACTGGCCCCTAAGTGCTGCTTTACCTGCATGACACAAAGTTTGACACACTGTATCTTCATTATTGTTCAGGGAAAAATATTTTCTAATTCCCCTTGTGATTTCTTCTTCGATTCGTGAGTTATTTAGAAGCATGCTGCTTAGGGACTTCCCTGGTGGTCCAGTGGTTAAGACTTCACCTTCCAATGCCGGGGATGCAGGTTCGATCCCTGGTCGGGGAGCTAGGATCCCACATGCCTCAGGGCCAAAGGACCAAAACATAAAACAGAAGCAATACTGTAGCACAGTATTGCTTTAAAATTGGTCCACATTAAAAAATCTTAAAAAAAAAAAAAGTATGTTGCTTAATTCCAAGTATTTGAGGATTTCCTAGTGATATTATTCTCAGTTGATCTCTATTTAATTCTTTTTCTTTTGGTATCAGAAAACATATCCTGTATGATTTTAATTTTTAAAAATCTGTTGTGACTTGTTTTATGGCCCAGTACTTAATCTATCTTAATGAACATCACATGTACACTTGGAAAGAACATGTATTTTGTGGTTGTTGGGGGTACTGTTCTATAAATATCAATTAGGTCAGAATGGTTGATGGTGTTGTTTGTGTCTTCTATATCTTTGCTGATATTTTATGTAGGTGTTCTATCAATTACTTAGAGAGGGTTACTGAAATCTTCATCTGTGATTGTGGAATTGTCTGTTTCTCCCTCTAATCTGTCCATTTCTGCTTTTTAAAAATACATTTATGATTTTTAAAACTTCCTGATGAAATGACCTGTTTTTAAATCACTGTGCAATGTAATAATCTCACCAACATGGTATTATTTTCCCAACGTCCTTTAGTTCTCCTTTATAATTACTTTAAATTCTCCATAATACCACTTAGGTTTGAACTTTAAAGGATGCAGACCTCTAAATATCCTTTCCACTCGTACTAAAATGCCATTATCTCCTCCCAGCTCTTGCACACTGAAGATCCTAGATAGCTCTAAATTAATATTAAAGGAAGAATTGTTTAGTAAACTGTATGTATGTTGGCAAAATTTGTATTAACCTTTCTCACAGTTGCTGGGTTTTGTGATATTCCACACAGGCAGAGATTATTTGGGGCAAGTGGCTAACTACAGAATATTAAGTGGAGGGATCAATGCTGAGTGATTTTTTAAATGATCTATTTCAAGAGATACATCAGATTTCAAGTTGATCTCCAGGAAGTGGAGGGCTGAAAGTTAGTATGCATCGACACTAAAATTCAAGTAAATGACAACTAGAGAACCACACACAGATTTCAATTTTTTACAGAAGAATTTAAAACATAGTCATTATTTCATTTCAGAGCAAATGAGGCAGAAACATCTCAGTTCTGAAACTATGACAGAGCATTTAGCAATATGACATTTACCCCTAGATGTTTACTATTATGTAGCTTTGATTTTCTAAATGTATTTGAATCATACAAATATCTACATGCTTTTTTCCTCTCAGTTATTTGGGAAACTTCAAATAGGGTAGTCACACCCAAAGCTTTTTAAGCATTTGGCTAGAATTTAATCTGAATAAACTGTGTTGTGAGCAACTATAGAAAAACATTTATGGGCTTAAATAGCTCAGTGATCCCTACTGGTCCATAACTGTTCTAAATATCTGTACTTTTCAAAAGTTGTGTCAATGTACCTAAGAAAACTGTAAAGACAAAATAAAACATTGGGACCTGAGCACCTACTGTGGTTAACTACCCAAACCCACGGGGGCATTTTGGTAGAGAGCCACCTACAGAGCAAGCAAATCCAAACATGCACAGAGGGCCCACAAAGTAACAGCTGATTCCTCACAGTTATTAAACTTAATCTTCATAAAAACACTATGGTATTGTTGCATTCCTTTCGCAGATGTAGAACCAGGCTTTGAAAGATTAAGTGGCTCACCAAATGCGACATGGTCATAAGTGGTAGCTATGGGATTTGAACCTAGATCTCCTGACACTAGATGTGGTATTTGCTCTACTTTGCCAGAGAAACCTATAGATCAGGAGTTGGCAACCTTTTTCTGTAAAGGGCCAGATCCTTTAAGCTTTGCAAACCATATGGTCTCTTAACTCTGTTCTTGTAGTAAGTAAACAGTCATAGATAATATGTAAGTAAAGGAGTCTAGCTGTGTTCCAATAAAACTTTATTTACAAAAACAGGTGGTGGACTGGTCCAGGGGTTTTGGCCCAGGGGTTGTGGTTTTCTGATCCCTGCTACAGATTAAAACATACAAGCAAACCATAAAAGAATCAGGCTCTAAAGTTTCTCATCTACTGACTTTCAGAGACATTTTCATTACTGCTCCCTTACTCTACTCAATGACACACAATAATTATGATTTCACTGTAAATTCATCTTCCAGTTCCTAGGTCTTCCACAGTGCCAACTTTCCTCTCTCTAACACAAATTCTAGCTTTGATGATGGTCACTTTACGGGAGTGATCAAAACCTTTTTTTTTAAACAGTGAGGACCAATGAAGGAAAACAGATTTTTTTCCCCCTTTGCTCAGTAATAATACCTTTACTGGATCCCAAAATGAAAAAACAATTTCCTGCTTTACTGAATACATTTAAATGCTAATGAAAAATTGGTACTTCTTTTTAGTTATCAAAATGCTAACGTGGAGCAACAGAGTCATCTTTCTAATCTTCCATGTGCTTTAGGATTCAAAACATGTCTTTTTTTTAGATGTTGGGGGTAGGAGTTTATTAATTAATTTATTTATTTTTGGCTGTGCTGGGTCTTCGTTTCTGTGTGAGGGCTTTCTCTAGTTGTAGCAAGCAGGGCCACTCTTCATTGCAGTGCGCGGGCCTCTCACTATTGCGGCCTCTCTTGTTGCGGAGCACAGGCTCCAGATGCGCAGGCTCAGTAGTTGTGGCTCATGGGCCTAGTTGCTCCGCGGCATGTGGGATCCTCCCAGACCAGGGCTCGAACCCATGTCCCCTGCATTAGCAGGCAGATTCTCAACCACTGCGCCACCAGGGAAGCCCAAAACATGTCTTCTTATACATTATTTCATTTATCTTTGAAGCAAACCCTGAAGTAGGTGTCATTATGGAGAAACTGATATTTACAGAGGTTAAGCGACTCACCCAGAGTCACAACTCCTTCTCTTCTGTGTGACACTAAAGAAGCAAGTACTGTGCTGGGTGCAAGGAAGGAGATAAATAAAATCACACTTCCTTGCCTTTCTCCTTATCCTCTTTGTTGATCCCTGGCCTCCACAAAAACCCACATACCTAGATAAGCAATTCTGAAAGGATTCTTCTCCTGATGGTTGCCCAGGTAGTTTTTTTTTCCCTTCAGGCCTCTGCCTTGTTTTGTTTGTTGTTGTTGTTAGTACGCGGGCCTCTCACTGTTGTGGCCTCTCCCGTTGCGGAGCACAGGCTCCGGACGCGCAGGCTCAGTGGCCATGGCTCACGGGCCCAGCCGCTCCGCAGCATGTAGGATCTTCCCAGACCAGGGCTCAAACCCATGTCCTCTGCATTGGCAGGTGGATTCTTAACCACTGCGCCACCAGTGAAGCCCTGTTCTGTTTGTTTTGATGCTGAAATTATCATAGATTTAACTATGGAGCCCCTTCAAGCTGGCTCCTGTATTTTTTTTTTTTTTTTTTTTTTTTTTTTTTGCGGTACACGGGCCTCTCACTGTTGTGGCCTCTCCCGTTGTGGAGCACAGGCTCCGGATGCACAGGCTCAGCGGCCATGGCTCACGGGCCCAGCCACTCTGCAGCATGTGGGACCCTCCCGGACCGGGGCACGAACCCGTGTCCCCTGCATCGGCAGGCGGACTCTCAACCACTGAGCCACCAGGGAAGCCCGCCTCTGCCCTGTTGAACTGAAAGCTGTATTTGAAAACAGACTGGACACTTTTCTGGAAAACCAAACAGGGCATGAAGCTCTCTGGTCTTGGGCTGTTCATCACCGCTTTATGAGATAATTCCCTCCAGCAACTCATCTACACTATTACAAATAAGCATTTTCAAAATTCAATGTCAAGGTAGTTATTCTTTTATTTACTACTGCTTCTGAAAGTTAGTTATATTTCCCCAAATATATTCTGTAGTCTCTACCGCTTCTATCTCCTTTGAGCTGACGTTATTTACTATATTCCTTCATCTGTCAATATTCCCTCTGCATACAGTCAGTCCCCTGTGTCTACTGGCCTCTCTTCAACTAATTACAAAGTGTGTGATATCTAAAGTGAGGTCCTTACTTGATCCATTGCATTACCTGGTCATAAACATTTCTTCAAGATCTGATATTAATTCTTGCAGATCCTGTTGATTTGCTAATTCATACAGCTGTCCTAATGTCTTCACTACGCACATTTGGTAGTTTAGGGCATTTTTCACTTCATGTAAGGGTTTTGTTTTTTTTTTTAATTACAAGAAGATGGAGTCGCGCAGAGAGTCTGCTGAATGGAACTTTCTTAGCCCTACTTACCTCTGCAATGAGATCATGTAGCTCTCCTTCACTAGGGCAGCATCCTAATGACCTGATAATTGTTCCGATCTCTCTGGGGAAAAAAGCAGTCAGTTGCTTTAGAATATAAACTCTGAAAAGGCAAGCGCTATATTTCTCTAAATTATTTCAGAGCAGATGTAGCATAGCAAACAAAGTCATACAATAAATATTGCCTCAAGAGGATGGAAGGTACTTTCTGAGGAAAGGCAAAGGCAGACAAGTGAACCCAAGAGAGAAGAAAGAAGGATCTGTGTTGACTGGCAAGTGCAAGCCCTGCCTGGGCCCAAATCAAAAAGTTCTCGAAAAGGAAAAGAAAGGAGGGAGAAATAAGAAAAAGAAAGGTCAGCCACTTACTGACTGGCTTTAAGTGTTAGTTAATTCTTTTGAGCCTCAGTTTCCACATCTGTAAAATGAGGATGATAATTTCTAATGTGGTGAAGTCTACATTAGTGGCAGAGAACCTAAAAGCATGAGCTCTAGTGGCAGACTGCTAGGGTTCAAACTCCAGCCCTGCAATTTGCTAGACTGGGCAGGTTAACCCTGTGCACATAATCCTGCCCGGGAGGTAAAACCCAGTACCTCCCTTGAAATCCTCAGAACTGGACTGGGAGGGGCTCAGGGCAAAGAGCCATCGTAACATAAGCAGAGCTTTCGGCAGAGCAGCCACCCAGTGAATATCAGCTACTCCCCACCCCGCCCCATGGTAATTTAATTCAATTCAACAAATAGCCTAAGGAAAGTAGAATTATATTCAGCACTCCCTGGGTGCTGAGACAGAGGATTTATAATAGATTGTTAAATATTTCCACTTAAAATGATTAAAAGGTTGTGACATTTTGAATGTTAATTTCACAAATATTCACTTAACTAGAATATTTAGCTTCTTTACCATTCTGGCTAATATTGGTGGTGTTATATTTGCTGACTATTTTACTGAGAAAATATTTTAAATAAGAATTTTTAAGTTCTTTACTTAAGGAAGCTGCAGGATGAGTATCAACTTAAGAGGAAAACCTAAAGTCAGTAACTGTGGAAGACAGGATTCTCGACGTTCACTGATTGATCTGAAGGCCAGCTAAACATGTAAGGTCTTCACGCCAACTCTATTTCACAACTCCCTGAGCACCTTAGGCTCAACACCTCTGCACAGCTTTTCCTGCCCACAGCCCTCATTGAGGCAGAATCTGAACATGGTGCTACTACTACACACCCCAAATATCTTATGAGATTATACTTTCTCTCTAGAAGCCCCTAAAGATGACCCATGAAACTGGCCAACACCAATGTAGTAATGTTCTTGTAACATCAGACGGGGCTACTGCATACATTAGAACAAACAGTTAATGAGGCAGGGGCAAAAAATATAATTTGAGAAGTATTCACAGATTTATCCCCTCCGTAACCTCCTAGGCCTTCTGTTCTTCGAATCAGAGAACTGCTTCAACTCCAGACGCAGAAGGACAAGAATAAAGGCTTCCTTAATTCACAGAAACAAAGGGAGGGTAAGGAAGGGAGATGGGAAAGGCCTGAACGCCCTTGCAGGTTAGAAATCTCGGGGAGGTGGGATGGGGAAAAAGAGAAATTTCAGGCCTGAGACGTGCAGTACCGTAGCTACTACCTCCATCTGGCTATGGGGCACTAGCAATGTGACTAATCCAGACTGAAATGGGCTCTAAGTAAAAAAATATACATGGACTTCAAAAACTTAGTGTGAAAAAATTGTAAAATATCTCATTAAAAATTTTTAATCGATTACATGTGGAAATCATAATATTTTAGACATATCAGTTAAGTAAAACATATTGTTAAAATGCCCTTTCTTTTACTTCTTTAAAATATGGTTACTAGAAAATTTTAAATTAGATGTGTAATACTCCTTTGATGGTACTTTTCTAGGCAACAGCTGCCATCATGTTCACACTTTGCAAAGACAAGTACAGTACATAAAGAGAACATTAGAATTACAGTGTGTTGTGTCAGCAACATAGTCAATCCCCTCCTTCTGCTGCTCTGAGAAACTTTCAACCTTATTTCTTTATTTATTGGCCACACCTCGCAGCATGTGGGATTTTAGTTCCCCGACCAGGGGTTGAACCCGTGCCCCCTGCAGTGGAAGTGTGGAGTCTTAAACCACTGGACCACCAGGGAAGTCCCTCAACCATACTTAAATGAAGTCCCTTGTCGCTGACCCAGGTCTCATGTCTTCTGCCAACATCTATGAAACAGTAACAGACTAACTTACTAGCTTTCAAGGGGGATAAAAGCAAACCATAGACTTGACATGTATAAGGATGCACAGGAGAAAATCTGGGCTGGAAGCACAGATCTGGTAACAAAGCCACGGGAGCAGAAGAGTTCCTCTAGTAAGAGTATCCCGGCTGGAAGAGATGACGAGCCAGGAAGAGCTCAGAGGAGTACCTACACTGACACAATGGTCTAGTCCCCGCACTAGACACAGGGAAGAGGAGCCAGGGGGTAAGAGCAGAAATTCAGGACAGGGTGGTGTCATGGAAGCTAAGGAAAGAGATGGAAAAATTGAGTCTTCTTTGGTCTCAAATGCTGCTGGGAGGTCGAGTAAGACAAGTTCTGAGAAATATCCACTGGATTTAGTGAAGAAGGAAATCAGTTCTGATTTTTTTGTTTTTGTTTGTTTTGTTTCTGATTTTTTTGTTTTTTTTTTGCGGTACGTGGGCCTCTCACTGTTGTGGCCTCTCCCGTTGCGGAACAACAGGCTCCAGACGTGCAGGTTCAGCGGCCATGGCTCACGGGCGCAGCCGTTCCGCGGCATGTGGGATCTTCCCGGACCAGGGCACAAACCCGTGTCCCCTGCATCGGCAGGCGGACTCTCAACCACTGCACCACCAGGGAAGCCCAGTTCTGATTTTTGATCAAGGATGTTTCACTTGAAAGTGGGGGAGAAATCAGATTGCACTGGGTTGAGGCAGATGGATCTATAAAGTGAAGGGGAAGAAGAGATGTCTGGAGGGGGACATGGTGTCAAGGAAGATTTTTTTTTAATTTAAGACCAGAAAAAGGCGAGCATGTTTTAATACCAATGGGAAGGAGCCAGTGCAAAGTAGAAGGCTGATGAGGGCACTGTCGACTGAGCAGGTGGGCTTCCAGAGGAGGTGGGAAGGGCTGGGCCAGGTGCTTAGTGCTGTGTCCACACAGCTATCCGATCTGAGGTCCTGCCACCAGCAAGTTGCTACCTGTGAGAAGGTGGCAGGATCCTCCTCGCAGCCTTAGAAAATTTTACTCTATCCCTCTTTCTACCTCCCTTTGAAGAACCAATCACCATCTTCTGTTCTTCTGAGTGCATCTAGCTGGATTGTCACACTCTGCCTATGCAGACCACAGAAAACAAAGCCTAATGATGTCCTCTAAGCATCAAGAAACTTCCTTTTCTCTAGTCCTGAAACACAAAGGCCTGATGATATAAGAGAAAAGGGCAAAGACCCTTCTGCTGATGAGTCCACAGTGGCCTAAAGAACAATACAAAACTCAAGAGCTCACCTGCACACAACCAACAGGTCTGCTAGCTCACCCACCCTGCCTCCTGTGGAAAGCTAACCTCTTCCTCTGTGCTCCGGGGCTCTGGAAGCTGAACTTGGCACAGAGGAAGGCGATGCTACCCGCCCCCCGCCTTCAGTCCTCGACATCTCAGCAGTACAGTGATCTTCCTTCTCCTTGTTTATCCTAAAGACTGCAACAGCCTTGGGATCCCGGGGCAACATGAGAGAGAAGAAGGAGAAGCCAACGAACGGCTAATGTTGACCTTTTCCTCGTCTTGGCACATGGGAAAATGGAATTTGATTAGATTTAGAAAAATACAGAAATGTGACACATCTTTGTCCTCTACTTCATATCTGTAAGCCTAGTTTGTGGCTGGGAGTGGGATATGAAGGCCTGCCTCGCTTCTGTGTGGAAAGGCAAGGTCCTCTGCCAAGAGTGAACGGGGAGGCACGGGCTCTTATCTGCCACTCACCACCACGACCTGCCTCTCTAGGCACCCGTTTTCCAGATGGCGAGCCCGGCCCTCGCTCTCACACTCTAAAGCCTGTGCTTCACCGGCTCTGCTGCATATTCTCTGTGTGCCTCTCCAGAACCCCTCTCCATTCTTCCCCTGCTCCACTCCCTGAGGGCCTAACCTCCTACTGCACCGGCTCCCTTGGCCCCAGGCTTCCGGTTCCAGCTGTCCAACTCAAGGCAGAGCATTGCAGGTTTCCGTTGCTGGGTCACATGCTGCCCAAGACATAGGGGCTTAAACAACGAGTTTTTATTTTTCATAATTCTGTGGGTTGGCTGGACGGTTCCTCTACTGGTTTCCCCTGGGCTCACTCACACAGCTGTGTTTAGCAATTAATTAACCTACACATATGGTTGTTCAATATTCTATAGTCAACCATTCGAAATTACCATTACCACCATCCTGGATTCTGGGCCCCTTAACTTCCATCCTGCCTGCTCTAATGATCCATAACCCTGAGCATCTCTAACTTTTACTTTCCTGTTCCTGCAAAGCACTGCTGGAAGAAAATAATTAACAAAAAACAAAACAACCATAGCCCACTACAAATTCATGCTATCCAGCATCAAGTGTCCTGGACGTCGCCTGACAATCCTTTCTTTCATCTCCTTTTGATTCCCTAGAAAACGCCTCCCAAAACAGCTCTTCTGAGGCCTCTCTTGCCTCAAGCTCCAAAGCACTGACTCCCTTAATCTCAGCAGAAAACACTGTCACCTCCTTCACTGAACAGATGAAAACTGCTAAGGCTGGCACCATCACCAACCCTCCGACCACCTGCTCAGTCAGCTCAGGCTGCTCTAACAACACACCACAGACTAGGTGGCTTAAACCACAAACATTTATTTCTCATAGTTCTGGAGGCTTGAAGTCTGAGATTGAGGCACCAGCAGATTCGGGGTCTGGTGACCGCCCTCTTCCAGGCTTGCAGACAACCACCTTCTTGCTGTGTCCTCACAGGGTGGGAGGAGAGGAGAGCAGGCTCTGGTCTCCCTCTTCTTCTGGGGGCCCTGATCCCATCATGCGGGCTCCACTCTCATGACCTCACCTAAACCTAATCACCTCCCAAAGGCCCCACCTCCAAATGCCATCACATTGGGGGTTAGGGCCTCGACATATGAATATGAATTTGAGAAGGACTCAAACATCCAGTTCATACCACCACCTTCCCAGGCACTTCCCTCACACCACTTCAGAAGTATGTACATACCCCCTTCCTTACGCTCTCAACCTTGAAGGGATACAAAGTGCTCTTCCTAACAAAGCTAACCCCTCTCAGTTTTTCTTAGTTCCAGTCTTGACTCTTATTCCTGCCTCTCTCAGCATCTTGACTCTTTTCCTTTATTAGATGCTTCCTCTTTTGCTGTAAAACGTTCACATATCTTCCTTATCCTGAAAAAATTTCTGATAGGTGCCCTACCACCTCCAACCATTCTATTTCTCAGCTTCCTTTTGCTATCACAATACTTCTTCTAAATTACTTATCTTGCAACTGTCGATTCCATTTCCCACTCATCCACTGCACACCTAACTCCTCTGCAAAATCCTGCCATCACTGGGTCTCAACCCATCAATCAGTCCATGTCTCTCTCTCGCTTCCATGTTCCCTTCCTTATCTTCATCTGACCCTCTCTTCTTCCTATAGCCCCCTTAAGTGCCCCCTGCCCAGTACCCTTATTTGCAAGATGATCTCTACTGTTAAAAATATTACAGAAGGCTAAGAGAATAAGAAGTATCTTAGATTTGGACAAAAAGAAGACCACTGGTATCTTAATAACAGCACTTCCAGAGGAGAGAGGAAGAGAACTGCTCCCCCCGCCGCCCCCAAGAGTGCTAGTGGTAAGAAAATCTAGACCACAAGTACAGAATACACAGTTGAGGAGGATGCCTACTGAAGAGAATGCATGTCATACCTAACGGCACAGCTCCACAGCACTCACTCCATGCCAGGCACATTCTAGCACAGTGCATATATCAACTCATTTAATCCTCATCTCACTATGAGGTAGGTACTACTATTATCTCCATTTTACAGATGAAGAAATTAAATCCCAAAGGCGTTAAAGAACTTGCCTGAGGTCACATATAGCCAATATGTTCAAGCAATGACCTCCTCAGGACTAGGGAAATCTCGGCAGCTGTGGAGAAGTCTGACAAGAGGGCTAAGTAGAGAATGGGGATGAGAACAGAAACACAATCTCTCATGATGTGAGAAAACTAGATTAATTAGCTTTCTGGCTTAGGAATGGACATCTCCTCTAAGACTCCTAGAAAAAACAGACTTCACATCTCACTCACCTCCCTTATACCACGATCATGATTCGTATGGATGTGAAAAAAATACTTCCTCACAACAGCTCTGTGTGGTATGTACTGCTGTTTCACAAACGAGGAAAACTGAACCACAAAAACATCAGGTACATTTCCCAAGATCCTAGTAAATAGTGGAAATGGGATTCAGACACACACAAGTTAGAATCTATACTCTTAACCCCTGTACACTGCTGTCCTCATAAATCTCAACTGAGCATTTAGTTAGGCTTAAAGGAGAACTTCTTGACTATAACAAGGTGCTTCTAAAGAAAGCTGTGGATATGCCACCCTATGAGAGCCTTGAAGATAGATCCAGGGATCACAAACTGATGACACAAAGAACAAATGTGGCCCTCAGATAAGGCTTTGTTTAGCATAGCATTGGTTTGCTTCTTTGTTTAGAGGGGACATACATAAATATCATGAGAACTGTCCTACACTTCTGATTCACACACTTATATTACAGGCCTGCTCTACGTAGGAATCTGTGTTTATCACTCCTGGAAAATATCAACTTTGTACTGTTTAGGAATTTACCTGCAAGAAGCAGGGGAAGGAGCCAAATGGCTTCTTAAAGTTCTCCCCATGTGGTCTGACTCTAAGATTATTTTTAAAAACACAGACACACAAAACCTGTGGCTTATAAAAGAGAATGCTTTTGTTCTCAGAGGATACACACCAGAGTATTTAAGGGAAAAGGTCCCAGTGCCTACAACTTACTCTCAAAGAGTCCAGCAAAAGGAAAATAATAATAAAATGCATAAATACATACATATAAATATATACATGTACATACATATTAATATATATGTACATATATATGGAGAAAGTGCACACAATCAAAAGCAAGTGTGGCAAAATGTTAAAAATTGGTGAATCTGAGTGAAAGTACACAAGGGTTCAGCGTACCATTTACTATTCGTCCATAAGCCTGAAGTTTTTTAAACTTCATTTCATTCTCATAATCAAAACCAAAGTAGTAAGAAATTCTGCCTTGTATAAACTATTCATAAAACAATTTGTTCTTTCATGTTATACTATTTTTACCATTTTGGCTTGAAAAGCTGATTATTAAGGATGTCTTCGCCCTCAGTTTCACAATAAAATATATTAGTTACAACATTTTTCCTCATTATTTTAGAATTTAATATTGAAAACTTAGCGAGATGATAGATCTAAAATATTCTGTTTCATGAAGTACAAGTAGAGGTGAAGCTGGATACCAGTCTACCATTCTTTCAGGTAAAAGAAAAGCATATGAAAAGGATGGAGCCCTTTTCATCCCTCGACCAAACAATGAGAAGGCAGCACGGGGAACTGTTCCTGCTGCTGCAGGAAAAGGGCTGGGTTTTTTTTTGTTTGTTTGTTTTTTAACATCTTTATTGGAGTATAACTGATTTACAATTGTGTGTTAGTTTCTGCTGTACCACAAAGTGAATCAGCTATACGTATACATATATCCCCATATCCCCTCCCTCTTGCGTCTCCCTCCCACCCTCCCTATCCCACCCCTCTAGGTGGACACAGAGCACCGAGCTGATCTCCCTGTGCTATGCGGCTGCTTCCCACTAGCTATCTGTTTTATGTTTGGTAGTGTATATATGTCCATGCCACACTCTCACTTCGTCCCAGCTTCCCCTTCCCCCTCCCCGTGTCCTCAAGTCTATTCTCTACATCTGTGTCTTTATTCCTGTCCTGCCCCTTATGAGTGACCGTAACAAGCACTGGGTTCAAGCTCTCTAAAGATGAGTAGCACATCCCAGCGGAACAGTCAGATCAGCCTCTGACCCATAAGGCAGCTCAACAGGAGGTGGCTTTCTGTGGCCATTGGTTGACTGCACCGCCCTGTAAAGGCCACAGAGAGGGTGACGGAGAAGAAAATAATGCAAAGGCAAGTGAGGTGGAGAAGGGAGGTGATGTTTAAACACTCATAGCCCCTTCCTCTCTTGTGTGCTCTTTTTTCAAATGATACCGGATGAGGTGTCATATTTCAAGAGGCCTCTGGGGTTCCTAAATAGAGTCCTCAAGAGGACTGTAAAGGGAAATGACAGCAGAAGCAAAGGTAACTCGGAGCTTCTCTTTTTCTCGCAGGTCCTGAGGCACCAAAGACCAAATGATCCCCTGGGCTCCTCTCACATTATAATCCTAGTGCCAAGAACACGGGACGCAGCATAAGGGTCAGGTGGGCTCTGAAGAACTCAAGATGGATCTGGGTGGGGCTGAGACCTTGGCCATTCTGAAGAAAACCATATTGTGAACATTCAGCCCCATGTGTTGTAAGGCTCCTAAAGGTGAGCTAAGAAAAAAAGAAAAATGCAAGAAAGAACAGAGGCCAGAAAAAGACCAGACCATTAATTTTTTAGGAAGAGAGAGGTCTGAAAAGGAAGAGATCTAAAAAGGAAAACGTAAGAAAACACTGAAAGCGGTGAAAATATAGTTTTAGGAGGCAAGAAATAGAAATGTCAACGCTTAATGAAAATAAAAGAAAGAAGTTCAGAAATAAGAGGAAATAAGATAGTTGACAGGAACTAGAAAATGAAATAAAAATATGAAATAAGAAAGTAATTGATAGAATTATATATAATATTAAGGTTGATTAACCTATTTAACTTCTACTGAATAAGATTTTGAATCAAGTGAATTGATTGAAATTTTTTTTTTTCTTGTTTGCGGTACGCGGGCCTCTCACTGTCGTGGCCTCTCCCGTTGCGGAGCACAGGCTCCGGACGTGCAGGCTCAGCGGCCATGGCTCGTGGGTCCAGCCGCTCCGTGGCATGTAGGATCTTCCCAGACCGGGACACGAACCTGTGTCCCCTGCATCGGTAGGCGGACTCGCAACCACTGCGCCACCAGGGAAGCCCAAAAATTATTTTAAACTAACCTTTTAAAATAATTTTAATATTATTAAAATTATTAAAGTACTTGAAATTATTAAAGTCACCTTTAAAAAAACTATTTAAAAAACATATTGACGTCAAAGTAGTAAAATAAAATTAAAAGTTTTTAAATTTTAGTAATTCTTCTAAAGTCTTTCTGTCAGGCTTTTGGAAGAGTAGAGAGAGAGAGAAGGCATAAACAAACTCATTTGTGTACAGGAGTGTGCATGTGGTCAACTGGTTCCTCAGGAGGAAAAGCCCTGATCAGGAGCGTTTGCATCTCTATCAGTCAGTTTAAAGATGCCAATCTGATGTCACTCAAGGCGGAGCTGGGAAGAGATGCACAATAGCATACCATCACATGGTACCCTCACCATACAGCAGACATAAGTCATCTCCAGAGCGTAAACAAGACAAAAACGTAGTAGAGTAATTAGGAAGTGGTAAGTTTTGAGTATTTGTTACTTTTGTTATTTTTCACTGGTAATAAAAATATTTATTTTACATAGAACAACTTGGAAAAGTATAGAATGCTTTATAACTTTGTGTGTCACCCTCGTGCAGGAGCCACACTAATTTCTCCATACCATTCCAATTTTAGCCTAAGTGCTGCCCACGCGAGCACATTTGCTTTTAGTGTCGTTTACTTGTAAGTTTATATAACTTATTTTTTATGAGTTAGGTTTTGACAGTGGCTTGCAGGATTCCTGAAAACTTACTCATCAGTTCTTGTGAGCTGGTACAAGTCAACATGATTTCACTCCAGCACACCACTGATCCTGTGAGTCCCAACCACGTCATTCAAAAGGTCAAGTGACTTCTGCCCTGCCATTTCTAGACAGATGCATCTCCTGAACAACCAGTGCGGTTAGGACCAACTCACTTGTGTTCTACCATATACACAAACCAGAAACGAATACAACCTATGTAAAAAAAAAACAAAAAACTTTTTCTTTTGGAAAAAAAATTTTCTTCCTTTTAAATCAATTTCATGGACTTTTTTCAGTGAAGTCCGATTTTAAGGACTTCAAGTGAAACAACTGATTTTCATTTTCTCTGAAAGCCCTACCAAAATTGAGGTGTTGGTAATTTTTTTTTAATTCCATGAGGGACGTCCCTGGTGGCGCAGAGGTTAAGAATCCGCCTGCCAAGGCAGGGGACACGGGTCTGAGCCCTGGTTCAGGAAGATCCCACATTCCGTGGAGCAATTAAGCCCGTGCGCCACAACTACTGAGCCTGCACTCTAGATCCTGTGAGCCACAACTACTGAATCCCCCGCCTAGAGCCCGTGCTCCACAACAAGAGAAACCACTTCAATGAGAAGCCCGCCCACACAACGAAGAGTAGCCCCCTCTCGCCACAACTAGAGAAAGCCCGTGCACAGCAACGAAGACCCAACGCAGCTGAAAAAATAAATAAATACATTTATAAAAAATAAAGTCCTTATAATCTGCAGAGACACTTCTTTTATCAGAGTAGATTTCTCTTACATTGATAAGAACTGCAAACTAACTCCAAAAGCCTTTTTGGTTAAATACTGGTTTAACTTTGGTTAAGAATTTGTTTCCATAGCTGCACTATATACAGAGTAGTAGATATGGAGGTGAAATCATTTCACAACAAATGAGTCACAATAAGGTTGTCCAATAGTGGCATCATCATTTAATTTACATACGGCAATTGGACCACTTTAAAATGTTTGGCCAGGGGCAGGCTGGCTCTTGGTAGGCTGCGTTTTGGTGAGTGCAGTATCATGTTCCTGACACAAGGTGGAGCCAGTGGCATTGAGCTAGGTTGTGAGTCTTCAGCTTAAGGGCAGTCTAAGGTCAAAAAGACCACAAAGTGAAAACCTGATTCAGGATAACTGCAATTCTAAGGGAGAAGAGAATAGGCAAAATACTGTACCTCCTCTATGAAATAGCTGATACTAGGCTAAGTATGAGAAAATGTTTAAAGCAATTCAAAAATGTATAAGAAGGAACAAAGAAGGATTTGAAAATGATTTTTATTTATTCAATAAATATTTTTGAACACTACTGTCAGGTAGAATAGAAAACAAAACAAAGACCTTGGCCTCGTGGAAGGCATTTTTTCACAGACTAAGCTTATTCTGGCAAAGCCATGACATGAAGCTGAAATAATGCCTCATCTCCTTATTTAACAGAACTACTCTGTTCAAAGAAAGGCCTCGGGACTTCCCTGGCAGTCCAGTGGTTAAGACTTCGCGCAGCACTGTTCGCAATAGCCGAGACATGGAAACAACCTAAACGTCCAACGACAGATGAATGGATAAAGAAGATGTGATACATTTATACAATAGAATACTACTCAGTCATAAAAAGAATGAAATAATGCCATTTGCAGCAACACGGATGGACTTAGAGATTATCATAGTAAGCAAAGGAAGTCAGAAAGACAAATACCATATGATATCACTTATATGTGGAATCTAAAATATGACACAAATGAACTTATCTATGAAACAGACTCACAGACATAGAGAACAGACTTGTGGTTGCCAAGGCGGAGGGGGGTGGAGGAGGAATGGATGGGAGTTTGGGATTAGCGGATGCAAACTATTATATATAGAATGGATAAATGACAAGGTCCTACTACATAGCACAGGGAACTATATTCAATATCCTAGGATAAACCATAATAGAAAAGCATACAAAAAAGAATGTATATATGTATAACTGAATCACTTTACTGTGAATAAAATACTTGAATTAAAAAAAAAAAAAAGACTCTGTGCTTCCACTGCAGGGGGCACAGGTTCGATCCTTGGTCGGGAACTAAGATCAGGCATGCCGCACAGCACAGCCAAAAAAAAGAGAAAAAAGAAAAGGCCTCTTTCTCCAAAGTTCCCTATAATAAGTGAGGATCATTCTTCCACTGCTAAAATATGCTTTCTGAAAATCTTCTGTTATTTCTTATAGTTTCGTATGAGCTACAGTTCACAGCCTCCAAATGAGGAACTCTGGATCTACTGTGTATTCATAAAAAAAAAAGGTCTATAAAATATTGGACATTATATAGAGAGAAACAATAAATAAATAAGTTAATGACATGTTTACTTTTACATCTGCTATGGCTCAGACACTGCCCTAAGCACTGTGGTTACTGTCATGAATTAAATAGACTAGGTCCCTGCTCTAACCATGGAACTCACAATCCGGTAGGAGAAAGTACACACACACACACACACACACACACACACACACACACACCCAAATAAGTATGAGATAATTTTAGGCAGTGATAAATACTATCAAGAAATCACAGACTTCCCTGGTGGCGCAGTGGTGAAGAATCCACCTGCCAATGCAGGGGACACAGGTTCGAGCCCTGGTCTGGAAAATTCCCACATGCCATGGAGCAACTAAACCCTTGCGCCACAACTACTGAGCCTGCGCTCTAGAGCCCGCAAGCCACGACTACTGAGCCCATGTGCCACAACTACTGAAGCCTGTACACCCAGAGCCCGTGCTCTGCAACAAGAGAAGCCACCACAATGAGAAGCCTGCATGCGGCAGCGAAGACCCAATGCAGCCATAAATAAATAAATTTATTAAAAGAAAAAAATCACCATCGCCACCACCACCACCATCATCATCACCATCATCATTATCATAACTGTATTAGTTTACTAGGGCTGCCATAACACAAGACCATGACTGGGTGGCTTAAAGAACAGAAATTTATTTTCTCATAGTTCTGGAGGTTAGAAGTCCAAGATCAAGGTGCTGGCCGGTTTAGTTTCCTCTGAGGCCTCTCTCCTTGCCTCGCATATACCTGTCCTCTTGCTGTGTCCTCACATGGTCTTTCCTCTGTGTGCCTGCATCCCTGGTATCTCTCTGTGTGTTCAAATTTCTTCTTGTAAGGCCACAAATCAGATTAGATTAGGGCCTGCCCTAATGCACGCATTTCAACTTAATCACTTCTTTAAAGACCTTATCTCCAAATAAGATTATATCCTGAGGTGCTGGGCACTGGAGACATAACTTGTGGGGGAACACAATTCAGCCCATAGCAAGAATAATAATTATTACTATACTCCTACTCTCACCATCATTCTCTGACCACCATTCTTGCCTGGACTGCTGCCATAGGCCTCAGGTAGTCATTCGGCTTCCGCTCTTACCAATCACCTCAACGCGTTCTCCTCACAGCAGCCAGAACAACCTTCTAAAAGTGAAAACCACAGCACGCATCTCCTCTGCTTAAGGCCCTCCAGTGGCTCTCCAATGCACTGATAATCTAAACTCACTTTCATGACCTACAAGGCTCCACTTAATTTGGTCCCTGCTGACCTTTCTGACTTGATCTTATACCACTCTCCTCACAGCTACACTGCTTTTTTTTTCGGTTTTCTCCAACACACAAACCCCTTCTCTTCATAGGGCCTTCATATTTGCTCTCCCCCAGTTCATCACATGGCTGTCTCCTAATCTTAAAGATCTTAACTCAAAAATTACCTCCAGGGCTTCCCTGGTGGTGCAGTGGTTGAGAGTCCGCCTGCCGATGAAGGGGACACGGGTTCGTGCCCCGATCCGGGAAGATCCCACATGCCGCGGAGCGGCTGGGCCCGTGAGCCATGGCTGCTGAGCCTGCGCGTCCGGAGCCTGTGCTCCGCAACGGGAGACACCACAACAGTGAGGGGCCCGCGTACTAACAACAACAACAAACAAAACAAGGCAGAGGCCTGAAGGGAAAAAAAAACTACCTGGGCAACCATCAGGAGAAGAATCCTTTCAGAATTGCTTATCTAGGTATGTGGGTTTTTGTGGAGGCCAGGGATCAACAAAGAGGATAAGGAGAAAGGCAAGGAAGTGTGATTTTATTTATCTCCTTCCTTGCACCCAGCACAGTACTTGCTTCTTTAGTGTCACACAGAAGAGAAGGAGTTGTGACTCTGGGTGAGTCGCTTAACCTCTGTAAATATCAGTTTCTCCATAATGACACCTACTTCAGGGTTTGCTTCAAAGATAAATGAAATAATGTATAAGAAGACATGTTTTGGGCTTCCCTGGTGGCGCAGTGGTTGAGAATCTGCCTGCTAATGCAGGGGACATGGGTTCGAGCCCTGGTCTGGGAGGATCCCACATGCCGCGGAGCAACTAGGCCCATGAGCCACAACTACTGAGCCTGCGCATCTGGAGCCTGTGCTCCGCAAAGGGAGAGGCCACAACATTGAGAGGCCCGCGTAACATAGAAAAAAAAAAAAAAAAATTACCTCCAGAGAAACTCTCCCTGACCAGAATGTTTAAACTGTTCCATCCCACCTAATCACCCCTCCTTCTCTAATACATCATCCTATTTTTAATTTATAGCACATTTTATTACCCCATCCTGTTATAGCACTTATTACTATGTGAAATTATATCTATTTATCTGTTTGCTTGTATACTGTCTGTCTCTTCTTTCTAAAATACAAGTTCCATAAGGACAGAAGCCTTTCACTGCTGTATTTCAACACTCAGAAGGAGCTCACACCTAATAGGGACTCAGTAAATATATGCTGAATAATAAATGAATACTTTTCTATACATTCACTCATTTAATTCTCACATCAATCCATATTATAATACCCACTTTAAAAATAAGGAAACTGGAACTCAGAGAAGTCACTTGACCCACCCTATAGGAACATGACTAGTATGGAGCAGAACTGGAAGCTGGTCCCCAACCTCTGACTCCTGAGATTCTGTCTCTCAGCATTCTTTGCAATAACACCTTCTTAGAACAAATCATGGTGGTTAGTGTAATTTGGGATGAAAAGTAGTGACAGAGAAAAAGACTCAGATGCAGATCTGAATCACTATGCCTTCTGCATTTTTCTCATGGATGTTTTGGTTATAACAAGGGTTTAATAAATGTTTACTAAATTAATTGACTAAAACATTTTTCATTGTTGTAAAAGGGCTAAATAATTCCAAATTCAACATGGCCAAATGGCTGCTCACTGCCCAAACAAAGGAAACAAATAAAAAGCTTAAGAGATAACACTGAAACACCATTGGGCAAACACTACAGTAATCATTGTTATGGATAAAATCAACCAATGGATGCTAAAATTAGTGGGCAAATATTGAGGAGAAATAGGATGTTTGCATGGCCTTGAAATATCTCCCCAGGATATTTACTAAATACAAAGGGGAAAATAACAACCTTATAGTGGGGAAAATCTGGCAGACACTACCTTAACCAAGAGAGCAAGGTTAACATCAGCACTGAGATATATCAACATCAAGTACCCCAGCCATGGTGCTCTGAGAAAAATACAAAATCATTTCTATGGTATTTCTCGCCAAAAACGCATTACTTCAGTCTATGCATGACAAAACATCTGACATACCCAAACTGAGGGACATTCTACAAAATCACTGAGCAATACTTTTCACAAGTATCAAGGTCATGAAAGACAGAAAGATTGAAGAACTGTCACAGAATGGACGACCTAAAGAGATACAATAACCAAATACAACATAGGATTCTGCACTGGATCCTGGAAGAGAGAAAGGAGATTAGTAGAAAAGCTGGTACAAATCAGTAAGATCTATAGGTGGAGTTCATGGTTTTGAACAAATGTTAATTTCTTGATTTTGATAACTGTGCTATGGTTATATAAGATATGACCATGAGAAGAAGCTGGTTGAAGGATACACAGGAATACTCTGTACTATTTTTGCATTTCTGTAACTCTAAAATTAATTTCAAAATAAAATGTTTTTAAAAAGATTAAATTTTAAAATAATGGCATACTAAGTTCCTTTTTTCTCTATGGGCAAACAATGGAGATTTCTGGATAATCAGACATTTTTAAAGAGTTACCACTTTTACATATTAGGGATATTAGCCATTTGCAATATAACATTCTCTCAAGTTGTCATTTATCTCTTGATTTTTCAATGTGTTTTTAGCTTGAAAAAAAAACTTTTAAGCAGAATGTGTCAATCTTTTTACTTCTGGATTTTATTTTGAGTCATTTTCTCTACGCCAAGTTCATAAAGGAATTCATCCACATATTTTTTTAATACTTGTAAGATTTTATGTTTTACACTTAGATTTTTGTTGCATATAGACTTTACCTTGGTATACAACCTGAAGGACAGACCTAATTTTATATGTTTTTAAATGGCTATCTAGTTGTTAAGTCTATCTTTTCCCCACTTACTGGAGATGTCACCTATATCATGTATTACCTTTCCACTGGCACTTGGGACTATTTCTGAATTTTCTGTTCTATTTCATTGGTCTGTTATGCCATACTCTTTTAATTGTAAAGGATTTGTAATATGTTTTAATATCAAATAAAGCTAAATTTACCTCTTTGCTCTTCTTTATCTGCATTTTCTTGGCCATTCTACTTATCCATTTTTTCATACGAACATTAAATTCACTTGTCTTGCTCCAGAAAAGAATTTGTTGGTATTTTAACTGTGTTTATTATATTAAGCTTATAAGTTGATTTAGGACTACTTGACATATTTGTGATTTCAAGTATTCCTATCCAAAAACACGGTACATCTTTCCATTTGTTCAAGTCTATTTTTATATATTTTTCAGGTTTTCCTAATGTAGCACTGTATTTTTTTGTTATATTTATGTCTATACATTTTAACTTTTTTGGTGCTATTGTAAATGGGTCTTACCTTTCATTATATCACCTAACTGGTCATTATTGGTATAAATGAAATCTTTTGCTTTCTGTATATTAAATTCATTTCCTACAACTTCATTAAACTTTCTTTTTCTGTGCAGTAATTTTTCCACTGATTTTTTGGGTTTTCTAGATATTTCATGATTTCATATCTGCAAATAGAGACAGTTCTCTTTCTTCTACCTTTTCTACATTCTACCATTTTGTGTCCAATACTTACGCCTCTGTTATTACTTGTCTAACTGCTGGCTAAGATAAAGCCTCTAATACTAAATAATAATGGGGAATATGGATATTCTTATGTTGTTCCCGAATTTAATGGAAATGCTGATTGTGTGTCCTCATTAAGTAAGAAACTGGATTTTAGGCTGAGATATACATATTTCATGTTACAGAACTATTTCCTCAAAATCTATTTCATTGCGTGTGATGGCTAATTTTATGTGTCAACTTGATTGGGCTTAAGGGATGCCCAGTTGGCTGGTAAAACATTATTTCTGAGTGCATCTGTCAGGGTGTCTCCAGAATCTAGCATTTGAGTTTGTAGACCTAGTAAAGAAGATTGCCCTCCCCAACTTAAGTGGGCATCATTCAATCTGTTGAGGTCCTGAATAGAACAAAAAAGCAGAGGAAGGGCAAATTTGTTCTCTTTGCTTGAGCTGAGACATGCATCTTCTCCTGTCCTTGAACAACCATCCCCTGGTCCTCAGGCCTTCAGGCTCAGAATGAATTATACCACTGGCTTTTTGATTCTCCAGCTTGCAGATGGCAGATCATGGGACTTCCTGGCCTACATAATTACATGAGCCAATTCCTAAAATAAATCTCTTCTCTTTCTCTTTCCTTCTCTCTCTCTGTATTTTAAAGATATACATGTCTTTAAAATGATGAATGTGTGCTGAAGTCTGTCAAATGCCTCTTAAGTATCTATAAATATGATCCTACGCTATTTCTTCTCAGGTCTACTAATATGATGAAATACATTAATACACTCCCCAACACAGAACTATTCTTTCATTCCTGATATAAATCCCATTTTGCTTTAATATGCTATTGCATTTTGTTGCAAGTATTTTATTTATAATTCTTGTATAGATGTTCATAAGTAAGACTGCTTTGTAGGGTTTTTTAATTCAATCTTTATTAAGTTTTAGGTATCAATATGATAGTCACTTCAGTAAAAGAACTTGAAAGTTTTTCTTCTTATTTTCCAGAAGAGATTAAGTACCATTGGGAGTAAAATATTTTTAGGTTTGAAAAAATTATATGAAACCATCTGGATTTAAGCCTTTTTATGAAAGAGGTCTTTTTTTAAAAATTTATTTATTTTATTTATTTTTATTTTTGGCTGCATTGTATCTTTGTTGCTGTGCGCAGGCTTTCTCTAGTTGTGGCAAGTGGAGGCTATTCTTGGTTGCGGTGTGTGGGCTTCTCACTGCAGTGGCTTCTCTTATTGCGGAGCACAGGCTCTAGGCATGCGGGCTTCAGTAGTTGTGGCACGCAGGCTCTAGAGCGCAGGCTCAGTAGTTGTGGCGCACGGGCTTAGTTGCTCTGCGGCATGTGGGATCTTCCCAGACCAGGGCTTGAACCCGTGTCCCCTGCATTGGCGATTCTTAACCACTGCGCCACCAAGGAAGCCCTGAAAGACCTCTTTGAAAACTTGCCTACTGATTCTATGTAATTTAGTGTGTTTAGATTTTCTACCATTACTGGGATCAGTTTCTCTGTTTGTTTTGTTTCACTTTTTATTTTCGTCAATTGACTTTTTTTAAAGTGTATAATTCAGTGGTTTTCAGTGTATTCACAATGGTGAGCAGCCATTACCACTACTAATCCTAGAACATTTTCATCACCTCCAAAAGTATCCCCATACCTGTTAGCAGTCACTTCTCATTCTCCTCTCCCCATACCTCCTCGCCATCATTAATCTACTGTCTGTCTCTATGGACTTGCCTATTATGGACATTTCATATAAGTGTCATACAATATATGGCCTTTTTTGTCTGGCTTCTTTCACTTAGCATAATGCTTTCAAGGTTCATCCATGCTGTAGCATGTATCAGTACTTCATTCACTTTTTATGGCTGAATAATATCCATTATGTGGATATACCACATTTCCTTATCCATTCATCAGTTGATGGAAATTTGAATTGTTTCTACTTTGAGAGTATTATGAATAAAGCTGTTATGAACATTCATACACAAGTTTTTATGTGGACATATTTTTTCATTTCTCTTGGGTATATACTTAGGAATGAAATTCCTGGGTCATATGGTAACTCTATGTTTGTATTTTTGAAGAACTACAAATCTGTTTTCTAAAGTGGCGGCACCATTTTAGATTCCCACCAGGAGAGCATGAGGGTTGCAATTTCTCCACATCCTCACCAACATTTGTTACTTTACTTTTTAAAATTATCCTAGTAGATCTGAAGTATTTCATTGTGGTTTTGACTTCCAGTTCCCTAACAACTAACGATGTTTGGCACATATTTATGTGTGTATTAGCCATTAAATGTGTTCTTTGGAGAGATACCTATTCAAATCTTCTACCGACTTTATAAATGGGTTATTTGTATTTTTATTGAGATATAGGAGTTCTTATATATTCTGGATGCTGGACCCTTATCAGATATATAATTTGCAAATATCTTCTCCCTTTCTGTGGTTGTCTTTTTGTTTTCTTTATGGTGTCCACTGAAGCACAGAAGTTTTGAATTCTGATGAAATCCAACTTACCTATTTTTTCTCCCTTGGCTGTTTATGCGTCACGTGTCATATCTAAGAAACCACTTCCTAATCCTTGGTCACAAAGATTTACACCTATATTTTCTTCCAAGCGTTTATGTTTCTTCCTCTATTTTGAGTTAAGTTTTGTATATGGTATGCTTCATTCATTTGCATGTGGATATCCAGTTGTACCAGCACCATATGTTGCAAACCCTATACTTTCTCCACTGAATTGACCTGCCAACTTTGTTGAAGATCAATTGACCATAAATGTAAGGGTTTATTTCTAGACTCTCAACTCTGTTCCACTGATCTACATGTCTAGCCTTATGCCATATGCCAGTATCACAGAGTCTTTATTACTGTAGCTTTGAAGTAGATTTTGAAATAAGAAGTGTGAGATCAACTTCTTTTTCAAGATTGTTTTTGGCTATTCTAGGTCCCTTGCAATTCCATATGAATTTTAGGATCAGCCTGTCAATTACTGAAAGAAAAAAAAAAGGCAGCTGGGATTTTGATAGGGATTGTGTTGAATCTGGTGATTAATTTGGGGAGTATTGTCATCTTGACAATATTAAGTGTTCCAATCCAGGTACACAAGACTAGGATAAGCTTTGACAAATTATATTTAACTAGAAAGTTGCCTTTTTCAGCTAGATTTTCAAATTTGCTTATAAAGTTGTACAAACCACTCTCTTATGATATTTTAAAACTTCCTCTGTTTTGATGGTTATTTCCACAAAGTCATCTGTGCATTTGTGCCTCCTTTAAAAAAAAAAATTGCCATTGGTTTATCTTTTTTTTAGCCTTTTACCAAAAAACAGTTTTTCATTTTATTTATTAGTTCCTACTATTTCCCTGATTTCCAGCCCCGTTAATTCTGTTTTTATCTTCTCTCATTCCTCCCTTTTGCTTTCTCTCAGTTTACCCTTTTTCCCTAGCTTTTTGAGTTGAATGTCGTATTCATTTTTTTATGCCTTTATTTTTCTTGATATAGGCATTTAATGAGTTTTGATTTGGTTATATCACATAGATTCTGATGTCATTTCCATTTTCATATCTCATTTCCATTATAGTTATTTTCAAGAAGTTTTCTATTTCATGGTCCTAAAATTTCCCCTTTGACCTAAGAATTGTGTATAGACTTTAAATTTTTTCCAGGTTGAGCTCCAAATTTGGGTGTGAATGAGATCTCCCAGGAAAGGGTGTAAAGTAAAAAGATGGACAGAGATGAAACTCTTGTGGACATTAATAAGCCAAATAGAGGGACAGTTGTCCCCAAAAGGATCTAAGAAGAAGAGTCGAGTTGGAGATGTTGGATGAAAACAAAAGGTGATGTCATGAAAAACAAGGGACAAGACAATTGGTGACCTCAGGGAACACAGTTAGAATGGGAATGGGGGTGGTAGATAGAAGTCAAATTACAAACTGCATGTTGAAGAATGAACAGAGTGAAGGTTATCACTAAAGCAAACTCCTTTTTTTATTAAGATTCTTAGTTATGAAGAGAAAGAACGAACATCAGCTGGGGTGGGGGTTACTGGGTAGAAGTTTTAACTGTTGTTTTTATTTGTTTTATATGGGAGACATTTGTGCCGTGGGGTAGTTTACAATAATAATGGAGGCTTTTCCATCCATAATTCTTTGTACCCTTCCCCCGCAACCTAGGCAGCTAGGGCATTCCAAGTTCACTGCCTCAGGGAGAGGATAACTCAGCAGAATACAGAGTTCAGGGTGAATGCCAAAGAAAGCTTAGTTATGGAAAGGAATCATTACTTGTGAGGGTGTGGCTAAGGCACTTACACTATCCATGCCTGCCCCTGTGGAGGCAACCTTGTTTCTGCCTGGCTTTAGGCTCTGTGCTCAGGAGAGCCACCAGGCCTTGTTAGCTTGGAGACCTCTCAGCGCCAGCCCTAGGCTGCTCTTTCGCTTGCAGTCCTAACAATCGGGGCTTATTATGGACAGCTCTGTAAGGCCACCGCACAGACACGGTCATCCGAAAATGTTCCCAAGTTCTAATTAAGATTCCTTTGAGCACAGTGTGGGAATCCCTCTTGCTCCTTATACCCTTGTCTATACCTGCAACTGTGAGACTTTGTAGCACTGAAATTTGGTCTTCAAGTCTCTGGTTCAAATCTGCTCATTTTTCTGTGGGTTTTTAGCGTCCCAGGTTTGTAGCTCCCCAGGTGATTCTAATGTGCACCCCGCACTAGGAACTACTGCTGTAGTCCACATGCCAACCTACCCACCATCCTGTAGCTAATTTCCTTTCTAAAAACCCGAGTCTAGTCTTATCAATTCTCTACATTTATGGATTTATCTTGCCTACATAACTGAATCCAGTCTCCTTAGGGCAGCGAACACTCACTCACTCTCTGGCCCCTAAGCCACCTTTACACATGCATTTCCTAATAACTCCTCACAACTGGTTACATACCTTCTGCTGTATATAGACAGACAAGGCTGTACACGTTACAGAACCCAAATATTACACAGGTTTGTCTTTAGTAAGTTTATAACTTAGGAGAGACAAGACTATAAGCTTTCAGTTAAAAATATAAATACTTCTAGAGTTAAATTAGCAAAGGAAAGCCTAAAATGAGCTCTCAAGGTTAGAAACTATTACAAAATGCACCAATAGTTTTCAGAAAAAAGTAGACATTTGAGTGCCACTTCTCAGTAATTCAAAAACTAAAATAGAAGAAGGCAATGGGTTAGGAGCTGGTGTGGCTACCACGCCTTTAAATAAACCAAGAGCTGCCTTGAATTACAGTGCTGATGGCCTGGCTTCTGGCCTGGTTTCATTACTGCATTATACAGTGGCACCTCTAAACACTTGTTTCTGAATCCTTCAAAGACAAAAATAATGCGTTCCCATGCTCCTTGGGACCCTGCTACTGTAACCGAATCTTCTCCCTTTCATAGCCACCTGAATAGAACCCACACCTGTCCAGTCTTTCTCACCTCCCCCCAGGGAAAGCACAGATTTGGACATCTTGCCTTATTATCTCTGTAGATGAAATGGATGCACTCTCTGTCATTCACTCTATCTAGAATACATAGAACACTCAACTTCACTGCTGCAGTTGACTACAGTTTAGACAAAGTTACTTGCTCTGTGTTCAAGGTGGAACCACTAGTTACACCTACTGCCCTCCAAATAAATTTGGGGCAATTTCAAACAATGTATCTGTTATCTATAACTTGTGATTTGTGGAAGAAGTCTTAAAGGGAGACATTCTCCATGTCATGCTTGACTGGAGTAGCAAAACAATGATGGCTCTTCTTCTCTACCCCAGCAGCCCCCTCTGAAGGGGCCACTCCACCAACCAACTTCATTCAGCCTCGGATATAGCTTAGTAAGATACCTCGGGGCCCCAAAGCCTTCCTTGAGTTCCTGTGAAGAAAATTCAGTGAGGACAATCTGTGAGGATAATGGTCGCTGTTATAACAAACACCAACATCCGGTGGCATGATACTATTGTCACAGAAGTGGCTTATATTAAATTCAAAATGAGTTTTCCTGATCAATAGATGGCTTTCCTCCAAAAAATCATTCAGGGACCCAGCTCCTTCTATCTTCTGGTTCTATCATTTTCAATACATGACTTCCAACGTCACTCTGCTTGCCTGTATCAAGCTAGAAGGGGGAAAAGCCTGAAAGATCACACGTGGAGGTTTTTATGGATCAGGCCTAGAAGTGGCACACATCACTTCCACCTACATCCCATTGGCCAAAACTCAGTCATAATTCCCAGCCCCCCCTGTATCTGCAAGAGATTCCAGGAATTATAGTTTAGTCCATGTTCAGGAAGAGAGCAAACAGAATTAGACCACCCAATCTCCACCACAGTCAACCAAAATGACATGAACCACTAACAGTATCAGGGAAAGGGGGTGTTAAGAAACCAGTGAGTTTATCAGAGTTCCAAGTGGCCTAGAAATTGGGTTAGCTTATACCACCTCATCAGGATTTGGGGGCCACCATACCAGACAGGCAATAAGGTACCTGACAGATCCACAGTCTTCTGGAGAGTTTCTTAGTGTATATATTGTTATGTCTTGTACCATTTGATCTGCCTCCTTAGGCACAGCTGCTTTAAGCAGAGATGGCTACTTAACCAAAAAATGATCTCTCTCTCTATAGGCCTACAAAAGAGAGGCCTATGAAGTTGTCTACTGTAAGAGCACTGCTCAACAAAAGCACTCTCTACTCAATATTGACAAATAGCCAAAGCGGACTTTTCTCTCTTCTTCCTTGGGAGTTTTAAAGGAAGAAAAACAGAGAGAGATACAGATGAAAGAGAGATGGAAGAGGAATAACAGAGAGAGAGAAAACAGCAGAACGAGAAGGCATCAGAAGCCATGAGTAAGAAGAAGCAGAGGGACAGGAGACACACAGCAGAGGTTAAATTAGTCAGTAGCAAAGTAGGAAGAAGAATCTGGAAGACAGGGAATAGAAGTATATGAGTAAACAAAGGGGAAAGGTGTGGGGGGCACTAAATTAGGAGTTGGGGATTAACATATACACACTACTATATATAAAATAATCAACAAGGACCTACTGCATAGCACAGGGGACTCTACTCGATATTCTGTAATAACTTATATGGGAAAAGAATCTGAAAAAGAATAGATATATGTATATGTATAACTGAATCACTTTGCTGAAACTAGCACCTGAAACTAACATAACGTTGTAAATCAACTATACTCCAGTATAAAATAAAAATTTAAAAAAGAAGTGTATGAGTCAAATCACCAGCATGTTAGGCTACCAGAAGTGGAGTTGAAGTGGAGTCACAAAGCGACTGCTGAAACACTAGTGCCCTGTGTTCCCTTAACAGCAACAAATACCGCTTAAGTGAGCCAAGAGGCTTGAATGCACTGCAGTTTTTTGCTTAATCCTTATGATTTAAGAAATAATTACTTCTTATATCACTTATTTCCAAATAGATCCTTAAAATATCCTTCAGTAACTAAGAAAACTTAAAAGATTATCTGGTCCCAGGCAACCTGAAAGAGTGCAACCAACAAAATGATGACAGGGAGCCAGATTTCCAAACATGCCTGTGGCTATCTGAGCAGACAGTAATGCTTCTTGGGTGTGTCCCCTCTAACTTTCAAAGCTAATGAAGATACTACCATGAACTGTCCTTTGTTATGCATTTGTATCAAGTCTTCCACATTTAATAATGCTGGCAGTTTTCAAATGGAAACCAATATTTTATTTCGATGTTAAAGAGAACAGGTTGAGGCCACAGAAGTACGAACTTGGAAGCCACAGAGGGTACACACCCAGAGGCCACAGGAATTATATGCCCAGAGGCCCCAGGAAGTACACTCCCTGAGACCACCAATACTCAGAGAGCCTCTGGCTCCCAATTTTTGTAGACACACAGCAAACCCTGCACCTGATCTAGATAATAACAATAAGTACAACAGACAGATACCTACAATCCAGAGTCAAGAAAAGCTGACCTCCAAAGATAAAATACAAAAAGAGTCTTCTTTCTAAAAACAGGCAATTGAGTACCCTGAACAGGACAGCCCGAACCCAAGTGCTATTTTTATGTCACAATGCCATCATATTAATCAACTTCCATCTATAAAGCCTGAGACATAGTTTAGTGGGATACCTAGAATCCCACACCCTTTCTGATGCCCTCCAATACATTTATGCACTCAGCCTAAGATTAACTGGAGAACTACATCCATTCCAGACTCCTGAATGCCACTGAGAAGCCATAAAAATAAACTTCAGCATAGGTTTGACCCCATCCCATGAGAACATTATCATACTATGAATGTAACTGTATGAGTTAAAAAAAAAATGGGGAGGCAAGAAAATAATATATATGCATTCCCTTGTATATGCATAGCATATTTCTGCGGTAATCCCTAGAAACTAGTACTTTCATTGTTAGTATAGTTTGGAGGGGTTTTGAATGGCTGGTGGAAGGGGCTTAGAGGGACTTTTCTCTGTACTTTGTTCTCTTTGAATTTTTAACCATGTGAATATATTATTTATTCAAAAATATTTTTCAAAACAAATTTTAACTCCCTTTCCTGATCATTCTCTTCATATCCTGTAACTGTTTAAGATCCACTGCTCTCCCTCAAAGCTTACTTTCTCCTTTAACATCTTGAATAAACTCTTCTTTCAGTCTCACAGAGTGAGTTTCTGTCTTTGTTCAGACTGCTATAACAACATACCACAAACTGAGTGCTTATAAACAACATATATTTATTTCTCACAGTTGGAGGCTAGGAAGTTCAAGATCATGGCACAGGCAGATTTGGTATCTGGTGAGAATCTGCTTCCTAGTTAGCCATCTTTTTGCTGTAACCTCACATGGTGGAAGGGATGAACTAGTTCTCTGGTCTCTTTTATACGGCACTAATCCCAATCATGAGGGCTCCACCTTCATGACGTAATCACCTCCCAAAGGCCCCACTTCCAAACACTATCACACTGGGGCGTAGGATTTCAACATATGAAACTTGGGCAAACACAAACATTCAGACCATAGCAGTTTCTTATTTATCCTCTCCACCATCCTACTGTCAAAATTTAATTATGTAGATCAAAATACTCTACCTCCCAGCAACAATAATAAAAATCTTCCTCTTTAGGAAAAGGTAAAAAATAACTTGGGCTTACAGGATTTATTTTTTGGCATTCTAGGAAAGGGATAAAATCTTTGAACAATTCCACATGAATAATTTTAGCCTTGATACAATGGTAATGTAATATCACAAATAACCCAAATTTCCAAAATTAGGAGATATATCAAACTATGAAATGCCTTGTAGCCATTAAAAATAATAATATAAATTTATAAAATGTCATTTAGATACAAAGTATTCAAGTATAAGCAAATGTTTTAAAGATGAAAGAACTCTTGGGATTAACATATACACACTACTATATATAAAATAGATAATCAACAAGCACCTACTGTATAGCACAGGGAACTCTACTCAATACTCTGTAATACCTATATGGGAAAAGAATCTGAAAAAGAATAGATATATGTATATGTATAACTGATCACTTTGCTGTACACCTGAAACTAACATAACATTGTAAATCAACTATACTCCAATATAAAATAAAAATTTAAAAAACAAAATAAAGATGAAAGAACTCAGGGAAAAATACCTATGAGCACTTTCTGAAAAAAAAAAAAACAAATAAGAGAATCTAGACAACAGAAATAAATCAAAGAATTCAAGGATGGAGGAGGAAACGGTGGTTAGCAGAAATTCCATTGAACTGTGGGAAAAATATACTAAAAGATGGCATGATACTAAAGTATGAACATTCTACCTTGTCAATGTAAAAATATTAATAATAACATACCTAAGATAAACTGAGGGTCGGGGGGGGGCCTGAGGGAGAAAAAGTAGAAGGAATTTTGAAAGTACTAACACCCTCATCTTCTACAGCAGGAAGTCAACTGATACTTTTATATTTGAAATGGGTAGTTCTTTTAAAAAACACAGTGACTACAACCTCTTAATGTTTTTCTTGTTATCTTTTCTGAATTTAACATAAATAATGTCTCTCATGGCTAACAAACATTTGAGGTTACACAATTTCTTCAATTTAAATTAATTTTTTTCTTGTGTCACATTCAAGTAAAATTAATAATTTTATTTTTAAAGATCATGATTATTGTGATCTTATTTTTATAGGAATAGTCTCTTCATTTATTTAATGTTTTATTGGTGATCTACTACATGCCAAACACAGTTCTAGGTGCTGAAATACAGCAGTGAACAAAACGACAGAAACCCCTGTCCTTGTGGAGATTATACGCTAGACTTTTTTCTTCCATAATTTCTTTCTTTTTCCTTCCCTCCCTTTCCTCCTTCCTTCTTTCTTACTAACTCCTCACCCTTTTATCCATTTATCCTATTACACATGGATAAAAAAGATCTAGAATAATAGTTCTCTGACATTAATAACTGTTATTTCAAGAGGTGGAATTCGGGATAATTTTTTTAAACTTTCTTTAAGTGATTCTTTAATCACAGTTCATCAGAAGGACTATTACAAGCAAACCAATTTTTTACAAAGCGACTTCAAAGTGAGACGGTGAAATAAGATATAAACCACTCTTTAAAAATATTTATTGTTATGTATAATTGTGAACTATTTCAGAGAAAAGTACAGAAAAAAAATATTACAGGGAATTCCCTGGCGGTGCAGTGGTTAGGACTCCACACTTTCATTGCCAAGGTCCTGGGTTCAATCCCAGGTCGGAGAACTAAGATTCCACAAGCCACTCGGTGCACCCCCACCCCCCCAAAAAAAATTACAGACGGTCTTATATCCAATACCAAGATTTAACAGAAGTTAACATTTTACCACATTTATTTGCTTCAGATTTTGTTCCCTAACAATAAAACATTGCAGAAACAACTATAATTCCACTCTTCATCCCTCTCCCTCCATCTTCAGGTGCAACCACTATTCTAAGGATAATGTTTATCACTCTCATGCATGTATTTGTCTTCATAAACAATAGACTATCACTTTGTACATTTAAAATTTACATTATGCGGTTATCATAACGTTCACTTCCTTCTGCTATTTTTTAAACTCAACATTATTATTATTTTTATATTTTGCAGTACGCGGGCCTCTCACTGTCGTGGCCTCTCCTGTTGCGGAGCACAGGCTCCGGATGCGCAGGCTCAGTGGCCATGGCTCAGGGGCCCAGCCGCTCAGCAGCATGTGGGATCTTCCCGGACCAGGGCACGAACCCGTGTCCCCTGCATCGGCAGGCGGACTCTCAACCACTGCGCCACCAGGGAAGCCCTCTAGTGTACTTTTATTGCTAGAATCAAAGATGAAAAGAACATAGATTATAAAAAACTAGATATGTTTGTGAACAAGATTAGAGCTACTTTCAAATTAAATTTATCAGCTACATGGAAAAATTAGCTTCCTTACTCCTTTTTTTTTGGTTGCGCTGTGCAGCTTGAAGGATCTCAGTTCCCCAACCAGGGACTGAACCTGGGCCATGGCAGTGAAAGCACCAAATCCTAACCACTGGACCACCAGGAAACTCTCAAGCTTGCTTACTTTAGGGGTATTCCTTGTGGAGTGGGTTTTATTTTTTACCAAACTAGCTTTATTCAGGGTAACTTAAATTTATTCTATTAAAACTACTCTAATGACTTTTGTTTCCAAAAATTAAATCCATACTCACAAGGTGTGTCATATGATTAATTTTTCTAAAATTTCTGAATACATGAAAGTAGAAATAGTCAAAAAATAGGTGGCATACATTTCACAGCCTAAGGCTAAGATCTTTCATGTATTAAAAGGTAAATCACTAAATGGAAAAATGGGGAAAGGTCATGAACTGCCAGTTCAAACAAAGGAAAATACAAATTGTCTTTAGACATGAAAAAAGATGTCTATAATTAGGGACATGAAAATTAACACTGAGTTTCTAATTTTCACATATCAGATTGGCAAAAGTCCTAAAGTTTGATAATTAAGCTTCAAGAGGGAGTGGGGAAATAGGCATGCTTGTATAATGATGTGAGAGAATATAGGGTCAAGATAGCAACACCTACCAAAAATATTCATGCAAGTTGACATATTTCCAAGAATTTATCCTAGAGAAAAAGTCTCAATTTTGCAAAATGACATGCATACTCAGATATTCTTTGCAACATGGACTGTTATAGCAAAAGCCTAGAAACAACCTAAATATCCATCAAGGGTAGATGAATTCAATATATTATGGTTCATCCATACAATGAAATGAGGAAGCTCTTTATGTACTAATAAAGAATAGTCACCAAAAAAAAAAAAAAAAGAATAGTCACCAAAATATACTTATAGGTGAAAAAAGCAAAGTGCATAGTGATTTATATAATATCTCACCACTTATGGTAAAAATACACACACATCCTGCAACTCAATGTCAAAAAACCAAACAATCCAGTTTAAAAATGGGAAAAGGACTTGAGTAGACATTTCTCCAAAGAAGATGTACAAATGGCCAGTAAGTACATGAAAATATGTTCAATATCATAATCATTAGGGAAATGCAAATCAGAACCACAAGATTCCATTTTATACCCATTGGGATGGTTATTTTAAAAAACAAAATGTATTGGCAAGGATGTGGAGAAACTGGAGCCTTGTGCTTCGCTGGTGGGAATGTAAAATGGAACAGCCACTGTGGAAAACAGTACAGTGGTTTCTCAAAAAATTAAACATAGAACTACCACATGATCTAGCAATTCGACATCTGGTTACACAACCAAAGAATTAAAAGTAGGGACTTGAAAAGACAGCTGTACATCAGTGCTCACGGCAACATTATTCAAATAGCCAAAAGGTGGAAACAACCCAAATGTCCATGGACAGATGGATGGATAAACAAAATGTGTTATATACACACAGTGGAATATTATTCAGCCTTAAGGGATGGAATTCTGATACATGCTACGACATGGATGAACCTTGAAGACATTATGCTAAGTCAAATAAGCGAGACACAAAAGGACAAATACTGTATGATTCCACTTACATGAGGTACCTAGTATACTCAAACTCATAAAGATAGAAAGTAGAATGGTGGTTGCCAGGAGCTTAGGAGAGGGGAGACTGGGGAGTTATTGTTTAAAGGGTATGGAGTTTCAGTTTGGGAAAATAAAGTTCTGGAGATGGATGGAAATAATGTGAATGAACTCAATACCCTGAACTATACACTTAAAAATGGTTAAAATGGTGGGCTTCCCTGGTGGCGCAGTGGTTGAGAGTCCGCCTGCTGATGCAGGGGACACGGGTTCGTGCCCCGGTCCGGGAAGATCCCACATGCCGCGGAGCGGCTAGCCCCGTGAGAGAGCCTGTGCTCCGCGATGGGAGAGGCCACAACAGTGAGAGGCCCACGTACCGCCAAAAAAAAAAAAAAATGGTTAAAATGGTAAATTTTATGTTATGTATATTTACCACAATAAAAAATACATACATACATACAAACACTTGTACTTGCATGGACTATCTGTGGAAGAATTAGAGAAACATAATAAATCTTGCCTTTAGAAAAGGGAACCAGATAGCTAAGTGAAGAGATTTACCTATCACTATATATTTTTTGTACCTTTAGAATTTTACCCCATGTGTATATATTATCTATTCAAAAATTTAATTTTCAATCACACTTATTGATTGAAATCTAAACATAGAGCAGGAAAATGTATATAGGTCAAATGTATTATGGTCTATGTTTTGTATGAGGCAAAATAAAAATGCCCCTAATTAATGCTACTGAAAACTTGCCTCAATGTTTTTCAAGATGCAACCTTCAAAAACTACTTAACAAGGAAAATGGAAAATAAAATGAACTGCTTCAGAACTTAAAAGATCAAAACAGGACACCCAGACATAAGTAAAAAGTTCTTATGAGACTAAAATATAACATTGCTAATCCAGATTAAATAGAGGAAAGTCAAATCTAAATTATGTACTTCAAGAATATAAAGTAGAGGGCTTCCCTGGTGGCGCAGTGGTTGAGAGTCCGCCTGTTGATGCAGGGGACACGGGTTCGTGCCCCCGTCCAGGAAGATCCCACATGCCGCGGAGCGGCTGGGCCCGTGAGCCATGGCCGCTGAGCCTGCGCATCCAGAGCCTGTGCTCCGCAACGGGAGAGACCACAGCAGTGAGAGGCCCGCGTACCGAAAAAAAAAAAAGAATATAAAGTAGAATAATAATACTAGCTAATATTGTTCTAAGCTTTAAATCCCAAACTAATTCGTTCCAAGTTAATATTGTTCTAAGAGCTTTAAAAATGTCCACTGACAACAGCTGTTCTCAAACTTTTTGGTCTCAGAACCCCTTTTACACGCTTAAAAATTATTCAGACCCACAAAGAGCTTTTGTTTGTGTGAGTTATATTTATCTATATTTACCATACTAAAAAGTACACCTCAAAGTTTAAAAATATTTATTTACTAATTCATTTAGAAATAATGATAAACCCATTATATGCCTACACAAATAAAATTTTTATGAAAAATAACTATATTTTCCAAAACAAAAAATAAATTTAATTAGAAAAATGGCACTGTTTTACATGTTTGCAAATCTCTTTAAGATCTGGCTTAACAGAAGGCAGCTGGATTCTCATATCTGGTTCTGCATTCAATCTGTTACAATATCACACATGTAGCTTTTGAAAAACTCCAATATACACTTGTGAAAAATGAGAATGAAAATAGCAAATACTGTCTTAGATTTTTTATGAAAATAGTTTTGATTTCACAGACCCCTGAAAGAGTCCTGTGGATACACAGGGGTATACAAACCATTTTGAGAACTACTTACTTATATCAATCCTATGTGGCAAATGTAAAAACTGAGGCACAGAGAGAATAAATCAATTACAGTCACAAAGCTAGGAATAAACCCAGAAAGTCTGATTCCAATCCCCAGGGTTGCCCCTCAGAGCCAGGAGGAAAGCAGCAGGGGCCCATTTCATAATGTTTTACATAATGATTAAAAAAAAACCCACTGGCTGCCTGGCAGTCACAATACCAGACCTCCACTCCACCTAATGTGCTAAAATTTCAAATTAAATCTTTTAATTCATGCCAAGCAGAGGTAAGGGGTGCTGGTCTGCCCTTCAAGGGAAACAGCATCACTTGAAGGATCAAGCACATTAGGGCAGGAATAGCCAAATGCCCTGGAAGCTTCTCAAGGAACAGCTGTCTCCTCCAAACCGAGCTATTATGTCTGTCTCTGGAACTCTTACCCCATTCAGACCCCTCCTTACACCATTCAATCTACACAGAATACTGCCTTCAATTCTTAATTAAAATGTTCAAAAAGAAGAGTAATAAAGAGACTAGTTCTATCAGATAGTAAAGCATACTATAAATTGATAGCAATTAATATAGGATTGTCCTAGTATATATGATCAGGAGGTAAGGCAATAGATCAGAACACATAGCCTAAATTAGACTCAATTATAGAAAATGCAGTACATTATAAAGTGGATCTAATAATTCAAGTAAATAAACTGAACTGTTCAGCAATTTGAAAAAAAATCTATTTAGACCTTCACTTTTAATCATATGCCAAAATAAATTCTAGCTAGATGAACTGTTTTTACAAATAGAGGAGCCTGCTGAGGCTGGGCAAGGCAGGACCAGACCTTATTCAGCACTGCATTCCCAGGCCTCTTCCAGGGCTGCGGCACAGCTGCCCCAAAGAGAAGAAACTAATTTGAGTTTCCACTCTGTGGCTAGTCTATTATTCGATCTTGGGCAAGTCATTGTGCTTCTTGATCCTTAATTTCCGATTTATAAAGAGTGGATAGCAATGATACCTGCAGCATGAGAACACTCACTGTAAACTTGAAAGTGCTATACAAGTTAGCAGAAGGAGTATAGAAACTGCGTTCATCCGTGTTCCTACCACTCAGATATGCTTAGCATTAATATTTTAGTGCTAAAAACAATGCCAATTTTCTTAGTAATTTTATTTTATAAAGTAGACATTTTAAGAACATACACTTTTCCTTGGGGCCTCAGTACAATTATTTTAATTCTGAATGGGTAAAAGATGCAACCCCTAAACATGTTTATTTCCCCTGAATTGGCCCTTCTATCAAAAAAAGGCCTGGGGCTTCCCTGGTGGTGCAGCGGTTGAGAATTTGCCTGCTAATGCAGGGGACACGGGTTCGAGCCCTGGTCTGGGAGGATCCCACATGCCACGGAGCAGCTGGGCCTGTGAGCCACAACTACTGAGCCTGAACTTTGCAACAAGAGAGGCCGCGACAGTAAGAGGCCCACACACCACGATGAAGAGTGGCCCCCGCTTGCCACAACTAGAGAAAGCCCTCACACAGAAACGAAGACCCAACACAGCAAAAAAAAAAAAAAAAAAAAAAAAGGCCTGGCATCACTGCTCTAAGGGATTTGGGAAACTTTCTCTTCACTGCTACTTTCAGGAAGCCTCAAAGCAGGAGATGAGCCCATGAAATCCATGAAGGTTGGGGTGGAGGGGAGCAGGGAGGGAAGGAGCGACACAGCCCATCAAGACACTGAATTAGAGAAACGCTGACATGACCTTGAGCAAACTATTTACCTTCTCCTAGTCTCCAAAAACTGGAGATGCCAACCCTTACTGTACCAATAAAAAGACTAAAATGAGGTAATGTACACAAAAACCCTTAGCACCCAACTATAGGTAGACATCAGAGAGCAAGGCTTGAGTAAATGCTGGTTTCCCTTCTCTGTTCCCCCTCTCTTTCATAAAGCTATCCTGGTTCTTCTTGCACTTCCCTGACTTCTCTGACAATACCTCTCCTCTCCTTCCCCAGGAGAACCCTTCCGCTCCAGTGAGAGGTCTGAGGTAAAGGCACGTGCCATCCATATATTTATTCAAACTGCAGGCAAGAGTCGCAAGCTCCCCACCCCATCCCAAACCCTATCAACCACCACTACTGTCCCACCCAGTTTCCCGCTAGGATACTCACACTGCGGAGTGTCATTCACAATGCATGCAGCGAGGCTGGCGCCACTTCGAGCTGTGCAGTGCTCAGCCCTGCACTTTACCCTCACACTTCCCTGACAATGGCTGAGCCAAGCCTCCCACAAGGCCAACTACAGTTGCAGTGCTGGAAGTTAACTCCACTCTCTACTTTATCCACTGCAGTAAAGCCCATAAACATAGTTGAGGTACCAAACAAAACTTTGTAAGGTGTTACTATAAAGTAATGAAACTGACTGCACTTATCACTCTCCTTTCCTGTAATCACACCTTGTACCTTCAGGTGTGAGAAACTAAGGAATACATATACAGTCAGCCCTCCGTATCCGTGGGTTCCACATCCAAAGATTCAACCATCCACAGACCTAAAATACTGGGAGAAAAAACCCCAGAAAGTTCCAAAAGCAAAATCTGAATTTGCCACATGCCACAGGCAACTATTTACATAGCATTTACACTGTATTAGGTACTATAGGTAATCAGAGGTGATTTAAAATATATGGGAGGGACTTCCTGGTGGCGCAGTGGTTAAGAGTCTGCCTGCCACTGCAGGGGACACAGGTTCGCACCCTGGTCCGGGAAGATCCCACATGCTGCGGAGCAACTAAGCCCAAATGCCACAACTACAGAGCCCGCGCTCTAGAGCCCATGAGCCACAACTACTGAGCCCACACGCCACAACTACTGAAGCCCGTGCACCTACAGCGCGTGCTCTGCAACAAGAGAAGCCACCACAATGAGAAGCCCATGCACCACAACAAAGAGTAGCCCCCGCTCACCACAACTAGAGAAAGCCCGCGTGCAGCAACGAAGACCCAATGCAGCCATAAACAAACAAATAAATTTATATATAAAAAAATAAAATATACAGAAGGATGTAGGTAGGTAATATGCAAATTCTATGCCACTTTTTATAAGGGGTTTGAGCATCCCTAGATTTTGATATCCTCGAGGGGTGAGGGGTTGGGGGTGAGTCAGGGAGGAGTCGGGGTGTGCCTTGGAACCAATCCCTTGTAGATACCGAGGGACGACCGTAGCTACAATTTGTCATACATAAAACCTCCTATTGTTCATTCAGTTTAGCTCAAATTTAAAGCACTTAGTCCTGGGAGTTCCCTGGCAGTCCAGTGGTTATGACTCTGCGCTTTCACTGCCGAGGGGCTGGGTTCAATCCCTGGTCGGGCAACTAAGATCCCACAAGCCACGCGGCGGGCAAAAAAAAGCACTTAGTCACTTCCAACTGTTTTGTTGGCCTCTGTACTACTAGTTTCTGACTCTTGAGATTGTGATCCCATCAAATACTCCTCATTCAGCTTGGTCTCCTGGAACAATGGTTTCATTGCCTTTCTTTGATGTACATATGTGGCATAGATTCTACAGCTTCTGCTTTATGCATGTATAATCTCCTCTACCTTTTGCCTCTTCTTTTTTCACAATATTCTTTGTCTCCTGTCCTCCATTCTAGATCTACCAGTATTCGTGTCTTTTTCTCATCTTTTTATTGTTTTGGTTCTTTTGGTTATTTTACTCAAGGAGTGTATCATGTTTAAGTATTATTAATCCTTCTTTGTAATATCATGTTCATAGCTTGATTATACATACCTATGTATTTTATTTTTTATTTTTTTAAATTTATTTATTTAATTTATTTATTTTTGGCTGTGTTGGGTCTTCATTGCTGCGTGTGGGCTTTCTCTAGTTGCAGTGAGCAGGGGCTAGTCTTCCTTGCAGTGTGTGTGCTTCTCACTGCAGTGGCTTCTCTTGTTGCAGAGCATGGGCTCTAGGCACGTGGGCTTCAGTAATGTGGCTCACGGGCTCTAAGAGCACAGGCTCAGTAGTTGTGGCACACAGGCTTAGCTGCTCCGCAGCATGTGGGATCTTCCCGGACCAGGGATCAAACCTGTGTCCCTTTCAATGGCAGGTGGATCCTTAACCACTGAGCCACCAGGGAAGTCCCCATACCTATGTATTTTAAAAGCAAATTCTATTCATTCACTCAACAAATATATACTGAGTGCCAACTATGTGTCTAGTACTAAAGCTATAGTAGAGTTAGCCTCATTCACAGAATTTAGTCTGTAGGTTAGAACAGGCAAGGTGGATATATATTCCTTCCACCAGATTATGAAGAATAATAAACAGTATAGATCCGAAGCAACAGATAGAAAAGACCTTTTACAGGGTATAGAAAAATAAGTACTTTAAATAGCATAATAAGTCCAAAGAAAGTAAAAAGAAGAGAATGAACCCTCCTCTACTTTACAAGTTGTATCAGCAATTTAGAATTAGAAGAAAACATTTCCAAACCTCACATCCACTGTATTATTTGACTCATGGTCAAATACTTCAAAAGCGTCTTTGATTTTTTTGTGAAATTCTGCTACTGCTATCTCTGTAAAAGAAAAAGTAAATAAAAATTATTTTTTTAACTTTAACTTCAAAACAAAAATTTCAATAACTAGAAAATCTAGGAAGGAAGAACATGGCAGAACTCCTTCCTAATATTTTTTATTGGCGGGGTGGGGAGAGGCTCTGTAGGAGAATGTCTTTACGCTTAGGAGAGGCATGCTGAATTCTTTAAGAGTGAAATGTTATGATGTTTGCAATTTACCTTTCTCCCCCCTTCCCAATATTCTGTTTGTTTTTTTTTTTTCAGTACGCGGGCCTCTCACTGCCGTGGCCTCCTCCGTTGCGGAGCACAGGCTCCGGACGCGCAGGCTCAGCGGCCATAGCTCACGGGCCCAGCCGCTCCGTGGCATGTGGGATCCTCCCGGACCGGGGCACAAACCCGTGTCCCCTGCATCGGCAGGCGGACTCTCAACCACTGCGCCACCCGGGAAGCCCCCCAATATTCTTAATGTATCATTTGGCATGTTTAACTTCCTCTAGAGATCTCAAAGAACGGAGTTTTTAAAACAACTTTTTTACTGAGGCATAATACACAAACAAGAAAGTACCAAAGGTGCACTGATCTCAAGTATACAGCTTACTGAGTTTTTATATATGTATATAGTCATAGAGCTGAACTACCACCCAGATCAAGATATAGAACATTTCCAGCACCAGCCTATCTTCCATCTCAGTTTGGGTAGATCCTAGCCTGAGAAGCAGAAGGAATCCAGTGCCACAGATATTGTGTTTCTCTAGTGTGTCCACCTGTCTTGCTTTACTCTATGCTTGAGGAGGATGGAAATTGGGGAGTGGGAGGCATACAAAAGCAACATGTTACACTCACTCAAAAAACTTTCAAACTAGTTTTGAAACTAAAACTTACTTAGATGAAACAATTAAAACGTCATTTATTCAGTAAATATTGATTTGAGTACCTACTATGTACTACACACTATTCTAAGTGCTACAGTTAGAGCAAGGAACAAAATAGACAAAAATTCCTGCCTCTGTGGAGCTATTTTGTGCGTGGTGGGGGAGATACATAAGCTTATACACACTTGGTAAAATATACAGTAAGTCAAATGGTGCTAGAAAAAATAAAGCAGGGAAGGGACAAGGGTGCTGGCAATGTGGGTAGGGGAGAATGGGATGGGATGGTGGTTTGGGAAGGCCTACCTAAGTGATAAGGTGACATCTGCACAGACCAGAAGGAGGAGAAAGAGCCAGCCTTGTGAATATCAGCAGGAAGAGTTTTTAGCCAGAGAGAACAAGAAAGGCAGAATGGTAGGAAATAAGGTCAGAAAGGTATGAGTTTGGGGGGTGGGGACAGATTCTATAAGGGTTCTGCAGGCTACTTTAAGGACGGTGTCTTGTGCTTTGAAAGAGGTGAGAAACCACTGGAGGGTTCTAAGCAGCGAAGTGACATGGTCTGGCTTCTATTCACTTTGGCTATTATGTTAAGAATACCCTGGAAAGGAACAAGGGTGGAAGAAAAGAGACCAGTTAGGAGGATATTGCTATATTCTTTTTATTTTTGGTACGCGGGCCTCTCACTGTTGTGGCCTCTCGCGTTGCGGAGCACAGGCTCCGAACGCGCAGGCTCCGCGGCCATGGCTCACGGGCCCAGCCGCTCCGCGGCATGGGGGATCTTCCCGGACCGGGGCACGCACCCGCGTCCCCTGCATCGGCAGGCGGACTCTCAACCACTGCGCCACCAGGGAAGCCCTGCTATATTCTAGACGAGAGAATATTGTACTTACTATTTGAAAAACAAATAGCTTTTCTAGAAAAAGTGGAAAGGGAGAGATTAAGTATGAGTTTAGATAATTATTTAAATTATAAATATATTCCCTTTACCCTAACATAACCACTAACATAACATTTTGCTGTATTTTCCTTTCTTCGTACACAACCTTTTATAACTACCATTCATTCTCCTAACTACTTCACTGAAATGTTTTATTTTTCCAGGTTGCAACATAACCTTCAATTCTGAACAGTACCAAAGGAATGTAACAATTTATTGATAGTGTTAATTTTTCTTTATTATAATAAATAACATGGCAGCAAACTTCTACTAGCTTAATAAGCAAGTAAATGTTATCTCATTATTTAAATTTACAGCTCTTTGCTTACAAGTAAGTCTAAATAATGATCCTTTATGCTTGTTTACCACCTCTATTTTCTATGTTATGAATTGTCTGTTCATGTTCTCTGCTCATCCCTACTGCGATCTTCTGTTTTTTCTTAACAATTTGTATGAGCTCTTTAAATAATAAAGACTTAACCCTATGTCATGATTACTGAAAACAATTTTCCAGGTCAGTTGTTTTCATTTGTTTTCCTAAAATGAAAAGAGTTCCATCTCCTTTATGATCACCAAAATCACACATGATTCCTGAAGAAAAAAAAAAGGAAAGAAGTTTAGACTAAGTAAAAACCACTTCAAATCCTACCAAGCAGAGTTAACTACTCTTAATGTTGTCCTCTAATCTAATTTTTCACTCAACAATAAACTGTGAGCATCTTTTTATTCTCAAAAAAAATTTATTACATTATCATTTTTAGTGGCTGATATTCCAGTATAGAACTTTATCATAATTTATTAAACCAACTCCCTAATTGTAGACATTTAGGTAGTTCCCAATTTTTTTGTTTTTACAGTAATTCTTGAGTGAACCATTCTTCCCAATTCGTCTTTGTGCATTTGTCTTATTATCTCGCTGAAATACAATGAGTTGAATTTGTGTTAGATATTGGGAAGGCTCTTATTAGTCTTAATAGTACCGTGGGAAAATCTCACTGGTTATAATACTGCCATTGCACAAAGCTGATGTTTGATTTTTAAATTTAAGATTATTTTTTAAGTACATTATCTTTTATTTTAGTCACATCTGTTAACATTTCTTCTCATCCTTTAAAGTTTAGAAACATATCCTTTGAAAGGACCACCAAAAGAGGGAGAAAATCATCCTTTTTCTATAGGTTTGGTGAATACTCAATTCTATTTTCTTCTACAATTTAAAAATACACTTACTCTTAAATCCATCTGAAAGTTATTTTGTCATGATTCAAAGTGAAAGATTAATTTCTAATCTTATTTTAGTAATTTCTAATTTACTAATAAGCACTTGAGTTCTTTCCTCCTACTTTATAATGTGTTATAATCCTTTATGTGATGGAGACTAGTTCTATTGATTGTCTATTCTATCAATTCCATTCTGAATTGCATTTCTAGTCTTACACCATTACCATCCTATTTTACTTATTACCACTGCTATTGGTCTTCTTTTTAGGAATGTTCTTTAATATTCTCACCCATGTATTCTTCCAAATGAAATTTAGAAATCCAAATAAAATTTAGAAATTCCAAATAAAACACCATTGGGAGTTTTATTGCTATTGCAATGAAGCTATATGCCGAGAAAGAATTAACATTTTAAAATAGTTTTGGGACTTCCCTGGTGGTGCAGTGGTTAAGAATCTGCCTGCCAATGCAGGGGACATGGGTTCGAACCCTGGTCCAGGAAGATCTCACATGCCATGGAGCAACTAAGCCTGTGCACCACAACTACTGAGCCTGCGCTCTGAAGCCCACATGCCACAACTACTGAGCCCGCGTGCCACAACTGCTGAAGCCTGAGCGCCTGGAGCCTGTGCTCTGCAGCAGGAGAGGCCACTGTGGTGGGAGGCCCATGCACCACAGCAAAGAGTAGCCCCCGCTCGCCACAACTAGAGAAATCCTGCGCGCAGCAATAAAGACTCAACACATCCAAAAATTAAAATAAATAAAAATTTTAAAAGTCTTTGAGATATTCTAAAGAAACTTGTTAACTTTAATGCAGCATTTTCCAAATTTACTGTATCATGGAATCTCCTTTTTCCAATTGTCATCTGTCAGGAATAAATAATGCTTTAATTGACATTTGGAACTTCCCTAACTCAGGAATCCTCACCCACTGGACACAGGTATGATGTGAATGGATCACAGGGGCATCCGAAAATGCTGATGCTCTCATTTCTCAGTGTGGCCAGGTCGAGGTTGGGCAGCAAAACGCAACTATTCCAGGGCTTCCTAGCAGGAGGCTCAAAGCAGTACAGGATCTGATGGCAAGCCCCTTGGTCACACAGGTGGCAAGCACAGCAAATGCTATCAGGTACCCACTGCTCCACACTTGCCATGAAGGTGATCTACCACGTGGGCTCCTATTTCAGAAGCCAGAAATCAAATGCACCACTGCTTACCATGGACAAGGAATCCATGGAGCCACTGGAATAGTTCGTGTTCCACATGCCCATGGAACATAATATACAATCCAGTGTTGAGACTGAGGAGGCTTGTGGCTCTAAGAAACAGCCCCCAATCCTTATCTTCACATATATTGGCTAATTCTATCCCTGTGCAGCTGATGGGCCCTTTTAGTATCAGCCAAGCCAGCATCATGGCTCTAAGAACACATACATGTTATATAAATTAAATCTTCACCATTATTTTTAAATAACTGATATGAGAAAGTTCAACTGGATTAAAAAACCATTTACATTATATCACAAAATTTTCTAAGTTATATTTATTAATTAAAGGAGGAGTTTTTGACAGAAACAAACTCACAGACATAGAGAACAAACTAGTAACTAGTGGTTATCAGTGGGGAGAGGGAAAAGGTGAGGGGTGAGACAGGGCTATGAGATTGAGAGACACAAACTACTATGTATAAAATAAATAAGCAACAAGGATATATTATACAGCACAGGGAAATATGCCACTATTTTGTAATAACTTTAAATGGAGTATAATCCATAAACACTGAATCACTATGTTGTACACCTAAAACTAATGTAATATTTTAAATCAACTACACTTCAATTTAAAAAGGATACATTTTTGAGATTATAAATATAATTTCAACTGTTTTAAATTTTTTAGTGGTTGAGAAAAATACTTTTACATGTTTACATAAAGTTTCCCATTGGTAATAAACTATCAAAAATTGAGGAGCGGGCTTCCCTGGTGGCGCAGTGGTTGAGAATCTGCCTGCTAATACAGGGGACACGGGTTCGAGCCCTGGTCTGGGAAGATCCCACATGCCGTGGAGCAACTAGGCCCGTGAGCCACAACTACTGAGCCTGCGCATCTGGAGCCTGTGCGACGCAACAAGAGAGGCCACGATAGTGAGAGGCCCGTGCACCGCGATGAAGAGTGGCCCCCGCCTGCCACAATTAGAGAAAGCCCTCGCACAGAAATGAAGACCCAACACAGCAAAAATAAATAAATTAATTAACTCCTACCCCCAACATCTTCTTAAAAAAAAAAAAAAAATTGAGGAGCTTGGGATTCCTTGGTGGCGCAGTGGTTGAGAGTCCGCCTGCCGATGTAGGGGACACGGGTTCGTGCCCTGGTCTGGGAGGATCCCACATGCCACGCAGCGGTTGGGCTCGTGAGCCATTGCCGCTGAGCCTGCATGTCCAGAGCCTGTGCTCTGCAACGGGAGAGGCCACAACAGTGAGAGGCCCGCATACCGAAAAAAAAATTGAGGAGCTTATATTTAAAAATCTGATCAGGAATTGAAAACAGTCATCCTTCGAATCCACAGGGAGATTGGTTCCAGGAGCCATGGATACCAAAATCCGAGGACACTCAAGTTCCTTATATAAAATGGCATAGTGTTTGCATTTAACCTACACACATCCTCCCATATATGCTAAATCACCTCTAGATTACTTAAAATATCTAATACAATGTAAATGCTATATAAGTAGTTGCTGGGCACACTGCAAATTCAAGTTTGAATCTGAAATTGAAAGCTTCGTGTTGTAAACATCTCTATACCCATCACCTGTATCAAACTATGACTAATATTTTGCTGTTTTTTGCTTCTTCCCTATGTCTCTGTCTCTAAGTAAATTGCAGACATTACAATTATTCATCCCTAAATACTTCAACACGCATCTCCTAAAAATAAGGACATCCTCCTATGTAACCCCAATATAATTATGACATCCTTAAAAATTAACAAAAATTCACTAAAATCATCTAGTATCTATTCAATATATAAATTTCTAAATTGTACCATAATGTCTTTTTTATAGTTATTTTTTCAACTTACACTCTAATTAAAGTTTCTGTACTACATTTGGTTTTAACATTTTTTGGTCTCTTTTAAACTACCACAGTCCTTCATCCTTCCCTAGTCTCCTATCCCCCTATGAAATTAGCTTGTGGAAGAGACCAGGCTATGCAATGTCTTATAAAATGTCCTACATTCTGGACTTGTCTGATAGCAGTTCTTGTTTCACCTTCATGTTAAAAAACTACTTCTCCATTAAGTTTCATTCCTTCAGGACATATCACCTGCTACGCCTTCTCACTGCTGTCTTTTACTGATTCTCTGATCACTTTCCTCCAAATTTATCACCCCAACTAATTCAGTTTCCAACAACCCATCCTCACAGTTCTATTTGATCATCAACACCTTTTGATTCCACTTATTAAATCTTTTAAAATCTGTCTCCCTCTTTCCATTTCCACTGCCACTGCTTAAGTTTAGACCTTCATCACTTCTGAACTGGATTAACACAGTCACTTCCTGTCTTTTTGCCTTTAGTCTCCTTTCCCTCCGTTCCCATTCCATCCTTCAAACCATAGTCCATATTTTGATAGAATGATCTTTCTAAAACAAAACTTTGCTCATATGACTTCCTGGTTTAAAATCTTTCAATGGCTCCCAAGGTCTTTAAAAAAAAAAAAACATCCAGTCTCCTTAATCAGGTACACAAATCCCTTTACAACCTTGCCCCCTTTTTATCGCAAAAATGCCATTTCTCAGCACGTTCCCATACAGATTCTCCACCTTGAAAATCTTTGTAGTTTTTCAATTAATATGCTTTTTCATTGTCATTGTGATTGATAGTCCGTCTGTATGGAACAGTCCTCTCCTTTTTCTGGGCTAATTCTACTCATCATTCAAGGCAGTTTAAGAGTAACACACACCTTTCTGAAGGCTACCCTCATCCTCTTTTTCGACTAGGTACCCTCCTATGTAATCATGTAGCATCCATGGATATCTCTATTATAATATTATATCAAACTATGTTGTAATCAGTGGTTTACTTATTTGTCTCCCCTTCCATACTTGTAAACACCTTGAGAACAACTTTGACACTGCCTGGAACATACTAAAATCTCAATAAATGCTTACTACATAGTTACTAATTGCATGTGAGATAATCCATATCCCATTTGTTATGACAATTCACAATTTCCCTTTTTGGTGTTTTGTTGGGTATTAACAGAATTATATTTATTTCCTTCATATAATGAAACTAGGTAACGTTTAAGTTTTTTTCTATGTTATAGAACAATTTGTGTAACAAGAGAATTATCTGTTGGGTAAGAAATTGGCAAGGAAAGAATTAAGGTAGTATAACAAAATGACAGACAGTAAAATGCAGTGGTTGACAAATTCAGCAATATACTAAAAGGATAACACATCATGACCAAGTGGGATTTATTCCAGGGAAACAAGATTGGTTCAACATACAAAAATCAATCAAAGTTACATACCACTTTAATAGAATGAAGGCAGAAAAGCCACATGATTAGGACAATTGATACAGAAAAAGCATTTGACAAAATTCAACACCCTTTCATGATAATATTCAGAAAACTAGGAACAGAAGGAAACTTCCTCAACATGATAAAGGCCTTATATGAAAAACCCACAGCTATATCATTTTCAATGCTGAAAGACAAAGCTTTTCCTGTAAGATCAGAAATAAGACAAAGATGCTCTCTTTTACCTCTTCTATTCAACATAGTATTGGATGTTCTAGCCAGAGGATCTGGGCAAGAAAAAAAAATAAAAGGCATACAAGTTGGAAAGGAAGAAGTAAAATCATCTCCGTTCACAGATGATATAATCTTATATGTAGAAAACCGTGAGTCTGCCAAAAAAACCAACAAAACGTGATAGAGCTAATAAACACATTAAGCAAAGTTGCAGGATATAAAATCAACACACAAAAATCAGTCACATTTCAATACAATAAATATTTCAATACAATAAAAACAAACAATCTGAAAAGGAGTTTTTAAAATTCCATTTGTAATATCACAAAAATATCAACCCCAAAAATACATAAGTTGGACGTCATCAAAATTAAAACTTACGTGAAATCAAAGGACACTACCAAGAGTGAAAAGACAACCCACAGAATGAGAGAAAACATTTGCAAAGCATATATCTGATAAGGAATTAATATCCAGAATATATAAGAACTCCTATAACTAAACAACAGAAAAACCAACCCAATTAAAAAATATGAAAACTTTGAATAGTCATTTCTCAAAAGAAGTTATACAAATAGCTTATTAGTACCTGAAAAAATGCTCAACATCACTAGTCATCAAATGCAAATCAGAACAAGGAGATAATACTTCATGCTCATTAGGATGTCTATTATAAAAACAGAAAATAACAAGTCTTGGTGAGGATGTAGAAAAACTGGAACTGTTGTGTATTGCTGATGGAAGTATAAAATGGTACAGCTAGGGACTTCCCTGGTGGCACAGTGGTTAAGAATCCGCCTGCCAATGCAGGGGACATGGGTTCGATCCCTGGTCCGGGAAGATCCCACATGCCGGAGCAACTAAGCCCGTGCACCACAACTACTGAGTCTACGCTCTAGAGCCCACAGGCCACAACTACTGAAGCCCGCATGCTGCAACTACTGAAGACCGCATGCCTAGAGCCTGTGCTCTGCAACAAGAGAAGCCACCACAGTGAGAAGCCTATGCACCACAACGAAGAGTAGCCCCCACTCTCCACAACTAGAGAAAGCCCGCGTGCAGCCAAAAAAAAAAAAAAAAGTTACAGTTGCTGTTGTGTAAGACAGTACAGTAGTTCCTCAAAAAATTAAAATCTAATTACCATACAACCCAGCAATTCCACTTCTGGGTATACATCCAAAAGAATTGAAAGCAGTGTCTCAGCAGGTATCTGTACACCAATGTTCATAGCAGCATTATCCACAGTAGTCCAAAGGTGTAAACGACCCAAATATCCATTGACAGATAGATGCATAAGTGAAATGTGGCATATATATACAAGTGGAATATCACTCAGCTTGAAATGAAACTATGACACATGCTACAACATGGATGAACTTTGAAGATGTTATGCTACGTGATATAAGCCAGACCCAAAAGAACAAATACTGTATGATTCCAATGATATGAGGAACCCAGAATAGTCAACTCATAAAAACAGAAAGTAGAATGGTGGTTGCCAGGAGCTGGGAGGAATGGAGAGTTACTGTCAAATGGGTACAAAGTTTTTGCTTGGAATGATGAAAAGTTCTGGTAATGGAGAGTAGTGATAGTTGCACAGCACTCTAAATGTACTTAATGTCACTGAATTGTGCATTTTTAAATGGTTAGAATGGTTTTTAAAAAATCCTAAAAATCAAAGTTAGAAAGAAAAAAGAAGCAACCATTCTAATGAAATTGTTCTAAAATTGATAGTGGTAATGGGTGCACATATCTGTGAATATATTAAAAACAAGTGAATTGTATACTTCAAAAGCATGAACTGCATGGTATGTGAATTATATCTTAATAAAGCTGCTATTAAAAAAAGACGGAAGGGATATTATAATTCTTACACTCACAGGGAAGATAATTATGTAAGTAAACATTTCTCTTATTCTAATAAATAATGTGTGTATTTTTTTAAGTTACTAAAATATTAAAATATATATATGCTAATTAATGCAACTTTTAACAATTTTGTGAAGGCAGCCCATTTTATTTCTTCCTTCACAATCTAAACTTCCTCTTCTTGTATCATTCCATTAGCTAGCTGTCCGTCTATTTGGCCTGCTGTAACAAAGTATCACAGATTTGGTATTTTATAAATAACAGAAGTTTATTTCTCACAATTCTGGAGGCTGAAAGCCTGAAATCAGGGTGTCAGCATGGTTCAGTGAGGGCTCTCTTTCAGGGTGCAGACTTATCATTGTAGCTTCACACGGTGGAAGGTGCTAGGGAGCTCTGTGGGATCTTTTTTATAAGAGCACTAATCCCATACATGAGTGACCTAATCACTTGCCAAAGGCCCCAACTACTAATACTATCACTTTTGGGAATTAGGATTTCAACATATGAATCTGGTGGGGGACACAAAAATTCAGACCATAGCACTAGCAGTTACAGTATCTTGTTGAAAAGGTATGGTGAGATGGGACATCCTTGCCTGGTTTCTGATCTTACTGGGAAAGCTTCAAGTTTCTCACCATCAAGTCTGATGTTAGCTGTAGATGTTCTTTATCAAGTGGAGGAAGTTCCCCTCTATTCCTAGTTTACTGAGAGTTTTAAACATGAATGGGTGTAGGATTTTGTCAAATGCTTTTTCTGCATCTATTGATATGAATGTGATTGTTCTTTTTTAGTCTGTTGATGTGATGAATTACATTAATTGACTTTTGAATGTTGAAGCGCCTTGCATACCTGGGATAAATCCCACTTGGTTGTGGTGTATAATTCTTTTTATATATTGTTGGATTCGATTTGTTAATATTTTGTTGAGGATTTTCCCATCTATGTCCATGAGAGATACTAGTCTGTAGTTTTCTTCCCTTATGATGTCTTTATCTGGTTTTGGTATTAGGGTAATACTGACCTCATAGAATGAGTTAAGAAGTATTCCCTCTGTTTCTATTCTCTGAAAGAGATTATAGAGAAGTGGTATAATTTCTTCCTTAAATGTTTGGTAGAATTCACCAGTGAACCCATCTGGGCCTAGTGCTTTCTGTTTTGGAAGGTTATTAATTATTGATTCAATTTCTTTAATAGATATAGGCCCATTCAGATTGTCTACTTCTTCTTGTCTAAGAGACAAAAAGTAAAACGGTGGTTGCGGGGGCGGGGAGGATTACGGGAGGGATTGCGGGGTGGGCATTGGAGATGGGGAGATATTGTCTACTGGATAAAAGTTTCTGTTCGGTATGACGAAAAAGTTCTGGGGATGGACAGTCATGATGGCTGCACAGCAATGTGAATGTACTTAATGTCACTGAACTGTATGTACACTTAAAAATGGCTGTGAAAAATTTCATGTTACATATATTTTTGTCACGATAAAAAAATAATAGCATCATCTTCATAAGTTTGGTTAATGATTCCATTCATTAAAATGTGTATTTAGATTAATGCCTGATCCATATTAAGGGCTATATATGTATTAGATACTAATTGTTGTGGTTGAATCTGGGCTTAAAGAAATTTCTGCTTCAAAATATTGTATCACAGGATCAAGACTCTTCAAACTGATGAGGCTAACATGAATGAAGTCTTATGGAGGAAAACAATTTATTTAAAACCTTCAAATAGTCTATTATTTAAATAGATTAAAATAAGGCAAGGTTGGCTTTTTTTAATACAATTACTCTGACAGACTCCAACAGTCATATTGGTAGCTGACAATGTTACCTGAAAGAGTAAACCCAGAGCTCAAGAAGAAAATAGCACCTATGGTATTTCAAAACAAGTAAGAAAAACATATCTTAAATAGAGTAGACACCACAGTAAATAATAGACTTCATTCTAATTTAAATGTCTTTTTGGTTATAAAATTAAAGGGCATACATATTTTAGAGACTAAAATGGGTTTAACAATTCTAATACTCCTTCTGAATACTATTATCCAAGGTTCCAGGTAGTTAAGCCAACCAACAAGCTGAAATGAAAGCATCACTTTCCCTTTCTTGCCCTTTTCTGACTAGTGATCTTTTTTTTTTAAGTATCCCTGACTTCTTTTATTTATTTAGATTCTGCATCTTGAAAATAAAAAAGCCAGACTATGTATATTACTGCCAAAATATAAGATCTGGCCTCATCATATAGGGCTAAAATACCATGGTAACAAGTCAGAAAGCTATTAAACTATTTTCATGTTAACAGCCTAATGGAAGCTTTAAAAAGTTTTACTGTTGTCAGAAAAAATATATTTAAACTATTCAAATTAAATGAAAGTACAACAATGTGTCTTTGCAACAATGGATGTGAATGTTTGCCAAAAATATTTGGCAACTTACATTGTTCAAATCAATATTTCAAAACAACAATGGAAATAATGTCTCTGATTTTAAAATATTTTATGGAAAAATAACTTTTATCAGGAAAAAATCTTTAGGATTATTAGAATATAACAAATGAGGTACTTAAGGAAATGATTGTTTTAAGAAATAGATTTTTTTACCTATAAGTTTATTAAAATTAAATGTAATGTGATCGAGTGTGTTATCACGAATTTTTAAAAATATCTTGGTAATCAAAGTACTTCTCTCTAAAATTTGTGTATATGTAACATTATTGTAAGTTGGTACTAATTTAACTTAAGTTGGCCCATCATGTGTTCATTAGTTATTAACACACCAGATTAAGATTTTAGGCACATTTTTGAGAAACTTCCATGAAGTGTTTGGCTGATGACATATTTAGGTCATTAGAGGGGAAAAAAATCAATTAAAAACCTCAGAATGTAGAATGGAAAGAAAATTTAGAAGTCATGCAGCCCTTTCAACTAATGGGAAAATTCCCTCTGAAATGTGTTTATGTTGTCATGGATCAGGGTTTATTGCTCTCAACTGTCGACTAATCACTTATTTTTGTTTTTGTTTTTAAGAAGTATTGCATTGACCAAGGCTACCATTAATGAAAAATGTGTTTACGTAGGTCTTAAAAAAGAAACAAAAAAAGATCCATACACAGTCCTCCTTCGTAAGGCACAAAGTCTCATTTAAACTTAACTCTTTATTAGTCATATCAATAGAAAAGTAAAGTCATAATTCATAAATGTGCTCTGGAAATAACAAATCTCTTGCTATGGAATATGTTTAAACTATAACTTTAACATATGTCAAAAAGTGCTTGGGAATTCCCTGGCAGTCCAGTGGTTAGCACTTGGCACTTTCACTGTCGTGGCCCGGGTTTGATCCCTGGTTGAGAACTAAGATCCCCTGTGTGGCACAGCCAGGAAAAAAAAAAAAAAAAGCTTGGTTGATAATCCAAGTAATTCTGTCTATTTAATTCATGGTTACATCTAATTCAATATCATAAACGTTATCTCAAAAATTAAATAAAGCTAAAATATAATATGTAACTTTTCAGTAAGGTATATGCAATTTTGTGAAGCTTGGGGAAAATATTAGGAAGAATATATTTAATTTCACAGAAATGTCATGTTCAGCAGGTGTTCTAAAAAATGTTACTTTTTATAGAGTGCCCGTTTAGCAAAATATGGAATGACCATATGTGGAAATAAGCAGTTTTACAAGACGGTCAGATGATGAAATAATATCAGAAATACTAGTTAACAAGCACATTTTTATAACAGAACAACTGTAATATATGTCAGAGCATCTTATGTATTTTTAAATATATTGTATACTGATGGAAGGTTTATCTATTTTGATAAAATAAGAAGCTTAGCAGTATTTTTAAGTGTCAACAAACAGGAATACTTTTTTCAATTGTTGTGTACCCTCCATTTCCCATGAATTCTTAATACTAATTAACTGTGCTTTTAAAAATCATATCCTTGCTCTTCCCACCATCTTTCCATGCCGCCATAATGGTGCATATGAATGTCCTGACTGATGCTCTCAAGAGTATCGACAATGCCGAAAAGAGAGGCAAACAACAGGTTCTTATTAGGTCGTGCTCCAAAGTCATCGTCAGGTTCCTAACTGTGATGATGAAGCATGGTTACATTGGCGAATTTGAAATCATCGATGATCACAGGGCTGGGAAAATTGTTGTGAACCTCACAGGCAGGCTAAGTGTGATCAGCCCCAGGTTTGATGCGCAACTCAAAGATCTAGAAAAATGGCAGAATAACCTGCTCCCATCCCGTCAGTTTGGTTTCAGTGTACTGACAACCTCAGCTGGCATCATGGACCATGAAGAAGCAAGACGAAAACACACAGGAGGGAAAATCCTTGGATTCTTTTTCTAGGGATGTAATACATACATGCAAATAAAATGCCTCAGAGAACAACAAAAAATCATATCCTTTATGTTAACTTTGGTCAATTATTTTTCTCTTCCTTAAAAAGTAATTCAAAGTAACAAGAAACAAAATTGTACTACAGTTTCAGAAAAGAAACTAAAAAGCATAAGGAAAAGTTCAAGTTTTTGCTCCTTTACTTCCTTATAATTGGATGTAACTAGAAGAGAGATTGCAAGGTGGGGACAAACTCGACATTATTAAGGGTCGTTTTTACTAAGACGTACTAAAGGAATTTGGATTTTATTCTAAGGGCAATAGGTATCAAGTTCGGATTTATAAAGTACGGAGTATCAGACTAGATTTATAATCAAGGAAGATCACTCTTGCTGCTAGAAGGAAAACTCAACTGGAAGCAAATAAATGGTTAGAAGATTCATACAGTGATCCAGAGAATAGATGATGAATGTATCCTCACTGCACCCTATGTTTCCCCAAAACTTTGTAATTGTTTGACTGTTCTCCCCCGCCCCCGCCACCCCGGGACGCTGACCCCCATTAGACTGTAAATTCAGTAGAGTCAGAGGCTTCATCTGTCCTCATCACGTTTATAACCCCAGGCCATAGCACAAAGCAGACACATAGTGGATACTTAGTGCTCAATAAAAGCTGTTATATGAATGATTAGATGATTAAAAAAAAGAATAACCACATAGATGCTAAACTTAATGCAAATACCCAATAAGCATTGCATTCTATAGCTCAGAGAAGCTTCTAGCCTTTCTCTCCTAATCACCTGTGACTACAGATATACACCACCATATTTAGCCTTTCTCTCCTAATCACCTGTGACTACAGATATACACCACCATATTTAGCCACATTTGAGAACTTAAATACAGTGATTATATAATTCTTGAAAGAATGAAGAAGATGATGGGAAAGAAACAGTAGTTCAGATAATTTCAGATGGTGCTTCCAGAATAAGTTAGTTACTAACTGGAGGCTTAGAGTGAAAAGGGTAAAGGAGAGCCCATGTTTGCTTCATTCATTAGTTTATTCATTTACTCAACAAATATTGGTTGAACATCCCTTATATACTAGGCACTGTATTCATATTTATAAATAATGTAGTCCATACACTCTGGACGCACTACTCAGATCCCATCTTTGCCAAGGTAGTATGTAACCTTGCACAAGTTACTTAACCTGTCTGTGCCCTAGTCCTCAATCTGTACAATGGAGCTAATGAGAGTTACCTATTCCATAGAGCCACCATGGGCATTAAATGCTTTATGTAAAGTGCTGGGCACATAGTAAGCACTCGAAAACATAAGCTATTTTTATTCTGTTACATTGGGAATTTGTAACCTGGGGATTGCCTTTATTTTGTATCCTAAAATGTGAAATATGGAACATTTTAGCTTCATTAGCAGGATGGGTATGGAGAATAGGTTTGAACAAATTTTATACATGTAGTATATATCAGATCCAAGGGTTTTATATACATGATTTTATCTAAAAGCTAGAGCTTTGGAATCAGAGAGAACTGGCTTGAATCCACAAGGTCATACTAGCTACAGCAAAGTACCAGATTTCCCTAAGGCTCAGTTTCCTCATATATAAAGTGGGGGCGATGGTGATGATCATGATGACGATGACGACAACTACCTTGCAACACTGCTGTGAGGATTAAAGGGAACAATGTATATAGAAACTCTGGCACATGAGAGTGCTTCGTAGGTGTGAGCTGCTATAATTATTTCCCACAAAAATCATCTGAATTAGGCATTAATATCCTTATGTAAACGATGATGTTACTGAGGCTTAAAAAAGTTAAATAAGTGACTTGAGGACAAATATCTAGTAAATGAGAAATTAAAGATTCAAGCCTAAGTCTGTATGGCTTCAAAGATTCTATTCTTTTAGCTACATTACTCTTCTTCTCATTGCTTTTAAAAACTTGCTTAGGTTACAAATAAATATTATCATATACAAAAGTTGGCATTTAAGATTGATATATCTGTAATTCTGCATAATAGGAAGCTTTGAATCTTTGAAATTTTTTATGTGTAAGTTTTATAATGCTTGTAAGAGGTGTAAAAAAAAGACAACAAATTGTATAATTTTACATTAATATATGGCACAATGAAATAGGACTTAGGGGTCCTAAGTTTTTGTTTCCTACTGAAGATAACTGTTCCAACTGTGACCAGTTTTATAGCCTACTTTTTTAACATCTTTATTGGAGGATAATTGCTTTACAATGGTGTGTTAGTTTCTGCTGTATAACAAAGTGAATCAGCTGTACATATACATACATCCCCATATCTCCTCCCTCTTGCGTATTGCCTCCCACCCTCCCTATCCCACCACTCTACGTGGTCACAAAGCACTGAGCTGATCTCCCTGTGCTATGTGGCTGCTTCCCACTAGCTATTTTACATTTGGTAGTGTATATATGTCCATGCCACTCTCTCACTTCGTCCCAGCTTACCCTTCCCCCTCCCCATGTCCTCAAGTCCATTCTCTTATGTCTGTGTCTTCATTCCTGTCCTGCACTTAGGTCCATTTTTTTTTCTTAGATTCCATATATATGTGTTAGCATACGGTATTTGTTTTTCTCTTTCTGACTTACTTCACTCTGTATGACAGTCTCTAGGTCCATCTACCTCACTCACTACAAATAACTCAATTTCATTTCTTCTTATGGCTGAGTAATATTCCACTGTATATATGTGCCACATCTTCTTTATCCATTCATCTGTCAATGGACACTTAGATTGCTTCCATGTCCTGGCTATTGTAAATAGAGTATAGCCTATTTTTAACATAGTTTCAGGTCATGTACATACTACAATGGGGGTTCTAGCCAGACATGAAAGATTGCAAGCAAGTTTTATTTTATTATATTTCTGTTTACCCAGCTTCAGGGAACATTTCATAACAACAAGAAGAAAGCAAGCAAACAAAAAAAAAAAATACAGTAAAAACTTAACCCAAAATACTATTTATTTTTTGGCTACGCCACAGTGGCACCCCCGGCACTGAAAGCACCCAGTCCTAACCACTGGTCCACCAGGGAATTCCCAACCCAAAATTTTAAAAAACAGAATTAGGTTGGTTTTCATTCTTTAATAGAGACAACTTAGTAGGGAATAAAGCAATGAAAAGAAAATTAGAATGAATAGAAAAACTAAAATGAGGAAAATACAGCTTGAATAGAAAACATATAGAAAAAGGAAGGATTACAGAAAATATATAAAGGGACTTAGTGCTTCTTAGTTTAGTAAAATGCAACAATATGGAAGGGTCTCACATGATTATGATCCAAACCAAAGTCAAACTGAATCGTTTTTTTTTTTTTTCACCACACCATGTGCCTTGCAGTATCTTAGTTCCCCACCCAGGGACGGAACCCACGGCCCTGGCAGTGAAAGTGCAAGGTCCTAAACACTGGACCACTAGGGAATTCCCCCTTATATAATTTTAAATTCTAATATGTCATAATAAACTAAACTTCTCATAATATACTTATCATGCCTTTAGCAGAAGAATTTGTTTTCAAGATATACAGAACTACAAATTTATGAATTATTACAAAAATACTTCGTGATTTAATGTATTAATTACACACTCTCAGTGCCTGAAGACGTCATGCTATGGACTAGCACATCTATTTGTTTAAGCCCTCTCTCACCCAAGTGACAGTCCTATATTTCTACTACACATCTCACCTCCTGAAACTCAACCTATCCAAAACCAAACTGATTTTCCACCAGAACTTCTATCCATCTAAAGATGGAAGGCCTTATGAATTATAATTGCCTGTGGGCCATTTGTTCATACCACCAGTTCTTAAACAGGCTAGTGTGATTTCTCCACTACTGGCCAATTCTCTCTACTCCTTTACTTTTTGTTTTTTATAACATCTTTATTGGAGTATAATCGCTTTACAATGGTGTGTTAGTTTCTGCTTTATAACAAAGTGAATCAGCTATACATATACATATATCCCCATATCCCCTCCCTCTTGCGTCTCCTTCCTACCCTCCCTATCCCACCCCTCTAGGTGGTCACAAAGCACCAAGCTGATCTCCCTGTGCTATGTGGCTGCTTCTCACTATCTATTTTACATCTGGTAGTATATATAAGTCCATGCCACTCTCTCACTTCCTCTCAGCTTACCCTTCCCCCTCCCCATGTCCTCAAGTCCATTCTCTATGTCTGTGTCTTTACTTCTGTCCTGCCCCTACATTCTTCAGAACCTTTTTTATTTTTTTAGATTCCATATATATGTGTTAGCATATGGTATTTGTTTTTCTCTTTCTGACTTCACTCTGCATGACAAACTCTCGGTCCATCCATCTCACTACAAATAACTCAATTATGTTTCCTTTTATTGCTGAGTAATATTCCATTGTATATATGTGGCACATCTTTGTTACCCATTCATCTGTCCATGGAAACTTAGGCTGCTTCCATGTCCTGGCTGTTGTAAGTAGGGCTGCAATGAACATGACTCTTTTGGTTTTCTCAGGATATATGCCCAGTAGTGGGATTGCTGGGTCGTATGGTAGTTTTAGCTTCAGTTTTTTAGGAACCTCCATACTGTTCTCCATAGTGGCTGTATAAATTTACATTACCAACAACAGTGCAAGAGGGTTTCCTTTTCTCCACACCCTCTCCAGCTTTATTGTTTTAGATTTTTTGATGATGACCATTCTGACTGGTGTGACACCTCATTGTAGTTTTGATTTGCATTTCTCTAATGATTACTGATGTTGAGGATCCTTTCATGTGTTTGTTGGCAACCTGTATATCTTCTTTAGAAAATGTCTATTTAGGTCTTCTGCTCATTTTTGGATTGGGTTGTTTGTTTTTTTGATATTGAGCTGCATGAGCTGCTTGTAAATTTTGGAGATTAATCCTTTGTCAGTTGCTTCACTTGCAAATATTTTCTCCCATTCTGAGGGTTGTCTTTTGGTCTTGTTTATGGTTTCCTTTGCTGTGCAAAAGGTTTGAAGTTTCATTAGGTCCCATTTGTTTGTTTTTGTTTCCATTTCTCTAGGAGGTGGGTTAAACAGGATCTTGCTGTGATTTATGTCATAGAGTGTTCTGCCTATGTTTTCCTCTAAGAGTTTTATAGTGTCTGGCTTTACATTTAGGTCTTTAATCCATTCTGAGTTTATTTTTGTGTATGGTGTTAGGGAGTGTTGTAATTTCATTCTTCTACATGCAGCTGTCCAGTTTTCCCAACACCACTTAATGAAGAGGCTGTCTTTTCTCCATTGTATATTCTTGCCACCTTTATCAAAGATAAGGTGACCCTATGTGCATGGGTTGATCTCTGGGCTTTCTATCCTGTTCCACTGATCAATATTTCTGCTTTTATGCTGGTACCTTACTGCCTTGATTACTGTAGCTCTGTAGTATAGTCTGAAGTCTGGGAGCCTGATTCCTCCAGCTCCATTTTTTATCTCAAGACTACTTTGGCTATTCTGGGCCTTCTGTGTTTCCATACAAATTGTGAAATTTTTTGTTCTAGTTCTGTGAAAAATGCCATTGGTAGTTTCATAGGGATTGCATTTAATCTGTAGATTGCTTTCGGTAGTAGTCATTTTCACCATGTTAATTCTTCCAATCCAAGAACATGGTATATCTCTCCATCTGTTTGTATCATCTTTAGTTTCTTTCATCAGTGTCTTATAGTTTTCTGCATACAGGTCTTTTGTCTCCTTAGGTAGGTTTATTCCTAGGTATTTTATTCTTTTTGTTGCAGTGGTAAGTGGAAGTGTTTCCTTAATTTCTCTTTCAGATTTTTCATCATTTTTTTTTATAGGAATGCAAGACATTTCTGTGCATTAATTTTGTTCCTGCTACTTTATCAAATTCATTGATTAGCTCTGGTGGTTTTCTGGTTGCATCTTTAGGAATCTCTATGTATAATATCATGTCATCTGCAAACAGTGACAGCTTTACTTCTATTCTGATTTGGATTCATTTTATTACTTTTTCTTCTCTGATTGCTGTGGCTAAAACTTCCAAAACTATGTTGAATAACAGTGGTGAGAGTGGGCAACCTTGTCTTGTTTCTGATCTTAGAGGAAATGGTTTCAGTTTTTCACCATTGAGAATGAAGTTGGCTGTGGGTTTGTCATATATGGTCTTTATTATGTTGAGGTAAGTTTCGTCTATGCCTACTTTCTGAAGGATTTTTATCATAAATGGCTGTTGAATTTTGTTGAAAGCTTTTTCTGCATCTGTTGAGATGATCATACGGTTTTTCTCCTTCAATTTGTTAATATGGTTTATCACATTGATTCGTTTGAGTATACTGAAGAATCCTTGCATTCCTGGGATAAACCCCACTTGATTATAGTGTATGATCCTTTTAATATGTTGTTGGATTCTGTGTGCTAGTATTTTGTTGAGGATTTTTGCATCTATGTTCATCAGTGATATTGGCCTGTAGTCTTCTTTCTTTGTGACATCTTTGTCTGGTTTTGATATCATGATGATGGTGGCCTTGCAGAATGAGTTTGGAAGTGTTCCTCCCTCTGCTATATTTTGGAAGAGTTTGAGAAGGACAGGTGTTAGCTCTTCTCTAAATGTTTGATAGAATTCGCCTGTGAAGCCATCTGGTCCTGGGCTTTTGTTTGTTGGAAGATTTTTAATCACAGTCTCAATTTCAGTGCTTGTGATTGGTCTGTTCATATTTTCTATTTCTTCCTGGTTCAGTCTTGGAAGGTTGTGCTTTTCTAAGAATTTGTCCATTTCTTCCAGGTTGTCCATTTTATTGGCATATAGTTGCTTGTAGTATTCTCTCATGATCCTTTCTTTTATGCAGTGTCAGTTGTTACTTCTGCTTTTTCATTTCTAGTTCTGTTGATTCGAGTCTTCTCCCTTTTTTTCTTGATGAGTTTGCCTAATGGTTTATCAATTTTGTTTATCCTCTCAAAGAACCACCTTTTAGTATTATTGATCTTTGCTATCGTTTCCTTCATTTCTATTTCATTTATTTCTGATCTGATTTTTATGATTTCTTTCCTTCTGCTAATTTTGTTTTTTGTTTGTTCTTCTTTCTCTAATTGCTTTAGGTGTAAGGTTAGGTTGTTTATTTGAGATGTTTCTTGTTTCTTGAAGTAGGAGTATATTGTTATAGACTTCCCTCTTAGAACTGCTTTTGCTGCATCCCATAGGTTTTGGGTCATTATGTTTTCACTGTCATTTGATTCTATGTATTTTTTGTTTTCCTCTTTGATTTCTTCAGTGATCTCTTGGTTATTAAGTAGTATATTAAGTAGTATATTGCCATGGAGGCATATAGCCTCCATGTGTTTGTATTTTTTACAGATTTTTTTCCTGTAATTGATATCTAGTCTCATAGCATTGTGGTCAGAAAAGATACTTGATATGATATCAATTTTCTTAAATTTACCAAGGCTTCATTTGTGACCCAAGATATGATCTATCCTGGGGACTGTTCCATGGGCACTTGGGAATAAGTGGAATGTCCTATAAATATCAATTAAGTCCATCTTGTTTAATGTATCATTTAAAGCTTGTGTTTCCTTATTTATTTTCATTTTGGATTATCTGTCCATTGGTGAAAGCAAGATGTTAAAGTCACCTACTATGATTGTGTTACTGTCGACTTCCCCTTTTATGGCTGTTAGCATTTGCCTTATGTATTCAGGTGCTCCTATGTTGGGTGCATAAATATTTACAATTGTTATATCTTCTTCTTCGATTGATCCCTTGATCATTTTGTAGTGTCCTTCTTTGTCTCCTGTAACAGTCTTTATTTTAAAGTCTATTTTGTCAGATATGAGAATTGCTACCCCAGCTTTCTTTTGATTTCCATTTGCATGGAATATCTTTTTCCATCCCCTCACTTTCAGTCGGTATGTGTGCCTAGGTCTGAAGTGGGTCTCCTGTAGATAGCATATATACAGGTCTTGTTTTTGTATCCATTCAGCCAGTCGCTGTCTTTTGGTGGGAGCATTTAATCCATTTACATTTAAGGTAATTATCAATATGTATGTTCCTATTACCATTTTCTTAATTGTTTTGGGTTTGTTATTGTAGGTCTTTTCCTTTTCTTGTGTTTCCTGCCTAGAGAATTTCCTTTAGCATTTGTTGTAAAGCTGGTTTTGTGGTGCTGAATTCTCTTAGCTTTTGCTTGTCTGTAAAAGTTTTAATTTCTCTGTCGAATCTGAATTAGATCCTAGCTGGGTAGAGTACTCTTGCTTGTAGGTGTTTCCCTTTCATCACTTTAAATATGTCCTGCCACCCACCTCTGTCTTGCAGAGTTTCTGCTGAACGATCAGCTGCTAACCTTATGGGGATTCCCTTGTATGTTATTTGTTGTTTTTCCCTTGCTGCTTTTAATATTTTTTCTTCATGTTTAAGTTTTGATAGTTTGATTAATATGTTTTGGCTTGTTTCTCCTTGGATTTATCCCATATGGGACTCTGCACTTTCTGGACTTGATTAACTATTTCCTTTCCCATATTAGGGAAGTTTTCAACCATAATCTCTTCAAATATTTTCTCAGTCCCTTTCTTTTTCTTTTCTTCTTCTGGGACCGGTATAATTCGAATGTTGGTGCATTTAATGTTGTCCCAGAAGTTTCTAAGACTGTCCTCAATTCTTTTCATTCTTTTTTTCTTTATTCTGCTCTGAGGTTATTTCTACTATTTTATCTTCCAGATCACTTATCCATTCTTCTACCTCATTTATTCTGCTATTGATTCCTTCTAGAGAATTTTTAATTTCATTTATTGTGTTGTTCATCATTGTTTGTTTACTCTTTAGTTCTTCTAGGTCCTTGTTAAACATTTCTTGTATTTTCTCCATTCTATTTCCAAGATTTTGGATATCTTCACTGTCATTACTCTGAATTCTGCTTCAGGTAGACTGCCTATTTCCTCTTCATTGTTTGGTCTGGTGGGTTTTTACCTTGCTCCTTCATCTGCTGTGTGTTTCTCTGTCTTCTCATTTTGCTTAACTTACTGTGTTTGGGGTCTCCTTCACACAGGCTGCAGGTTCATAGTTCCCTTTGTTTTTGGTGTCTGCCCCCAGGAGCTAAGGTTGGTTTTTGTGGGTTGTATAGGCTTCCTGGTGGAGGGGACTAGTTCCTGTGTTCTGATGGATGAGGCTGGATCTTGTCTTTCTGGTGGGCAGGACCACATCCAGTGGTGTGCTTTGGGGTGTCTGTGACTTTATTATGATTTTAGGCAGCCTCTCTGCTAATGGGTGGGGTTGTGTTCCTGCCTTGCTAGTTGTTTGGCATAGGGTGTCCAGCACTGTAGCTTGCTGGTCATTGAGTGGAGCTGGGTCTTAGCGTTGAGATGGAGATCTCTGGGAAAGGTTTCGCCATTTGATATTATGTGGAGCCAAGAGGTCTCTGGTGGACCAGTGTCCTGAACTTGGCTCTCTCACCTCAGAGGCACAGGCCTGACACCTGGCCTGAACACCAAGACCCTGTCAGCCACACGGCTCAGAAGAAAAGGGAGAAAGGAAGCAAGGGAGGGAGGGGAGGGAGAAAATAAAATAAAATAAAGTTATAAAAATAAAAATTTTTTTTTAAGTATTAATAATAGAAAAATTTAAAAAAAGAAAGAAAGAAGACAGCAACCAAACCAAAAAACAAATCCATCAATGATAACAAGCACTAAAAACTATACTTAAGGGCTTCTCTGGTGGCACAGTGGTTGAGAGTCCGCCTGCTGATGCAGGGGACATGGGTTCATGCCCCAATCTGGGAAGAACTCACACGCCGTGGAGTGGCTGGGCCCGTGAGCCATGGCCGCTGAGCCTGCGCGTCTGGAACCTGTGCTCCGTAACGGGAAAGACCACAACAGTGAGAGGCCCGTGTACCAAAACAAAAAACAAACAAACAAAAAAAAACTATCCTTAAAAAAACCAAAAAAACAGACAGTCAGAACCCTAAGACAAATGGTAAAAGCAAAGCTATACAGACAAAATCACACAAAGAAGCATACACATACACACTCACAAAAAGAGAAAAAGGAAAAAAAAAGAATATATATATATATATATATATATATATATAGAAGAAAGGAAGAAGCAACCAAATCAATAAACAAATCTGACCATGATAATAAACTCTAAATACTAAACTAAGATAAACATAAAACCAGGAACCAATTACATGCAGAAAGCAAACCCCAAGTCTACAGTTGCACCGGCCTCAATTTTGGGGTGATTCATTGTCTATTCAGGTATTCCACAGTTGCAGGGTACATCAAGTTGACTGTGGAGATTTAATCTGCTGCTCCTCAGGCTGTTGGGAGAGATCTCCCTTTCTCTTCTTTGTCTGCACAGCTCCTGGGGTTCAGCATTGGATTTGGCCCCGCCTCTGCTTGTAGGTCATCTGAGGGTGTCTGTTCCTGCCCAGACAGGACGGGGTTAAAGGAGCAGCTGATTAGGGGGCTCTGGTTCACTCCGGCCGTGGGGGAGGGAGGGGTACAGAAAGTGGGGCAAGTCTGCGGCGGCAGAGGCCAGCATTATGTTCCAACAGCCTGAGGCACACCGTGTGTTCTCCCGGCGAAGTTGTCCCTGGATCACAGGACCCTGGCAGTGGCAGGCTGCACAGGTTCCCAGGAGGGGAGGTGTGGATAGTGACGTGTGCTTGCACAAAGGCTTCTTGGTGGCTGCAGCAGCAGCCCTAGCATTTCATGCCCATCTCTGGTGTCCGTGCTGATAGCCACAGCTCGCGCCCGTCTCTGGAGCTCGTTTAGGCGGTGCTCTGAATCCCCTCTCATCGTACACCCCAAAATAATGGTCTCCTGCCTCTTAGGCAGCTCCAGACTTTTTCCCGGACTCCCTCCTGGCTAGCTGTGGTGCACTAGCCCCCCTTCAGGCTGTGTTCACACAGCCAACCCCAGTCCCCTCCCTGGGATCTGACCTCCGAAGCTCAAGCCTCAGCACCCAGCCCCCACCCGCCCCAGCTGGTGAGCAGACTAGCTTCTCGGACTGGTGAGTGCTGGTCAGCACCGATCCTCTGTGCAGGAATCTCTCCACTTTGCCCTCTGCACCCCTGTTGCTGCACTCTCCTCCGCGGCTCCGAAGCTCCCCCCTCTGCCGCCCACAGTCTCTGTCCGCAAAGGGGCTGCTAGTGTGTGGAAACTTTTCCTCCATAGCTCCCTCCCAGAGGTGCAGGTCCTGTCCCTATTCTTTTGTCTCTGTTTTTTCTTTTTTCTTTTGCCCTACCCAGGTAAATGGGGAGTTTCTTGCCTTTTGGTTGGTCTGAGGTCTTCTGCCAGCATTCAGTAGGTGTTCTGTAGGAGTTGTTCCACATGTAGATGTATTTCTGATGGATTTGTGGGGAGGAAGGTGATCTCCACGTCTTACTCTTCTGCCATCTTGAAGGTCTCCTCCCTCTCTACTCCTTTAGATCCCTTTCTTAGATTCCAGGTATTTTTTTCAAATCAAATCTGAGAAAGGATCATACTTCCAAATAACATTCAATGAATACTGAATGAAAGATGACCTTGGAGAAGACATAGGGTAATGGGGTGAAAGCTGGATTGTTAAGGGTGAGGCAGCAAATGGAGAAAATGAGAAGTGATATTCCTAAAACTGATTGAAAGCTGGCATTAAGTATAGCTGTTTCTTTTACAATTTTAGCAAGGATAAAGAGGAAACACACACAACTGAAAGGTTGGCAGGACTAAGAGAAGAAAATATTTAGAGATTTGAGAATGCTTGTGGGCAAAAAAGGAAGAAACCAGTAAAGACAGAAATCTGAAGATATAGGTTCTTATTGCCTGCAATCTCGTACTTTCAACTTCATCCTTCATATGGTTAAAGTGGTGGTGTGCATAATTTGCATATCTGATTACAACACTTCCAGCTTAAGACCCTTCAAAATCTCCCCATCACCTACAAGATAAAGTCAAAGATCCTTAGCAATACATAGGAAAATCTGTCTGATCTAGTGAGCTATTCCTGTCTTGCTCTTAACGTCATATGCAGTGATTCTCAAGGGTGAGAAAACCAGTACTATGCCAATTATGTGAGAACATACACCTAAAAGCTTACTGCAAATATGTAGCTATAAGCTCTGGCCTGGAAATTCTGATTCAGTATCCTGGGTAGGGCCAGGAATCCGTATTTTTACAAAGTACCTGAAGGGATTCTGATGAGCAGCCAAGTTTGGTTAATATAACATGGTAATTATAAAGGACATCAGACTTTGCATCCAGAAAGACCCCAAAACAAAGCCTTGCTCTACTCTTTATTGGCTAAATGCCCTTGGGTAACTTATTTAGTGTCCCTAAGGACAGAAGATATTTTTCTTTTCTAAAATGGAAGTAGGGACTTCCTGGTGGCGCACTGATTAAGAAGCTGCCTGCCAATGCAGGGGACACGGGTTTGAGCCCTGGTCTGGAAAGATCCCACATGCCCCGGAGCAACTAAGCCTGTGCGCCACAACTACTTAAGCCAGTGTGCCTAGAGCCCGTGCTCTGCAACAAGAGAAGCCACCGCAGTAAGAAGCCTGCGCACTGCAACGAAGAGTAGCTCCCTCCTGCTGCAACTAGAGGAAGCCCACATGCAGCAACAAAGACCCAACGCAGCCATAAATAAATAAATAAAATTTTATTTTAAAAATAAAAATAAATAAAATGGAAGTAATACTCTATCCACAGAATACTGTAAATACTTAGAATATGTATGTAAGCATATGCATGTAATAGATGTTAACTGTTAATAATTCTGTTTAACACCTAAGTGCTCAAACCATCCACTTACTCCCCATTTCCTACCTTTGTTCATACTCCTCTCTCTGCCTGGTACTCTCCCCTCATTTTCTTTTCTGCTGACTTCTAAACCTTTAATATGCTGCTCCTTCCTGCAATCTCCTCCAACAAGCCTCTATGACACACCCCAAATCTTCCTTCCTTCATTCTCTATGTTGAGCCAAGAACACATCCTCAGTGATTCCATGGCATCCTGTACTTACTTCCTTCTCTTCATTCATTAAGTCCTACTATGTACTAGATGCTGAAGACACAGTGTAGAACAAAACAAACATGCTCATACTCTAATAGAAAATTAGTAGTAAACAAACTACACAAACAATTGTGATTAAATCATTGCACTGCAATCAACTGTTTGTGCCTGTCTTTCCCCCACTAAATACTAAGTCCTTCAAAGCTATATCAAATTCATCTTTATATCTTCTGGCATTCAACAATGTCTGGTATAAAAGAGGTGTTAATAAATAATCTTAACTAAAGGGGAGGAAGGCTTAATTAATGAAGGAAGGTCCTGGAGTACCTCATCCATGATGAGATCATGAATACAAATGAGAAAATTAGCCTTGAACAAGAGTAGGAACAGCTCTTCTATTAGGACAACTAAAGGAAGGTGGGAAAGGAGAGTGCTGATGAAAGTGTGTTTATAGGTAGAGGCAACAAGTTAAGAGAGTTCAGGTCTGACGGCTACCATTTTTTAAATACAAGCAAGATCATCTACTGAGAATAAAGAGGCTGAAGT